>NW_021130297.1:600000-1014245 GCF_004193835.3 Ostrinia furnacalis
ATCTGGCAACGTCAATACAGAATAAGGAATGGCTTATCCAGAAAACAATTTATCGACGGCTAATTAGCATGTACCCTATTAACATTTCCACACCATTAACACAGCTGACAGCTTGACTTATCAAACTGCTTCCCGTACCAAGCTGGACCTTGTTTCAAATGGACCCACCCATAGGAACGATCTCTGCCAAATCGATCCAAAGACATATTTACCGAGCACGCGCGATCCTCAACAATATAATATAAATCAACGTGATTCAACATTCAACGTTTCTCAGAAACGAAGGTGCGCTTGTGATTTTTTATCGAGTGGCTAGTGCCAAATGAATTTTCGCCGGTTTTCCTTGGCCAACGCATTTATTCTTACCTTTTTACGATCGGGTGATAGTGACATAAATCGTTAGTAATCTTGGACAGCGTGATAAATTTTGAAAGAGTTTTTTGTTCGAGAAATTAAAACCGCACTGGATTTAAATCTTAGCTGGCCATTGCATAGAATTTGATGTAGCCTTCTAGGAGAGCCCAAAGAATAAGACGTTCCACCTTTTCAGTCGTTCAATGCCAGAAATCTTCTATAGCAATAATCATTTACAAACGTAACAAGGACCTTCATTTCTTTATGTGAATATTAATTAAATCTCACAAAGCTTTTAGTTTTTTCAGAAGTTTGTACTCTCTACAAACTTGTAAAGGAATGAATATTGCATCAAGGAGTTTTTTCCCGAAGCATAACATCATGAACTTATATCTGAAGGTCGTTGTTACACTGCGGTTCTTTATTAAAAACTGCAGTTAAAAATAAAACGGTGACGTGGAAAGTTAAAAATACCGTTGCAAATTAAAAAGAGAGGTATTTTAAGTGTCCATCGTCAGGATTGGCGGTGGTCGAAGTATAAATATTTTCCGTCATCAGCGGATTAAGGTTTGTTTTGGGAAAGGGGCCAGTTGCGTTGTTTTAAAAAGAATTTAAAAGAAAATAAATGATGCGCTGTGAATTTTGCGATTTTTAAATAGGCACCATAAACCAGTAAGTGTTCATATATTACAAGTGTACTGACCGCACTTTTAGTCTACGCACTCGAGTTCTTTCACCTGAAAACTAATATTTAGAATTAATTTTCTTGCTGATAACCTCAGAATACAGAACAACCGTATTCTGAGCTGATAACTCGCTATTTGCTTATCTTATAAAGATCTTTGTATAAACTATTTGTTAGAATAAATCTTGAGACAATTTCGCGCCTAAATCTAATAAAAAATATCGTGTCACAGGCCTTACTTTTGTAACAAAACTCCGAAACGGCTTGACCGATTGTTATGAAATGTGTGTACTGTGTATGTATACCTACTCAGGTTTGAGGATAGGTTTGAGGGAGGATAGGACTATTTTTCATACCTCTAGGTGCAAAACAAATTGCTACGGTTTTAACTAATGTGGCAACGTTACCAACACTTAACGCCTGCGCCACGACGTCAAGTGTCAAGTCAACCTGCCTTCTAAACGTCCACTTCTTTTACAGCCCCGATCTTCTTTGAAAATCGCCTGATTTTCCTCAAACGGACAAAAACAGCACACACGCTAAACACAGTTGCGCGATTGTTTACGATGACCGCGCAAAAAGCGCGTAGTAGGAATACGCGCATTCTACTACGCTACGGCAACCGGTGCGTACTTTTTATCGCATTCGGGTTTCCTTTTGACTCGGGCCTTTAGGCCGGGAGCTAGATGCCTTAGTGGTCGAGTATTTTTTTTTATAAGTATCCTTGTAAAATTGTGAATTCAGTAACTTTTAAGTGTATAAGTGAAAATGTAAACGATGAAAACTGAATACTAGGTTTTATAAAACAATACGTTTGAAGGCTTTTGTAATTACAGTGTATTTTATAAAATGACTATTTATTTACTTATCCATAATACCTATAGTTCCAAAAGTTTGAAATTTTATCTTTTGTTAGCTTTCACCCTTTTATCTGTTCTCAATCAAAGTTACTTTTGATTTTTAATGTGCTGCATATTCGCAATGAAAAAAGTACATTATACGAAACAGACATACATACCTACACAAAAACAATGGCAAATTCTATCACGATAATCCATCACCTGCCTCGCATTATCCTCATTTGCACCCAGCTCCTACGCTAGCGAGTTTTTTCGTTAACGCCAGGTTTGGCGCGGCAACTCCATAAACAGTTACTCGCGAGGCAACCCCGTGGAATTGTTTTTAAATGACGAGTGCGCGTGCGCACGCCGTACGGCAAATTAAGGTGCACGCTTTGGGAAATGTTGTGGAATGAATTTGCGGGTCATGTGCTAAGTTGAAGTCGTGTTTAATGTAACTGTGCTACGCAATTTTTTCATTGTTAAAGTATCTTGAGAATACCTCAAATACCAATGCCGTTGTTAAATCTTCGTTTGGTGTTAGATTATGAAGCTTTCCATAAAAGTAGGCTATTTAGTTTATGAAAACTGATACAGTGAAAAACGACAGCGAACAGAGAAATAGGTAGTAAGTAGCGAAGTTTTTATAAACCGGTAGGAAAGATGGCAATTGGCAACGGATAGAAATGTCATTACCTACTAAGAACCTCTGCGGATCTAGCAAAGGCTCAGGTGAAGTGATAGGTACCATACTATGATAATATCAAACGACAATTTAAAATAGACCAGAACCATTTGCACTGTAAAGTATTGGATTTTATTGAATTAAAACAACTGCTTTGTGTAATGGCAGATGCAGCAAACATTAATCAAGCGATTTAATAAAACGATTTCTAATCGTCGCACAGTCATCCACCGCATAGCTCATAGTCGGCAAAATCAATACGATCTTTTGTCCGTCCTCACATGGCGCGCGCCTCGCGTACGGAGGACAGTAAAAGTATCCATTTGTTTCTCTTTTTGCCACCGATCCCACTGTTTATTTACTTTTTCTTTTACGCAACCCTCAACACACACCTATAGAAGATAAGTCTTCATAGAAACTACTTAGAACCCAGAAAAAAATTACACCAAAGTACCATCTGTAATATAATCTCTCATGAATTTCAGACACAATTTATGTACATAGTTAATTAGGTTTTCGTAGTAATGGGCACACAATATCTACCACGGCCATGCCTAATATTTTGACTAAGGTTAAGGTTTGTAAAGTTAGGGCTACTCTGAGAAGTTTGGCTCTACATGAGATTTTACAACTTTAGCACTTACACGGTGCAAACCATGGTCGTCTTGGCAACGCTACATGAAAATGTTTTTGGTGGGACAAAGTGTTCACCGGTAAACTTACAACAAGGTGTCGTAAGTGATAAGCCCCCTGTAATCATATTCACTTTAAACTTCTCCAACTACCGATTACCCAAAATGGCAGTTAAATAAATCCCTGAATCCCCTACAATAAGCACATTCGCACCCATTTTGCGTTCGGAATCGCCGAAAATGTTAGACTCTCAATTTTTATGATGCGATCCGACCGACTCCCCGTCATAACGTTACTCCGCCTTGTATGCAAATGCGCTTGCATGTCGTCTGAGAAAGAAATGATATAGAATTAGTGCAGTATGCAACATTATTGTGGTTCGATAACGCCATAGAGATGCGGGGAAATGCAACGTTCTTATTGCAAAAAAAGTTTCAATTTGTTGGCAATATTGAGGCATGTTTATTATTAGAGTTTAATTAAAGGGATACAGCTGCAAAATGTTGGCCCGTTGTCCCAATTAGGCTTGTCCCCATAAGTTTATTTTTTTAAATAATTAATGAAATAATTACATTTTATTTATTCCCATTGAATCAGCCTCACCGACCGGAGGAGGGGCAACGGTAATAAACAAAAATTTTAATTATTTAATTAATTAATTGAATACAATATGCTAGGTGACAAGCCTAGTGGGGAAGAAAGTATTAAAGATACGTATTGCGTTCGTAAAATCAGAAAAATATACCCAATTCCTATAGAATTACTACAAAGTCAACAGGAACAAAAAGTTAACATTAATGTTCAACGTGAACACCACTAGCAATAATGTCATTGACCATGATCCATTAGTAAACGTTATTATGTCATTTCGCCATTACTCAGATCAGACGTTATAAGAAAATGTAATCTCGCGATGATTACAATAATTACGACCGTAATTAGCGCCTCGACATTGTCAGGACCATATCCGATTCAAATCAGCCTAGGACATGCTGGTGCTGAAATTTTATGCCCAAATAGATCTAGAACTGTGCAAAAAGTTATTAAGTTATGAGGCGGAACATTACTTGAGAAGCTGTGCTTGTAGATAGCTTAGCTTTTAGATAAGTAGGTGTGAATATAAATTATAGCTTAAGGCACCCCAGAATGGCACCCCCCCTGTCATGACATCACGACCGTCCTTGCCATGCAGATGCGCCAGTGAGTACTAATCTGCGCGACTTTGTCACCCCCTGATGCTTGGCACCCGGGGCGGACCGCCTCACAGTACGCGTGGACGCACAGGGTGACACATGAACCAATCACAGAGCTCTATTCAACGCTGTGCTGGTCGATTTGCTGCTTCACTTAAGCAAGCATTGTTCGTGAATACGGGTGTTAATTGCAGTTTAAATGTGGTGACCATAATCCTGCATCATCTCTATTGTCAATTAGCACCGGAATTAGAGCTTTTTACCACCGTACCCGTTGTCACACAAGTACCTAATCAAAATAGGCGACGTAGGTACTCTTTGGGCCCCAGTCTTTATTCTACAGAGGCTGACGTAAATAGAAGAATGGAGCATTCCATCTCAAAAAAGCGAACACGTTTAAACATATCAAAAATGCTTATTAAGAAGCTCACAACTCTTTGAACTTATTCGCGGAATCACGTTAATATGACAATTATGCTAAACCGCATTCCCAATGAATATTGCACATCGCATGCACAAAAATTCGGAATACTAATCGCAGCTTGCATATTTAACGCAGCTGTGTGGCACCAGACAATATTGGTAGCTCGCGGCCTCTCTGAATATTTAGCATGCGTGGTAGCTTTACTATAATCATCGGATTCCAATAATCATCCCCCAACTAGATCGCGTGAGTGCGTTAACCGATTTAGGAAATATTATAGGGTTCGATGACTCCGCCTTCAGAGGTCGCTGTGCGGACGAGCCCATATGCCACGGGCCACAATAAAGTTAAAGCAGTTAGAAGGAACGCCCACTCTGTTGGAAGAAGGAATGCATTAGGACATGATCCTATTAGAATAGCCGATATATCACAAATTAGCCTGAAAACACTTCTGTGCTACAAAATTAACATAGATCTAAACTTTTTTGACATCACTCAAAATTTTCTGATTCAGTTACAAGTGCGGTTAAGAAGATCGTATTTACAAACGCATTTGCGTTAGATATAAATTTTCGCGACCAGTAACTACTTGCATCCTCCCATACCAGCTTGTGCCTTCTGAACTTGCCATCCATTCGGTGAAGCTGCAAAGGCCGTCTGCGGCCAACGGCACAAACCCTAAAGAAGATCTCACGCACGCCACAGCAATTTCGCGCGCACGCACCGCGGTCGCGTGACGTGACGCATTGCGCACGCGCACGGCACTGTGCACCGAGCCTGCTGACTCTTCGTCTACCTCTATTTAGCATACCATCTGCAGGATGAGCCCAATTTTTCTCCAATTTCAATTTCAGTCTCCTCTGAATTAGCATTTCTATCGCCGTGCTGTGACCAATTGTTGATAGTCGTGCGACGACGATTTTAAAAATAAAATGTTTTCGAAACGCGACCTGATTTTATAATTACGATACGAGTACATTTTCCCCGAAGAGAGTGGATTTAACACGATGTGATATGAGGGCGTGATGTATTTGCTATACTCGTAAAAAAAAGACAACAAAATATTAATCTGCTTCCATATTAAATGTATCACCTACTCCATGTTTCTGAACAATGATATTTCGATATATTTATGGAACATAAATTACCTACTATTATGGCGAATAATGTTAATGTGGGACATAAAACAGGTTGTTTCGACAATAGCATTTGAACTTACCGAAACCCCGATTGTTGATAAAGTCGTTGATAGAGCAACGGAATGTGTGGATTGCTAACAATTGAACCAATAAACAATATGGTAATTCAAACAGCGCTGACGGCATATAAGTAGGCGGCTACAGAATCAAAGGCGCCGAAACATTCCCGAAGAAATTGTAACAAAAACTATCAATATTTGAACAAGCACTGATCAAAATGCTGAAGACACTTATTTGTTTTCCGATATTGGAATGGATTGGGTATATTATAAAGAAAGAGATGATGGCATACGTGACGTTGAAGATGAAAAGGGACAGTCATAAGGAACACTTGCGACCACAGCGGCCCGTGATGAAGGAGGCTCTCGAATACTAATGAGGCCTGGTGACAATGCATTGGAATCCAGAGACGGCCAGCAAGTAGGTTAAAAGGTGAGTCTGACAGGTATTACTGTAATTAGAGGCGATGGCATACTCATGTAAATGAGATACCAACACCGATTCCATTATGGTGTTATTTAAGTATAGTCGAATCATCAAATAATTAGATTTATTGAGCAAATTTTACCAGGTGTATATAACATTTGACTATATTTAGGTTAATCTGGCAAATTATCTGGTGCAAGCGTGTAACATAGTACGACGTATGAGTACCTACGTCTCTGAACCAATGAGTGAGTGATAAGATCAGCTTCTGTCCAAATTCAAGCCCAATAGCCTGAGCTTTAATCTTCAGAAAACATTACGTTTCATCACATTTAAAAATAAATGAAGTGCAAAAGTACTTAATTAAGAGGCCAAAGATTATGTTGAACTTAGAACTAAAAAGCTTAACTGAGTTCCGATCATTTAAAAAAATAGGCTACAAGTAAGCTACATCATCAGTATGCTTAGAGTATGCTTCTGTTTTGTAATCAAACCTAATTACTTATTCCGTTTTGGTTTGATCCTTTTTAGAATCCAACGATTTGCAAGCAATTTTGGTCTACACCTTTTGTAGTCTATCGCAAGAAATTTGTGAAACCGAAACTGCATAAAATTATCATATCATGCGCAAATAAGTGATCCCGATTTGGTCCTGTTAGTTGCCTAAAACTCGGATGGGAAAAAATCGGCCTCACAGAGTGAGGAGATCGTGTAGGAATCCTCTCGGCTTTAAATCGATAGCAATCGTCTTAATTACACTGCGATTAAAGGCGATCATGGGACCACCGCAAAAACAGTATTTTCAGTTGCTCCAAACGGTTTAATTGGGTCTTTCGCTGATTGTTTCCAATCGCATTTTGATGAGAAAGGTCTGACCGATGTTATCGCTTCGTGTTTCATGAGTGTAATACGTGTACTTTAGTATCTTAAAAATATGTGGTTAATTTTGACCTTAATCTTTAGAGACATTTTTTAGATGACTGTGAAAGAGAACTGAAAGATTTTAGATTTGCCCTAACTAATCTACATATTATAGTACCTATCTAGAATTAATAAGGACACAAAGATAACAATGAAAAAAAGCCTAGAAAAACATACACGTCAAAGAAAACCAACGGAAGTTCCGCCGAACATTTTACGCGACCAAAACTATAAAACAGCATAATAAAGTAAGAATTGTGAAACAACGGAAAGTGGGAGATGTGACACGATATATTTAAACACTATTTAAAATAGCGGTAACCTAAATAATCGATGGGCAGACAAGAGTGCATTGGTGGGAGGCAGCCTTGACACTTTGTTACAATTCTATGGAATTTTACACGCCACTGGGCAATTAAATTCATTCAAGTTAAATTTTCAGTCCCTGAAGTTTTATTGAGCTTTGCATTTAATAAAATATAAATAGGTATTATAGAGCTAGTTTTTGTTAATGGATCAGGATCGAAATTTGTCTTTACAAAATTGCAAATTTGCAGTCACTGGGTTTACCAGCCTTTTCAACAAAATATAAATCGCCGATGTTATCCAAATCCGCCCGAACTGGAAACATCCCAAATCATATATTGCAGTGATTTTCATAACAATATTTTGTAACAAAATTTAGCGTTACTTCAGCGAATCGCGGGAGAATGAACGCACCGTATGATTCAGTACTACGCTTTTATTAAAGAGGTTTTTGGCACTCCATCTGTTACGGGCGTGTCGCCACTATCAACTCGGTTATGTGAGATTCTCGGAGTTTGAGATGAAAATATACGCTCAGATAAAGCTGTTTCGAACTTTTCAGAACTTAATCAATCTTTATTATGATTGTAATTGAGAATAGTTTTGAATATGCGTTACTTGCTTTATTTACACCCGTATTCAACGGTGCTTGCTTAAATGAAGAAGCGAATCGAACGCACAGCGTTGAATAGAGCTCTGTGATTGGTTCATTTGTCACCCTGTGTGCGTCCACGCCCACTGTGAGACCTCATAGCAATGTTTGTGAATACGGGCGTTAGAATCAGATAATGCTAATCCTTGAAAAAGAAACCTTAACTACCTATTTTCGCACTTTACGAATTGTTTGAAACCAAGAGCAGTGATGATAAATAAACTAAGTCAGGAATTTTACAACAAAGCCTAAACTTTTGGCATTGTTCAACAAAAACTTTACGGAGCCGCCTAATTCGTTAGAAAGTAATTTAAATAAGTCCAGGGCTTCCCATCTTATTCGGGCATCGCACCAATACCCTTGCATCCCTTTTGCAGAGCAAATTCCATCGTTTTTCTAAGTCCGGGATGTTGCCCGGGGGACTAACGGAGATCTCTTAGCTGGGTTAACAGTATCTCAATTTTATTGTCCGTGGCCTTTTGGTAGCCTTATTTTGTCTGCGTTTCTCAGATCGCAATCTTTGATTTAGGGAGTCGGAGATAAAAACGTTTTAGCAAAATCTGGAGTGGCAAATTAAGTTTTTACTTGGGCAATGCGAATTGTTATTCACGTTTGAATTATCTTTAATAGCTGGTAATAATGTTTAAGTATGCAGTTTTGTTGACAACGCTCGCTTGTTATTTTGAGGCATGTTTTTGGGTGATGTTGTTTTGATTGTATTCATTTGATTATGTTGGTTACCGCTGGGCTAAAGAATTTGTTTTTACAACCTATTCTTAAGTTCTTATTAAATATTTCTGTATCTACTAAAAATTTTCAATGTATGTATTTCAACTCTATCGCTCTCTTTACTCATCGTAGCAGATTAGCATGAGGTTGAAAGATAGATTTTGATTCTAATCTTTCTTTACGAGTATACCAACCTAAGGTTAACTTATTGCTATAGTAACTATAGTAAAATGAAAGGGTTTCACCATAGGCTCACACGGTAACGAGCCCACCAAAAGGTGTCACGCAAAAATGTGTCAACTCGAAAAAATGTGCTTTCATCTCCCACGTTTTTCTCGGGTTCTTTTTGCGAATTGGCATTTTCGGAATTCTGGCATTTACATAAATACCGCAGGTTCTTTGTTCAGCCGCTATGGCGCCGCGCGGCGGACGGGTCGCTTGCGTACGCGTATCGTACTCTGTAGGGCTGCCGTTTATGGAGCAGGAATGCGAATACGTTTTCTAGCCGTGTCAACTTCATTTTTTTGTGACCTATAAGGCTGTGTGAACTTTTGTGAAATACGTAATACATATTGGCATACGTAATTATGTTCATGCAATTTATTTTTATGTATGAAATAAGCACATACTTATGCTCACACATAATTTCTCTAACTCGTAAGTCATTGAGAAATTCGAATTCTGTTGGAGCTTTTTAAGGTCGATTATTATGCATAAACTCAGTGAGATAAGGATTTTAATTTTGTGTAATTGTAATAATTAAACACAAAAAGGGTTCCATCGTGCGAATAATTGCATAAAATACTAGTATTTCTCACACAAGCCTAGAAAAATACTAATGGGATCGTGATGATTTTGTGGTGACCCTAATCCCTTTGGAAAAGGCGAAGACGGGTGCCCAAGTATTTGTTGTCCTTTTTTGCTAATCGCCGGCGATGCAACTGTTAAACCGCCTCTATTGTTCGTAAATAAAGTCAAAAGCGTATTCGAAATAGTGGGGATTTGTAGCCGAAGTATTATTTTCGATTTCGTAAACTATCAAATGTTTCAGAAGAATGTGCCAGTACCTACGAAAATAACTTGTATTATTTTCAAAATTGTTAAAACAAAGACGCTAGATAGAGCTAAAATTAGCATTTCAATAGATAGGTAGGTAATAAAAGAGAGCTTATTGATTTTAAGAATAGTGTTTCACAATCTGCTAATGTCATGAAGAACCGCAAACTATAGGCATAAAATATCTTCGCTTTAAAGTACGTCCAATTAGTTCCAAACCCTCCATATTTAATATCGGGAGTCCAAATAGGTCATCAATCTTAACCGAGCTGTCTTTCACTGTTCCTAACACCCTACCCCGTAAAAAAGAAAAAAAAAAACAGAAAAAAACAAGAGACCGCGCGCCGCTTCTTTAGAACGCCCGAAATTTGCCCTATAATTTTACACCTATCCACGCCAAAATCAACTCTATTTGTGAACAATAAGAGTGAGGTCAACTGCCTTGGTTATTTTGGCTTCGGTAATTAGATTCTGACAGTTCGGAATCGGCAAACGGCTGTCAAAAACCTGGCGCCAGAATGGAAGCACAGATAATAAAAGTTAGGGTTTAATACAAACTAAATTATGTGTCGGCTCTTATGTTATTCTGTATTATTGTTTCTATTGATTCATAGCAAGAGTAGGTTACTAGGTTAGTTAGTAAAATTATTCGCGGTTTAGATGATAGATTAAAAAACGCGATCCTTTTCTATTCCTAAAAAAAATAAACAATCGAACCACCGATTACCAAATTCAAACAGTCAAATCTTTTCAATTCAAAGTTGATCTTTTAATCGGTATTATTAGTATTATTAAGGAAAATTCCAATTAATTGCCAATTATTCTACCTCTCCAGGAAAATTAAACGAATATCCAATGACTGAGTAGGTAGGTTAAAATTGCAAACAATTTTATCTCATAGATAAATACATTATTGTAACAATTAAAGTCTATATTTTGTGTTGGTATTTAATTGAAAAACAATATTCATGTTGCAGATGCGTAATAGTAATTAATTACAACCGATTTAATTTCTACGTTTGTTCTAGACATAACATTCTGAGTGCATACTCGCTTCACACTTTAACGCGTTTGCATATGCCGTCTTGGGAATACTTAATTAATTTGCACTTAATAATAAGGCCATTTAATGTACAATAGTGATGTTACTTTTATGGGCTGGGAGACATAATTCTAAGAATGGTCATACGCCAGACACCATGCGTGTGTCTTTGGTAGGTATTCCGGGTTAGTCAAGTGATTGCGAATTGTGAAAATTACTTATAATATATAAAAATCATCTCTATTTTCTCATCACAAACGTTACAATATGCACGAGGTTATTTAGTTTGCACTGAAAAAACATTGTAGGGAACAAACCTGTAATACAGGTTCACAAACACCAGGTTTTAGTTACTACATACGAGTATATCATATACAGACAAGTCTTGTTAAAGTCTATTACTACAGTTCATGCATAACACCGTAGCAAAAATCCATGCCTACTCAGTTTTTTTGTATTTATAGTAGTAACAATATTAGGATAAGTTTATAAAGTAAAGAATAAAACACTTGTTATACGAAGGGTGGATTCGACCAAACAAGAGTAAATATTAATCTCAGAAAAAATCGTCAGTTTTGACATTATTTCCCATGCTGAAACTGTCAATGTGCCAGTTATACCAGGCGTTATTCTCGGATAAAAGTTTGGTCGAATCGGGCCTAATAAGCACAAAATATAGCCATATTCAAATCTTAAATCATTCGCATCCGATGCTTAAATTCATTTTTATAATAAACCCACCCGTTTCTAAAGACGTTATGATTGAAACAAAAATATTAATATCAATTGGCAACGAGCACATTCGTTTAGCATTTGGCAAGAGTTGCAGAATTATTAAATAACGTGCGTACGAGAAATTGTACGAGAAGTTATGTAAATTATTATTAAAAAGTGAATCAGAATCGAAATTTTGTATGTTGCTATGTGTAATGTAGCTATGAGCAGTAACGCAACTTTTATTGATATGTGAGGAACAGATACTTATACAATTTCCACATAAATACCAACATGTTTTTTCATATTTTATTACATTTATATTATTCAGGTTAGGGTTGGAGGACCTACCTATATGAAATTGCACATACCAGATTTTTATCAAAATCACCTTAAATTTTTTATTAAAGCGTATTTTGTTACTGTAAAGCTGAAAAAGTCTATTGGGATTAAAAAAAAAAATCTTTACGTGTACCTAAAATCTCGGTTTATTCCCGTTGTAATCCAATAAATAGGCTGGGCGCCAGTATAGTTCATTTATTAAATAATTAAAATTGTTACTTTTATTTCTGTTGAATCCGCCTTACCGGCCGGAGGAGTGGGGACAACGGAAAAAAAATGATAAAAATAAATTCGTGGACACAAGTCTAGTGGAGTGGGGACAGTGGGAATAAACCTTTTTAATTAAATAAAAGCTGTAATCTAATAAACTTGAAATGTAATTAAAATCAATATTTCTATGTAATACTAATACCTACTACATACCTATAAAGCTGAAGAGTTTGTTTGTTTACTTGAACGCGCTACTAAGGAACTACTCGTACTAGTTTCTCTATAGGTATACGAAACTAAAGACAGTGTCACATGACTCATCACTACGATAACTCAAACAAAAATAAAATGCGATAAATAAATCAGCGGAAAATATTTACATCTGAAATAATATTTGCGTCTAGTCTAGATTGTATAACTATTCACAAGACTGGAATTCTCACGCACTTCCCGCCAGCGTAATCCGATTCAGCCTAGACTGAAAAATTTTTGGCTAATGTAATGCCTAGGTTCTTGACACTTAAATCTGCCTACACACTTTATAAAAGTATTCGTAGCAATTCTGGTTTTATTTATGTGCCTAAAAAAGTTTCAGATTGAGTACGGGTTTTGATGCTTTACAACGCAAATATTTGCTAACTGTTAATTTTGTGGATTAATTAATACAATGAATACTTTTACTTCTAAATCTTTGTGTCGTACCTGTTATTTAAATTTTAATATTTTTGAGATGGGACATTATTTCCTTGCAGGTTTCATGGGACAATTTTGCTTAGTGGTACCTACTTTAGTGATTTTTTAGAAACAGATAAAGTCAAATTCGATAAAAAATGATCAAGGTCCTGGCCAATTGCATAAACTCTTTAATCCAATAACAAATCGAATCATAAAATAGCCAAAATCAAAGCTCAAAATATTATAATTTATAAGTGAGTAATGAACCATTCCAACGAAGTTCTGAATCACCTGGGATTGTCATTGTTTTCTTAGATAAATTAAGAGGAAACGGTTCCTGTTTCACGTAACACTTATAGAATCATCGAGCTTCTGAGAATGATTTCGCATGAGACAGGAGTGACTGAGGTGTTGAATTTAATGGAGATTAATCTACCATTATTAATACTTAGTAATAAGTTTAATTCATCTTAAGGTAATCTTCTATATAACATTCAGTTTATGTATACAGGGTGTTAGGTAAATGGGTATATGAGCCGACACTAACCCATGTTAACATGGTCATATAAATGGTATGGTGAAGTCAGAAAATTGATATCTTCATTTTAATTATTTTAATTTTCATACAAATCAGATTTTATATAATTTTTTTTGTATGAAAATTAAAAAAAAAATAAAATGATGATCAAATTTCTAACTTCACCATACCATTTATATGACCATGTTAACATGGGCTAGTGTCGGCTCATATACCCATTTACCTAACACCCTGTAGAATCATCGCGAGCTTCTGAGAAAGATTTCGCGAGTGAGACAGGAGTGGCTGAGGCATCGACTGAGGTGTTGAATTTAATCTAGTCATCTACATTATCAATCTACCATTCATTTATACTTAGTAACAGGGTTCGAAATTATCAAGATAATTACGCTTCATGATAATTATCGGATAGCTAATTATCAATAGTATAAGGTACATTTATCATACATTGTTTCATAACAAATTCTGATGTTACATGTTTCAAGTCGAGTTATTCATTTCGAATATTGCTTTAAGTTTTGGTTGCTGATTATTGTCAAGTTAACCATCGCTGGTCGCATAAAGCGTTGTGGAAATCAGATAACTATTTTGACGCTAGGTAAAGAGTGATTGTTGATGTGATCGCGATGATTTCGCATGAGACAGGGGGACTGAGGTGTTAAGTTTAATGTAGAGTCACCTACACATCTATCTACTACTCACCTACTTAGTAGGTAGATGGTATTTTATATACTCGTAGGAACATGTTGCCAAAGGCAATAGCTAGAAGGAGCGAAAAGGCATATAGAGATACGTGATATGAGCATGAAAGGTGTATCGTTGACTCCTACCCCAGGACGAATATGCCAGGACGCCTAGGACCAAAGGGACAGCTGTATGTGCTGGTATAATAATATATTATCTCAAGATAAAATTAAGTTTAAAGTGTTAAATGTATAGTTAATTTAGAAAATATTCCTTATTGTTACCAAAGCATAAGTATTGTGAGTGAAAAACATTCTGAAAAATCATGGTTGCTCTTATGTTTGTGTGTTGTGCATTATTTTTTATAAATGTTCCTAGAAAATATAAATATTGGCAGTGTCAAATATTTAGCCAATAATAGCTGTGGGAGGAGCTTCAATGCTGGTAATTAGCTTTATGGGGTATTTTCAATATATCGAGGAAACAATTTTCAGAAGTTTTCTTCATGATCAGTATCATGATACAAACGAAAAATCAATAGATAACCTAATGAACTACCAATTGGTTTTAATCTACTGCCTTTTCGTTTCAACAATCGCCTACTGCATGAGCAATATTGAGGCATCCGCAAAAATATGGATTCGCAAGGATAAATAGAAAACTTTCATGAAAGTCTATTCCCGCCCAGACGTCTATCAATAATAAAAATGTCATATCTCCGCGATCCGAGACTTATATAACTGCGACAAATTTCATTCACAAGTATTCCGGTGCAGTCCCCGACGAAGTATATTTAGCGTTAGACGAGACTGTTTTTTCTTAGAGGTATTTTGGTTGCAAAATACGCATCCGACGATGCGTGGAATAGTGGACGGTCTAACATTTTCAAGGTATTTGGTTAACCGTGATTCAGATTCTTTAAGTTCCTTGTAAGATGTTATCGATATCGTCTAGTTAAAAATATTTACTAGTGGAAAGGGCTATTAAATCTGTGTGCTAGAGAAATGCATCGCAAGTATGCTGATATTCTATGGATGTTAAAGTTACACGTACCTAGATAACTAAAATAAACCTACAATAGATTGCACATAATATCACTGTTTTCAATCTTAACAGCATAGCTCAGCAGCCGCTATCAAACTAACTGTAATAATCTTTTTGTTTGTTTGAAGTTTTACAATCTTCGTAATGACAATCAAATCATAGCTAAGTAAAGGCTGAGTTGCACCATTTTACTTTAACTTTAACAAACTTTTAAAATCTGTCAAACTCCATACAAAAAGCACCAGTTATTGTTATAGTTACGGTTAATGTAAGCTGATGCAACTCAGCCTAAGTCTTGACTCAACACGAAATCAGATCAAAATATCTTTCGTGGTGGCAAAGTCAAAGGCACCTCGAATCAAACCTTATTGTCTATAACTGATATCAAAAACAATCCACCCAAAAAATTATAAACATATGTAAGCCCAAGCGTTAATTTCGCGCTGCCTTATTAACAATCGCCGTCAAACAAGCAAACAAACAAGTGTCGATCATCGGCATAACATCGGAATGTAATGAGACCCCTTCACCTCGCGTTCGGATATTGGCTGTAATGTCTCAATCCGAATGTGCGTGCTTCGGGAAAAGAAACAACTAAGGTACCGTCAGCGTGGCAAGCGTCTGAGAGCTTTTAGAAAATATTGTGGTGATTACAGAAATAATTACGATAAGTTTAGAGGTTGTGGATTTTATTCTAAGTATAGGTATTAATTTGAATAAAAGATTTTTTAAAAATACTTTTCCTTTTGGTTAAGTTACATTTTAAAACTAAAAGAACGAATGAAAGTTAGTTAATATTATTCAATAAATGTTACATTTTTTTAAACAAGATTCACCGTTTTTTTTTAAAGTAGCTTTGTTTAGAAACCACCCAACATACATCTTCAAATATCAATGATTGATAATACATAACTAAATTGTAAGTTCGCAAAAGACAGAATTATACTATGCCTACTGTGTCGCAGATCACGTGAATAATTAGTTGCTTTAAAGTGAAAAGCTAAAACGTGCGCCTTTTTTAAATACAAATAATTCTATTATAACGATATTTAAGTCGTTGAGCGATTGAGCGAATAGAAAACAAGGTAAACCAAATTGTCAAGAAATTACGACGTTATAAGGAGTTTGTCGTTAAATCGAGTAACATTATAAAGGTTTACACTGTATACTAAAAAAACATAGACTTTTATATAAGAAAAGTAGCAATGTCCACCCCCAAACAACCGGCCATTGATAAAAAACATTGGTAAACACGTTTGCGCTGACCGTACCCGCCGCGCCGTCTCGCCCGCGCTATTTTGGGCGCCGCCCGCCCAGCGAAGTTTATTGACTTCAGCGATACCGCTTGATACTTTAGTGCAAGTGCAGTTTGTGAAACGCCAACTATCTGAAGGAGCTGGACCTGCCTGGTGGACTGTCGGTTTTAGGTTCAAATCGTGCTGGTGGTAGATGTTAGAGACGAATACGAGCTTTCATACCCGGAGCCATGAACGGTTTGAGTAGTTACATGTATGGCAGATTATTTTGTTTTGTTTATCTGCTGTTATTTAGTCATCATAGTACAGACATCGGTTCATGAAACCAACGACTGTGGCATCTACATATGTACAATAAATATGAGTATATAAGTATAATCGTACAAGCTCTACTTTGCTAGGGACTGGGCATGTAAGTAATGGCGGTGGCTAGATAAAAAAAGTGGGAGATATGTTTTGACGCACCTTGAAAAAGGCTTCCCCAAAAACACTTTAAATTATTATGTCCTGCATGATTATTCTTAATTTCGTGTTAATTTAATATTTAATGTAAAAGACATAATATTTTTAAGTAATGTTAGGTAGTTATTTTTTAATAGGTACGGTTAAGTACAGTTTAATAAAATACTACTAAAATTAAATTTATTAAATATTGAACTTTATTTAATTTTAATACAAAAGTAAACTTCAGAATCTCTCACTGAAATGCGTAGGCTATGGAGTGGATTAATTAAACCGTACGCTCCAGGAGTACAGAATATCATAAAACCATTATAAGGTTTCTGACAAAATGACGACTAAGTTCAAGTGAGATCAACTTACATTATTTAAAAAAAACATCGAAAAAGTACAATGTACAATACTTAGCCTCTTTGTAAAATTAAACGTCGTAAATTCGCAAAAAGTGTAATCATATACGCAAATAAATTAATTCGTCGGCAAAAATTGTAACGTACCCTTTAATTAGTAGTAATTAAAGTAAAAAGTACTGTCGCTAGGCTTCCACCTTGCAGGCAAGGTCGCGAATAAACAGGCAAAAAATAACGGTCAAGTCCGAGTCGAGAACAGAACTGTGGTTCTGTAGGTTGACATTGATAGTTACTGCTATCTAAACTATCATATTATTTTAAGATAATTTATTGTATTCCTTTGAATTAATTGTATTTAATTTAGTGTGACCAATTGTATTTCTCAGTTTTATCTACTTGGTATTAAAACTGTTTGTTTCATGGGCATAGAAGATTATTGTTGTTACATGCAAATACGTACTAAAACGGATTATAACGTATCGTGATAATTGAGTGATGATTCTAGTAGTGTTATAAACTCCTATTATTTACATTAAAACATTTAAAAAATAACATATTTCAAAGCGTTAAAGCTCAACAAAATGAAAAACAGAAGGTTTTTGGTCTTAGATTAGATCAGATATGACCTTTTAGCTTTATGCCCACAGATACTGGCTAAAAAAAACCAAGATCTTATGTGCACCGATACAAATATATTGGTTAGTTTAACCACACTTCAACACTTGGAGTAGGCGCACACCGTTGATTTTTCGTCGGCCGATAGTTAGTCGGGCAGTTGATCAGCATGGGCATGTATGGGAGTGCGCACACTACCGATTCGATTTGGCCGATTATTCATACAATTTAAAATCAAACACAACTATCGGCCAACTAAAAATCAACGGTATGCGCCTACTCTTAAACCACGGTTCACATCTCCCTACGGGCCCCTAAGGCACGCGTGCGCGCGGCAGATGCGCCCGCAGCTGCCTCTGTCTGCGCGCGCGGCGACAGCTATCGCTGGTAATTATTCGGCGCGCATTTATTGGTATTTCTTTTTATTTTTATTTTTCTTTATTGCTAGGCTTTTGTTTTGTGCCAGGGTAGGAAGAAGATAAGGGTGTTTCTTAGATTATAAGCCCACCTGAACAAAGTAGGTCTCAACCTCATTATCATCATCATCATCATTTCAGCCACAGGACGTCCACTGCTGAACATAGGCCTCCCCCAATGCTTTCCATGTTGATCGATTGGTAGCGGCCTGCGTTCAGCGCTTCCCTGCTACCTTTACGATAGGTCTCAACCTACTAATAGATAATCACGAAAGTTTATAGTCCGGTCAAATTAGACTTCTTTTTTTTTTTCAGCCAAATGACGTCCACTGCTGGACAAAGGCCTCCCAAATTAGACTACCCTGCAATAATTCGCATACAGCTGAAAATTGGTACGGATGTTCGGAGCACCATTATGAAAGAAATTTGAAAAATCCCCATCGATCCGACGTAACATGACATGAAGCAATTACTCAGAAAACGCCAGAGTGAAAAGTGATTTAGGAATTAACTATAACGTATGTAACTTTGTCTATGGGGCCAGTACTTATTGACTGAAAATCTTACTAGAGAGCTTGAGAGAGGATGAGCTTGATTAGGGTTTCTGAGGATTATCTTAAACCTTAATCAAATACATTACAACGTATAAATAACATAGCTAGGAATAGGATTAACTTTTAGAACTTTGTTTAGTAGAGCATTGGCGAATGTAAAGCAAACATTTTAACCTAGTATACGAAGCTTCTATTACTGGACTAGACTTGTCCCGCGAATCTCTTGGGAAGTCTAAAATCTAATTAGATCTAGTACAGAACACATGGGAATGGTACATAGCCGGCCCATATGACTGACAGTAAATTATCACTATTTGTGTTGATTATACTAGTTAGAAAGTAAATCAAAAATTTTCATTGGTGACAGCATCGACCCAAACATAGAAGTTTAAAAAATTACAGTTCTGGTAGGCAAAAGGTATCTACCAACCAGTCTAAGCTTAATGCTGAGCTACAAGCTCAGCGCTGGTTTTCAGACTGACCCTGAAACTGGTCGGTTGATGGGTTAGGGGAATAGTGTGTATTCTTGAGGCACTTGTTTTGCATTTCAATTGTAGGTATATAAGTGCAAGTGCACTTTTTTTTAAAGATTAGGTATTAGTAATTTGTTATTACACAAATTACTAATACTCCCGTTAGCCCCTCGTACTTACTAAGCTAAATATGCTTGTGTCACGAGTAAGCTCAACACAATAGTCGAGCGGCGGCGGGAACCGAACCCGCGTTCCCTGGATCACGAGTCGGCCAGATTAGATCAGATTCATCAAATATCAGAGATATTCAATCAAATATCAGAGGCAGAGCCCTCTAATTATTATTAGTTTCTCCTTAAAATCCTTATGCACCATAAAAGTAATTAAGCAATTAATTCTTTCTAGCTCTGCCTTTATTATGTTTCGCTACCAACTGCATAGTTCAACGTTTACACACCAGATGACGCAGGTGCGTTGCGCTCGCGCATTACGAATTACGGATCTCCAACTTGTTTGTGTTGATGCGTTTATTGTTTAGCGATTTTTGGTTGAAACACAAACGCTTTTGAACTTTATTAGTAGGTAAGCCGACTTTTAGTTATGAAAATAGTAGGTTTTGTAATTTATTACATTTCACTGCGCTGTTCTTTAAACGTCTGTCCAAGTCTTTTCAATACTGGACTTCTTTACCTAATAAATTATATTTTTAAAATAACTAGCCAGAAATTAAGGGCGTACTCCATTTATTACATTGCTTTAATTATTTAAATGAAAGTTGCTTTCTTAAAGCCTATTTTCATAAAATAAATAACTTGGGACGTCCACCTACAAGGTGAACCGACGACATCGTAAAGGTAGCAGGGAAGCGCTGGACGCAGGCCGCTACCAATCGATCAACATGGAAAGCATTGGGGGAGGCCTATGTTCAGCAGTGGACGTCCTATGGCTAAAATGATGATTATGATGATAAAATAACTTTTAAATATTTTTTATACTCACAAAGTCAAATACATTAATATCTTCTACGGTTACTTGCCACTAATTCACGCGACCCCATTCCGTTACGATGTGCAAATTACGACTACAAATACTCGTAATTACGTCAAATCTGCCTTTAGCCTGCATGTATATAAGGAACGTTTGCACATTTGTAGTGTCTCACCCTAATTTATTTCAGAAACTTAATGAAGTAAAAACAAGGAAACTAAGGGCTCAGTATGTGAATCTGTTATATCAGCCTCAATGTTCCACTTACATTTATAGAAAAAATGTATTCAATATGTGTATCACATTGTTTAACAACCTTCCAGACAATTTAAAAACTTTGGACTGTAAGCTATTTAAAATAAAATTGAATGAATGGTTATTTGAGTACTGTTTTTACAGCGTGAATGAATTTATGGATTATAAAAATATGACAATGTAAATGTAGATAAATAATAAATTGACTAAAGTAATGTAATGATATAATTGAATGTAATGTTAATAAGAGTGATCCTACTGACTTACCACTTGACAAAATGTATTTGCACACCTGCATGCAGGTTGAATACTTGTACTAAAAATTTTTTGTAAGAACCTTATAACCTGTATTCTGGCAAATAAACGCTTCTTATTCTTATTCTTATTATTATTCTTAAATCTGTGTTAATGTGATCTAAATAAAGCTTTGATGTGTGATTAGGCAAAGCTTTATACAGAAAAGTTTATATAGATGAAGTTGTACTTTACTGCACTTTGGGAATTCATTCATTGAATCTTCCAAAATAATTTCAGCTGTAAATGAAAATGAAAATGTCTTTAAATAGTCAGAAGTTCGTTTCAGCCAAATGACGTCCACTGCTGGACAAAGGCCTCCCCCAAGGTTTTCCACAATGCACGGTCCTGCGCTGCCCGCATCCAGGCTCTTCCCGCGACCTTTACCAGCTGCAGTGGACGTCATTTCAAAATCAAAATTATCTTTATTTGTTTAGACTACTTAAATTAGTACCTACTTGCAAATCGTCAAATGCTCTTAAGGAGCCTATACATGTCACATTCTTTTTTTGCCCTACCAGCGCTTCGAGACAAACATTTGGCAAGTGCTGAGAAGAAGCGCCGTAACAAACTCAGTCACCACTGTCTGCCGGTTCCATTTGGCTGAAACGAACGAACTAAAGAAGTCAGAAGTTGCATTTGCATCTAATAAAGCATGACAAGTATGTGTGTTTTAAAGAAAACCAACAATAGCAGTGGGCCCTAAACTAGACATTCTGAATCTTGGTGACGAAGACAGTGCAGTTTGCAAAATTAAAGTGGCTGGCACAAACTTATTTCTGCAGTTGATCTACATTACCCTAAGGAGTAATAATCTCTAGGGATTTCAGCCAGGATAACATTACTATTGTTTTACTCTTAATAGGTTCTCTTTGAAACCTCACCTTTCGTTTTGCACCGTTTCTCAGCCTATTTATCTTTCACCAAAAATAATTTTTCACGCAGCGTGTCGCCAATTTAATTTTAATTGGCGGTCCATTTACTAATGTGTTATGATAATTCTAACTCAGCTAAAACACAACACAGATATGAACAGAAGACATTATACAAAGTGCGCTACACTCATCTTCCTCAATAAACAGTTAGCCTAGGCGCAGACCACCGATTTTTAGTTGGCCGATAGTTGGGTCGGGTTGATCAGTATGGAGATGTATGAAAGTGCGCACATTACACCGATTTGGTATCGGCCGTTTCTTTATAAAGTCAAAATTTCATTATTTCTATAGACTATTTAAATAGTACTTACAAATCATCATGTACTTACAAATGTCGGCCGTTTGGTGTAGTGGTTCAGAGCGGACTACTATGCCGAGAGGTCCCGGGTTCGATTCCCGGCCGGGCAGAAATTGAAATGATGAATTTTAATTTCTGTGACGGGTCTGGGTGTTACTATGTATAATATGTATGTATTTAAAAAAAAAAAAGTATATAAGTAGTATATCCGTTAAGCTAGCACCCATAACACAAGCATTAAGTTGCTTACTTTGGGGCTAGCTGGCGCTGTGTGAAATTGTCCAAAGATCATTTATTATTATTATTATTATTATTATCAAATATTTTGCTCTGAAAGAGCTTCTACAAGTCTCATAATCTGTTTACCCTACCAGCGCTTCGTATCGAGACCAACATTTGGCAAGTGCTGAGAAGAAGCGCCGCAACAAACTCAGTCACCACTGTCTGCCGATAAACTCTGGGTCCAACTAATCGGCCAACTAAAAGTCGGTGGTCTGCGCCTAGGCTTAAGATAGGAACTGTTCGGCGTCCCCCCCCCCCTCTAAATACTAAACTGTTAGCTGGAAAAACCTGGAAAAATTCGTGATAATAGTGCTTTTTATTTAATAGCTAACATGCCTTGTTACTGATGTAATTAACAATTATCATCTTGAAATTGACACTTGTGGTCCATATTATTCTGTGCTTTCTACCTTCGGACTGGTGCGGCAGCCCACATGAAAAGCCGGACAGGCCGGACATGAGATTATTTGGCCGGACAAGTCCGTAAAAATCCAAACATGTTCAGCTAAAACGGGACACCTGGCGCGACATCCTGGACATCCTAGCCCTAGCGCGAGCGCCGAGCGTAGGTACACAAATGGGGCACACTGAAAACCAGGGTCGTGGCCTTCCTCACCGTGGGTGGCCCACGGTGTATGCTGAGTGGGGTCCCATTGCGATGGGCATCGCTGTGCGACAGGCTGGCACTGCTCAGTTTACTTATATACTACTATACGACTCTACCATTATATGTTTTATGTGCTACCTCTGTCTTGTTTGCTTTTTCTTTTATTTACCTCTTTTGTGATGTCCATTGCAATAAATGTTTCTTTCTTTCAAAGTGAAGTACATGCATGTGATTGTCTTCTGTTCGTTTCTATTTTGTGGCTAGAACAACAGTACAGACTGGGCTAATTAGACCGATAACCGGTTCGAAGTGGTTTTTGCCGGTTGCCATTGTCTTAGTTCTTGGGCTCGTATTCCCACGACCTCTACAAAATGGTGTTCAAGTTGATTTTATGTGCGACATTTGTATCGCGATCTTTGAAAGATTAAATAAAAAGTTTATGAAATTTTTTTATTTGATTAGTTTTCTTTCTCCACAAAGAGCGACAATTCACACAAAATTGACAGAAAAGTTAAGGCTTTGACATTTCTTATACGACTACCATTATTTTAAATTCTAATAAGAACTCGAGTTTATGTGTCAATGCTACGAGTGTAACGAGACTTCAAACAATAAATTGTTAATACTAAGCAAAAAGCTTTATTACCAGTAGGTGCTTTATTTTAAACTTTTATAAACTCTTTTATAAAATGCGAACAGCTAGGGACTGGCATTCGTTGCCTGCTGCTGTTTTTCCCGAAGACTATAATGCGGGCCTTTTCAAGGCAAGAGTGAATAGGCACTTACAGGGCAGATATGTACCTTCCTAGACTGCATCCCACTACAAGGCAGGTATTTGACCACATCAGGTGCGATTGTGGTCAAATACCTGCCTTGTTACGTATAAAAAAAATTACTGATGTACAAAAGTTCATTGAAAACTCATATAGCTCAAATTAAAAGTCATACTGAAACTTGTTGGTTTGACAATGAAACAATTGAAACCTCATTCTGCCTCCACCTTCAGACTGCTTCAAAGTTTCAGAGTTGGGTTACGCGAAGTGATCGTTTCCCAGACATTTAGCAAACATTTTGACGTCTGCTACATTTGCTCCAGTACGAAAGTCAATAGTAATTAGCTGTCAGGTAGGTCAAGGTTGTGTAGAGCTGCCAACTCCTCGGTTTTCTTTTAATATTCCCGTCTTTTAAATAACCGTGGAATTTCACACGATCTGTTGTTGTTGTGCAACGTGTTTTTGCTGAACGGTTATGACAATCTGAAGCCTGAGTAAATGGTTCGTTAAATTAATACGTCGATATTTGGGTAGGCAGTCATTGTTTTGGGCTGCTAATTGTTTTTCTTCGGCCTGAAAGTTTGTTTTTTGCATCTCTTAAAGATAGCTAACCCTAAAGACTAAAGCTGCAGTAGGAATCGTTCGTTTCAGCCGAAAGACGTCGACTGCTGGACAAAGGCCTCCCCCAAGGATTTCCACAAAGACCGGTCCTGCGCCGCTCGCATCCTGGCGCCTCCCGCGACCTTCACCAGATCGTCGGTCCACCTAGTGGGAGGCCTGCCCACGCTACGTCTTCCGGCTCGTGGTCGCCACTCAAGAACTTTCCTGCCCCAGCGGCCGTCAGCTCTACGAGTTATGTGCCCTGCCCACTGCCACTTGATTTTAGCGATTCTGCGGGCTATGTCAGTCACTCTGGTTCTCCTACGAATCTCTCCATTTCTGATTCGATCACGCAGGGAAACTCCGAGAATATAACCGAGGAATAACTATCATTGAAATTCAAAAATTATAAGTTTACTCATATTCTAAGTTGGTAGTTGTTTTTGTGCAATAGCTAGCCAAAATCTAAAAATGTTACGATTTTTTTAAGCCCGTTCGTTGTTTTATTTTCCCATCGCTCGCCAATTTAAACCCAGACCAGACCAAACCCAGACATAATCTGTATGTACTCGTAAGTATTTTATTACTTTAATAGACTTTGGACTCGACATAAAATATCATCAGTCCAGACGGCCGATAGACAGCTGGGAAGTGAGCATATAAGTACTAAGTTATTATACGAGTAACAACGATTGCTATAATAAGTGACATAGAGTAATAAACGGTAGAATGACTCACAGCATTTAGAGACGTCGGTCTAGTTAGGTTTGTTTTTGTTAACTTTTCTTCATCGTCCACTGTCCCTCTTGGGACGCATCCCAGACAAGAGGGAGAGAGAGAGAGAGAGAGAGAGTACAGACCTAAGTGATAATGCAACAAGAGATACAGTCGGTACGGGAGTTAAAGTGCTCTTTGATTTTTGATTCTCTCTCTCTAATAAATAATAGAAATTATATTATTCAAGAGTTTGCTTTTCGGATTTTCGGCATTCAATATTAAACTAGCGACCCGCCCCAGCTTCGCAGGGGTACTAAGTATACATAAATATCTTCAATCACTCTATCTTTTAAAAAAACTTCATCAAAATCCGTTGTGTAGTTTTAAAAATCTAAGCATACGTAGGGACAGACAGACAGACAGGAAAGCGACTTTGTTTTATAATATGTAGTGATTTAAAAAAGTATAAACATTGCCTATTCTGTAACGTGTCTACTCTATGCCAGACATGTGACACTCCGCATTCTTCAGGTTGTTTGTGCGGCTTATCTCTGAAAGTTCCGGTGCTCCCGCTGAGTCTACCCTTCTGCATCCCGTAAACATTCACTTGTGGGCTTGTCTTTTATATTAGGATGGGTTCACACACAGTAAAAAAAAACTTTTCTAATCTATGAATGACTATCTTAAAGTATTTCCCTTAATACTATTTTTCTCAACGACTTAAAAAACGAAAAATAGTAACTGAAATAATCACAAGTTCTATATCCAGCAATGAAATAAGACAAAGCTGAAATTCAGACGATATTTCACGAAAAAATAATAATATCCAATTCACTTTGTGGACAGTTTTGACACTTCCTTTCTACGTAGGTACGGCGGTAAAATAGCCTAGTACCAAAGATCAATTTCTATTATTCCCCGACAGAGTTCACCGACCTTATTTAATGCCTATCATAAACCGTCCTCTGAGCTGATTAGAGTTCGCTTTAACGACGCGCCCGACGCGTGTTTATTTTGCCGCACTCGCGTAAATTTTAACATCCAATAACAAAGTGGAGTCCGATTTTAATGTCAATCCGGGGTTGTTTGGGATATTGTGGTGTGGAGTTGAGGAAAACATTGTATCGGATCTTTGAGGTGGGAAAGAATAGCGGAGATATAAGATCGTGCCATCCACGAAGACGCGCCCCACCATTCCGCTAATGTTTCGGTGTTATCGGTACACGCTAAATTATCCATACATGCGCACTACAATAATGACGCTCGGATTGCTCGGATCAAACTGTCCGCACCCCGCGCTTCTCTCGACCAAAAATTGATAGGACGCTTCTTCGTGGATGGCACGTTTTTTTTTTATAATACTTTATTGCACACACAACAATGTTCTGTACAAAAAGGCGAGCTTAATGCCATACGTCATTCTCTACCAGCTGACCTTGAGCAAAACAGAGATATTTAGTAGGCGGTGCTAAAAAGCTACAAAAATGTACACAATATAATACATAAAATATTATAATATATATTTATACAAAATATATACATAAATACAAACAACACGTTCAATATGGCGAGTGTTAAGAGAGGCTAGATAGACGCCATCACAAAGGCTACTGAGTCCAGTGTACTCGCGACGCCTCTAACCGTCAGAAATGGAAGCACATCGCCAGGAGAGCTGCCATCATCACACCATGTACCTCGTCAGCGCAACCACGACCACTCTGAAAAGAGTTCCCGACTAAGGCTGGGTTGCACCACCTGACCGTAACTTTAACGATAACCGGTGTTTTTGTATGGAGTTTGACAGATTTTTTACGTTTGTCAAAGATATAGCAAGATGGTGCAGCTCAGCCTAAGAAGTTAAGAGAGGCTCATGCTTAGGTGTAGATGATAACGATGTCAAAATATTATTCTTAAACCTAATTGTATTAAAACATGTAGAAAACTAGACTACTAGAAAATAGGTATTTTCGCTGTTGTCGTTTGCGAATCTTTATGTGATTCATTAAGATTTAGGCTGAGAACACCTGACTTTAACTGTACAGGTGACTTTGACTGTTGCTTTTTGTATGGAGTTTGACTGATTTTTGACGTTTGTTAAAGTTAAAGATGGTGCAACCCAGCCTCAATGTTTATTGTTGTAGCTAAGCGATTCAGTAATAGAATATTCTCTGATGATTAATGATAGACAAGTGTCATTTATTTAAGACGCATTCACTTTTCTCATTAAACCAGAGCTTTAATATTGTTTCCATCAAAAAATAAATACCCATTTATTTTCCGTAAAACACACTTTACTGTTTATTTATAACGTTTTTTATAGTCCTTTTTATGGATAAATGCCATTAGATAATGTTTTTTCATAAACTGCATACTTGAAAGATGTTTGATTGCTCGTAACAGTTTTATTACGTAATCAATCACTGGAAATAAGATATTTTCATAAGGTGTTTATAGGTATTAAAGACCTGTCTGATTTACGAGTGATCTTTGATCGGGTGATTTGTGGTGATACCAATAAATACCTAATATTGGTTCTGAATACCTTGATTATAATATATTAGGTACGTGCTTTTAACAGAGAGTGCGTTATATGAAACTATCATATTACAGACGTAGACCTTTAGTTATTAAATAAAATTAGCGGGCTTTCTTTCTGATGTTTTGCTGTGCCCTTGCAGGGCGTCACATGTATACCTCTATTTTGCAACAACATATAATTGTAATGTGACATGCAATAAACGTTCTGAATTTGAATTTGGCTTCGACGCTCATGAGGGACACATTAAAGTGAAAGAAACACCAAAGTACCTACTCTAAGAGTAGGCGCACACCGTTGATTTTTCGTCGGCCGATAGTTTAGTCGGGCTGTTGATCAGTATGGGCATGTATGGGAGTGCGCACACTACGCCGATTCGATTTGGCCGATTCTTCATACAATTTGAAATCGGGCACAACTATCGGCCAACTAAAAATCAACGGTGTGCGCCTACTCTAAGGCTGAGTTGCACCACCTAACTTTGACCGTAACTATGGCGACAACCGGTGCTTTTTGTATGGAGTTTGACATGTTTTTGACGTTTTAGTTAAGCCTTGCTTGTTTTAAAGAAGAGACGAAGAGCTTTGGTTAAAACAGAAAGGACTCGTTCAAATCAGACCCCATGGCGGGCGACTCATTAAGTCACCATGGAATTCAAAGGTTTTCTTGATGAGTTGACATCTACGGAAATAAACACTAGACTGAATAAACAGACAATAATAAATAATGTTATTATTTTTCGCCTATTATATTGCGAGCAAAAAAGCTAGGCTACTACGAGACGCTACGAGAAAATATTCGATTCAAAACCAACTCGTAGGTATAAGCCTCTTCAAACTGAATGAATTCTAAATACACTTATCATAATCTTTATAAACCGCAAATTAATATGCTAACTGAACACAATCTCGAGTGCATTAGTACCGATTTTATTATCCAGAAAATTGTACTTGGCCGTTCAAATACCAATCCTGTTTGTAGAGTTGTAAGAATCAAAATTGTAAATTCATTTTCATACACTACAGTTACAAGTACTGAGCGTTAGTGATGACCGTCGGTTGTCGACAATCGACAGATACTAGTAAGTATTCGAGTAGTTTATTTTAATTTTGAAGATGAGTGCTTTAAATATGCCGTGGCGAGTATGATATTTGTGAACTGTATTATTTTTGTCTGATTCCCTTTAAGATCCCGGTAACGTAGTTTTAAATCAACCTTAAAATTGTTGTATTGATAATAAAGATTCTTAATAACCACTTGTACAACCAGCAATGCAATAAAAAGGTTAATAAATATCCGTAGTAATAAAAGTTCTTCAATAAAAATAAAACCTAAATCATTAAAACCAGCCTGCGAGTGTATTTTTTTGTAGAAACAATGCAATGATCAAGCATAGCTTATTAAATAACAAACTTAACTGTAAAATATAAAATAAGAGCTCTATTTTACTACACTAGCATTTTTTTCGTTAGCCACAAATAAAGCGTCAGCAACCATTAATATTAGATACAGACAGCTTCGCTTCGGTCCCAAACTCCCGAGAGCCCATATAAAGTGGGCTGTGAAAATATAAAAACATGCATCAATAATTAACCTATATTTAGCAAACAAATCTGGTTATTATTTATCTCGTCCTGAAATAGGATCGAGTGGTAAAATCGACAGCTTTATAGGCTTAGTTTTTGGGTCATTCTCTATTGTATTTTGGGAGATTCGTGTTGTAATGATGGTTTTTACTGTAGTAGGTATTTTAATATGATGGAATTTGTAACTGAACTCAAATCTTAGTTACGAGTATGTATCGCTTAGTTATGTATCTCAGCGTTAATACACGTGTAACGTCACCTAATTAATTTTATGAATATTACTCAACACTGTATTCTTTTACACTCAGTAAAACAACAAATCTCGCGCTCTCACGATCTGACGGATTGCTAGCAAAGCAGTGCGGTTTTTTTCATTTTGGTTATTATTCGCAACAATATGAATGAATTAAGGGCTTGTTACCACGGGAACATCCAGTTGTTGCAGGATCTTGTTTAAAAGGTATATGTGTTTAATATTAACGTTTGCGAACATCCCGTTTGCGTTATTCCGCAAAAAAACCGGTCCATTCGAATATGTAACTCGTATTTCAAACACATAACGTGTGTTCACATGACAGTCCAGTTTGCGGGATCCTACATTACGTGGAAATGAGTCCTAACCAGTCTAAATTTTATTAATCCAAACTTTTTACTTACAACGACAGTTATAAATATTTTTCCCCAGACAAACAATGCTGTCATATCGACTAATGATGTACCTACTGTCTCACTATTTACCTGCTACCAGATGAGGTCGTGTGTTGTTTGTTGTAACTGGGAGCGGCGCCAAACGTATTTCCGAGGTGAATAAATCAACATGTGCTTTGCTAAGATTTGGTTCACAATCATTATCTACGGGCGGGACTACTGAAGTGCTATCTTTAGTGGTATTCATGACAAACAAAAAGAAAAAAGAAAACCGTTCATCATATTAATTAGAACAGAAGATTATGATAATAGTTATTAGCCGTAGCGAAACCCAAAGAACACTCTTTTAGAGTGACAACAAACAACTAATATTGTTTAAAAATGTAACGATATTTGATAGCTTTCTTAAACTACAGAGTAGACTAGCGCTGTCATTAAGGATGAGTTGCATCACCTAACTTTGACCGTAACTATGACGATAACCGGTGTTTTTTGTATGGAGTTAGACAAATTTTTGACGTTTGTCAAAGTTAAAGTAAGATAGTGCAACCCAGCCTTAATGTTGCGTTTTTCTGGGCTAAAATCCAAAATATTTAACAATCACATACATATCGATAATTATAATTTTCTTAGTACATCACTAGCGGGTGTCACGTGACGCCACTTGTCTGTGCGCCTCGTTTGTTGTGACTGGAGCCGCCTTCGCCGAAGCAGCCGCCCGGCACTGATCGCGTTCGCGGCGGCTAATGGTCTCGACAATCGACCCTCAGTTTCCGTAGTTTTCGGTTACGGAGGAATGGTTCTTTCGTAATTATTGTAATGCTAAGTTTTAAATTATTAATGTTGGAATATTGTGAACGTTAGCTTTTTCGTATCTTAACTAAGTCAATTCATTAATAGATCAGAATTCGATAGGGACTTTAAGATTAATTTTTTACTATAGGTACCACACCTACACGCATTCAACGTTACGGCTTTTCCCGAATAATCTTTAGTTGAAAGATTTTCTTGAGAATTAATTAATCACTATCATTCTTCAAAGATAAGAAAATCTACGAAAAAGTGATAATCGCTATAACTGGTTTAAAAATAAAGTCTCACAATTTTAGCAGCTGTTGCACTTTTTCAACAGCGAATCTATTTAAATAGAAGCAAATGTAAGACAATGCCGCAAAAAACAGTTTTTGCGATCGAACGCGGGGTCACCGCAGCCAGTGATTAGCGTGCGCCGACGAAAGAAATCGATAGTCGATGCGGCGAACCGTGGCGCAGCACTTTTTGCTCTCGACACAAGAAACAGGCTGGGAGCGAATTTTGTAGTGCGAGAGTAGGAGTGAATGAATATTACGTGAATGAGGAACACCTGTCCGATGGACGGATGATTATGTAGCTAGTCATTGATAGACAACGTGGTCGGCACTAACGCTGTCGTTGAAACAATGTTTTTCAATTGCCACGTTGACGTGGTAGGATAAGGTAGACCCAATGGGGTCTAGCGCTTCGAGTGCAGAACTATCCATCCATACCATAGGTCGCGGGTTTGTTGCTTCACAGTCCCGGAGATAAGACACTGATGTGGATTGCTTAGTATAGGGCATCGTCGTTTCAGCCGAAAGACGTCCACTGCTGGACAAAGGCCTCCCCCAAGGATTTCCACAAAGACCGGTCCTGCGCCGCTTGCATCCAGGTACTTCCCGCGACCTTCACTCACCAGATCGTCGGTCCACCTAGTGGGAGGCCTGCCCACGCTACGTCTTCCAGCTCGTGGTCGCCACTCAAGAACTTTCCTGCCCCAGCGGCCATCAGCTCTTCGAGCTATGTGCCCCGCCCACTGCCACTTGATTTTAGCGATTCTGCGGGCTATGTCAGTCACTCTGGTTCTCCTACGGATCTCCTCATTTCTGATTCGATCACGCAGGGAAACTCCGAGAATAGCACGCTCCATCGCTCTTTGGGTGACCTTGAGCCTTCTTATGAGGCCCATAGTAAGCGACCACGTCTCAGAGCCATACACCATCACTGGCAACTGGCATAGGGCATCATGTGGTCTTAATACGGCACTGAGTGGTATTAGTAGTATGTTTTGATACAAATATTTTGGCAATACTATTATAATTTGTCAATATCAATATTTCTGTGAAGTAAGTAGATCTCAGTATCCTCGAAGGCCATCGTAAGCCTCCGTGATAGAATCTCGAAACTTGAATCTCTTGATAAAAATTTTTACATTTACGCGATGATGCACCTTTTTAGAATTTCACGTTCAACGACTCCAAAACTTGAGCCTCCATTTTTAATTCAAATTTTGAATGCTTTTAAACCGTATCTATCTTGAAGTTTCCGCGACTTCACACGATTTGAACCAAAACGCAGATTATTATGCAAATTACAGTTTATTTAACTGTTTTTGTGTACGCCACGGTGTCTTGCGCTGGGAACAGACAGTTTTTATCTGGCTCCACCAATTAGTTATTCTGAACTCTAGTCTGAGGGAGTTAGCGCTGCAACACGTGGATCTTTTTAGAATGGATAACTTGTAAGAGACAACGGTATTATGAAGTTATTTTTTTGTTTAATCTAGATTAAGATTAATAGGCGTCATAAATACTTTGGTGAACGAAAAATTTTAGGTGGTTTATTTCCATTGTCACCACTAGGCTTATCATCACCAGTTTTATTCAAAAAATGAATTAAATAGTTAATATTAGTTTTTTCATTCCCGAAGAATCTGCTTTACCGGGACGGAAGAGTGGGGACAACGGGAATAAACTTCTTAGGGTAGTTGAAGAATGGACTGGTGGACTAAAATGTTTTGCATTGAAATCACTGTAGTGTTAGTACTAGATATAATTGGCATAAGCGTAAATTACTCGTAATTAGTATAATGTACTTGTTTATAGCTGATAAAGTGAGCTTTTATTTAAACTTTATGGTTAAACAATACCAAAAAAAGCATAAAATCTTTTGTAAGTTCACTGTGTTCCAGTAAGAACTTTTTAAACAGACTACAATAAGGCAGAGGATTGATTGGCATGGTTTTTTAAGGAAACACTCTGTAACCATATCTCACATTTTCACTACATAGAAGATAGAAGAACAAGTGATACAGAATGATACTTAATGAGAGTCTTAAGGCCACCTTCTATCAACGGGAACGCGTGGTAACTTGCTTCTGAATGTATTGTAACTTCCTACTTTTTTATATTTTAAACCGGCAGACAGTGGTGAGGTGACTGAGTTTTTTGCGGCGCTTCTCAGCACAGGGGAAAAAAAGAATGAGACATGTATAGGCTCCTTAAGAGTCTTTGACGATTTCTGTACTAATTTCATTAGTCTATACAAATAAAGATAATTTTGATTTTGATTTTTATGGAAGTCCCTAAGTTCCCCCACATTCCTGCGCGATGTGCGAGCCACGTGGCCCGAGTACTATCGAGGCGGATTTACACGGCGCGGTGTTTACAATAAAAAATATAAAAATACCTGGATGACGGGAGAATCAGTCGGAATATTAGCAAGTTTAACAAAGAGCGCTGGGATTAGCGAAGAACAAAATGCTATGGGACAATCTCACAATGTTGTCTCACATTTGAAGGAGAGAAGTTACATACTTTTTAGCAAGAATTCTACAATTAAACTAGTGGCATTTCAAATTAAGCAAAATAGAAATAAATCTTAATCTATCGAGCAGATGTTAGATATTACGAAACTCTATAGGCTTCAGTCATGGCTTAATCGTACCGATTAGCTTAATGCGGCAATTATTTCTGGATACAAAACTGAAATTGTTTTTTTTTCAGTTTGTGTGATCACTAAAAGGGTCAGCAACAAAAATAATAACAGATTAAACAGAAAACCAGTAATTTATGTTAACTCATATCGATGTTTCAAGACTTCATTTTTCGCCTCTGCAACACGGTTGCTCATCAACATCACTAGACTTCAGCCCAAATCATTGAATGTAGAGAAAACTTTACAATATCTTCGTTCCTTCGTTCGTTTCAGCCAAAGGCCTCCCCCAAGGTTTTCCATAATGAACGGTCCTGCGCTGCCCGCATCCAGGCTCTTCCCGCGACCTTTACCAGATCGTCGGTCCACCTAGTAGGAGGCCTCCCCACGCTACGTCTTCCAGCCCGTGGTCGCCACTTGAGAACTTTCCTGTCCCAACGGCCATCGTCTCTGCGAGCTATGTGCCCCGCCCACAATACAATATCTTACAGTACCAAGAAGTAAATAGTCATACAGTGTAAAAGCTCCCACAAACCGCCGCACTTTGATCCGTCATCGCGCGAGCAACTCAGGGCGGCGTTACGGCCAGTGGGAGTACCTACGTCAGACTCCATTGAGCGAACGTTTAGAAGATAATGATTCAGTACTGAGATTATGAACTTTAGTTTTGTTCAATTTAGGCTCGTATTCTGAAACTACCTCAATATGTATAGGTTCAATCATAGATTAGATCGTTAGAGTATTTTCTTGAGTTTAATTCATATTTCAACGGCGTTTCATATGCTTTTCTGTTACAAGAGTTAGTTGAATAACTCTATTTATGAATGAAAAAGTTCAAGAAGTTACTTACATTCAATAATTATAATTTTACAAAACTTCATTGATTACCATTTTACTCGTAGTTTCAAGTATTAAAACTCTTAGGCTGAGTTGCATCATCTTACTTTAACTGTACCAAACGTCATAAAACACTAGTTACGTTATAGTTACGGTCAAAGTTAGGTAGTGCAACTCAGCCTTATTATTTAAAACTTGAGAAGGCTGCATATATTGTTCACTGAATTAATTTTAACTGCACATTTTCGTTTAATATTTGCCGAATTCAGTTGCCCTTGTAGGTATAATCGCATGATTTGTAATATTTTTATTTACATCTAATCTACAAAGGTGACCCCATTGGTTTGGTATCATTACAGATTCTAGATTTTGATTGGGGTCAATTACTCAAAGTATTTTGGAACGTCTCTATCTGGCACTGATGCAAAGAAACTAGAGCAATGTTAGAGTCGGATAGTTTGAGTTTTACACATTTTGATATACACAGAGTTCGTGGATCTGATGACTGTTGAGGCAGAAAAGTTCTGGTTTATCTACCATGCGCCTGAAAACGTAGTAGGGGCAAGGTTTCCCATGGTAGAACGACGGTACGGTGAGGGTTGCGGGAAGTACTTGGATGCGGGTAATTGTGGATATCCTTGGGGGGAGGCCTTCGTCCAGCAGTGGACGTCATTTGACTGACAAAAGCGAACGAAAGGCCATCTTTATCAGTTTCCTCTGGTATATTAAGAGGAGATAAAAAAAACAAATGCCTACTATGAATCAGAAAGACTTCTCGTGTCAATATTATTATAGAAAATTGAAAAGACCTAACTGGCTGCACTTTTAAAAAAAAGTTCAAAGGAAAAATGAATGATCTATCTCGACGTTAGTTAACAAAACGGTGAATGAATATTCCCTATGTTTCCGCGAAAATATGATCTTAATTAATTTCAAATCGATCGACATACAAAATCTAATCGGATACTACTTCTCTGCAGCGAAGCATTGACAACGAGTCAACAATAGCCTCTTACTCACGCCTGTGAGTAGTCCTAAGTATTATTAGAATAGTACAGTCGCATATACTATGTATTTATATCTTCCGCTTACGTGGATCCACACTCGCGCAGGTAGAGTGTCTTGGTGATTGAGAGATGATATCGGCTGAAATTTGGGTTACCATGTGGAACTTATGAGAATAAGCACAACGTTTAAATACATTTTCAAATAAGGCTACTGACGACTTTAATTTATAGTAAAATAAGGCCGAATTGCAAGATTTCACTTTAACAAACGTCAAAATTCTGTCAAATTCCGTACAAAAAACACCGGCTATCGTTATAGTTACCATTAAAGTTAGGTGGTGCAACTCAGCCTAATGCCCGTTTTCACCATCAATACCTAATTTTGAAGTGACCCCTATGGTAACAAATAACAGGAATTTTGAGAAGGGTCACTTAAAGATTAGGGATTGATGGCGAAAACAGGCATAAGTGTCCGAAAGAAAATTGACTTCATCCCCAGAAGAAATTGACTTCAAAAATAAATTTTGGCTGATTTCAAAGATACTCTGTCGTGAATCTGTACCCCCAGTGAAAACGGAGTTAAGTCGAAAATGGTGATTTTTGGGAAATCGCATTTGAAGTTAAAAAAAATCCTGCTTCGTCGCTATTAGAGATAACTTGGTGAAATATTTTTTAGGTGAAAGGTAATGTTAGATTTAATTAGGCAGTGTGCCAGTTTGGGAAATATAGCATGTAGTTTTTTCGTAATTAAATAAAAATCCAGTTATATCGCCATGCACGGCAATTTTACATTCGTGTAAAGTGATGTAATGGGACATAAATCATTTTACACCACACTGAATTGACCACCCGCTAACAAGTGTAAAGTGATACATTTTACGCCATTTCTGTTGATATTTTTTTGTTTCTTTAATTTTAGAAAAAGTTGTAAAACAAACATTAGTAATTACACTATGAGGAATCATTATTTCAGGTTATTTAGGGTAAATCGTCCAAAAATTTCTACTTATATCAATATACACCAATTTTGTGATGAGAAAAAAAATGTGTAAACTGATCTAACTAACATAATAGCGATCTAAGTATCCTAATAATTATGTGTAAAGTGATATAAGTGGCGATTGTAAAGGAATAAGGCTAGAATTTTAGAGTGGATTCTAATTATTTACTCCTTAAATGTTTATTCTGATCTGAAACTACTATTTTATTAATTATTACACCATATACCATGAATGATATCGGCCTAAATCACATACATTATCTCCTATTTTAAAGTAAGTATTAGTTGAAGCAATTGGGTAATAAAGACCAGAAACAACAATGGTTTCACATCAACTAATTAGACAGGAGACAGAGAAAAGTTTGTTTTCTACAATTACCTTATTGGGAATCAAACTCTGGACCAGAGATGATGATGTCAAGCTATATTGATTGCTTTTTGGCTACAGAAGGATAATATAAAAGTAAAGTCATAAAATGCATTTGTTTTCAACAAAGAGGCTTTTAAAAAGCCCTTTAACACGTCCTAGTATCACTTGAACCCTACTTTTATTTTGGGACATAAATAGGTCAGTGCTGAGAAGAAGCAGCGCAAGATATTTAGCCACCCTTGTCAGCCTCTTCTTAAATCATAAATAACTTGAAAAAATCGAACTGCCTAAGACGGGAATCTTCTTAAATCAATAGAGACATGATTAACAAGACATGTTATACTTGCGAGCTAAGCAGATAAAGTCCAGCAACACATGCCATTTACATAATTATTTACTTTATACATAGTATCCATTCATAAGGACTTACGTAGTTAGTTTTGCAGGGCAATCGAATATTGCACTTAACCTTTTGATTAGACCATTGTGCGCTATTTGATCTTCCTATTCCAACCGCTCCAGATCCCCCCAGGTAGCAGCAGCCTATCTAGGTCTCTACAGGCCTTCTGCAGCGACCCTGGTGATTGGAGAATTTGAGCCTGTTGATCTGCTACGCTTCTGCACTCCTTGTGCACGTGCTGTGGTTTTTCTTCTGCCTCCATGCATCTTCTGCACATCAGGCTGTCTGTACAGCTATACTGTGTAGGTGTTTGTTTAACATACCTGTTATTACACTTAGGACCTTGCGGATGTTGTCCCTGTTAAGTCTTATGAGTCTTTAACTTTTTCGATATAATATCCACAACTGCATCTTTTGTTTGCCTACATCTTTCACAATCTTTCCATTCTGTGTGGTGTTATTTTTCTATTTTGGAGCGCAGCCAGGTCTTGATCTGTGCTTATGGTATCGGCATTATAATTGTTCCGGACCAAATACCGTCGTGTACGATCCCCTTCTGGCCAGTTCATCTGCTGCGTCGTTGCCCAAGGAGTTACTGTGTCCTTTGATCCACTTCAGGAGTGCAGGGTAACGCCATTTGCATCTGCAATGACTTAGGAGCGCGTCATGGCATTCCAATATAAGTATTATAATGTAGTATATTAAGTTGCTTTGTATTGCTTGCACTATCTGAGATTATTTTTATATTCAGACCTCGGATGTCTATGGTTGCAACCGCCTGTGCTGCTCTGATTGCAATCTGCTTGGAAAATTGTATTGTGTTTATCAAGTGTTGTTGATATTCTTAGTATATTTAGGTAATTCGAGAAGACACCAGCTCCCGTACCTTTTTGGGTTTTGGAGCCGTCAGTGTAATATCCTAACTTCATTGATTCCAGAGCAATCTTGCGTTTCCGCTGTAAGCTGGATATTATATCTTCAGTCGAAGAGTGAACACAGGGAATTCTGCCGATAGGTGCCTCGGTGAGAGGTATTTCTTTTATTAGGGTTTTGTGCAGGATCGTGGAATGTCCTGTCTCCTTGTTTTGCTTCTATATGCCGTTCTTACCTTTAAGTCTTAGAGCGGCTGCTTGCGCTTCCTCCTGAATGATGAGGTCTAAAGATCTGAGATTCAGAAGGTACTCAAGTGATGTCGATGGAGTGGTTCTCATACAACTAGTGGCCGCTATGCTTACTAGGCGTTGCAGGCTTTGGAGTTTTGATCTTGCTGTTGATAGTTGTGTTCTGTGCCACCACACAAGTGATCTATAATATTTTGTGTAAGAGGGCCATATAACCGACGTGTAGAGCCAGTGTTATCTTTGGGTTGAGACCTCATCTACTACCAATGAGTCTCTTGCACTGATGGAATGCTATACAGGCCATTTTTATTTTGTTCTCGACATGACTCGCCCAGTTCAATTTATTGTCTAAGGTGATGAGTTTTGTTTATAAAGAGTTCTGGTAGTTGGAGCTCTTGTAAATTCTATAATGCACTTATTAAGTACTTTTATTGACAACGTTAGGCACTATGAATTCAATTATATGTTTTACTAGTAGATGTTAACCATTATTTATTAAAACTATTAACTAAAGTTCTTTGATTTATAAACTACGCATTATGTTTTCCTTTAATCTGACAATTGGGCTAAGTTATATCATTTTACACCAAATAATTAACCAAATCATTAGTTGCGATTTTCAAATGTTTTTGATCTAAGTAACTGATAACATTTTACACATGTACGAAACTTTTGTGGTTAATGGTATTAGTCTAATTGAATCATTATACACAAAATAAATAATCATTTGTCTTTTACTTTTTGTGATATAAATTAAGTTACATTCTTTTTCACCAACCAACAATACATAGTTTTTTTTGTGTATATTAATATGAGTCATCTTATATTGTTAATCACAAATTCAATCTGAACAACTTCAATCGTGTAAAAAGTAGTAACACGAGTCGTACCTCTTGACACAATAAAAAATTGAAAGAAGCCTCCGGTACACTTTGTTAAAAGTAGACATGTATCAATATACACGAAAGAAAACTCAAAATTGGTTCACAAAGCCTTACTTGTATCATTTGGCACAAAATTATTTTCTTTTCTATACGTCGTAGAAACATACCGATTAGATACAAAAATACCTAATTTTTCAGAGATTCACATTATGTTATAAAGTCAATTTTGATCTAAGTCGAGTTAGATCCCTTTTCACTGGGGGTACAGTAAATATGTTTGTTGATGAGTGCATGCAAATCATTCATCCGTATTGACGGTTCGGATATGCGTTCGAGCCTCTTTAATGAGAGATACGTTATCAGCTTCTTATTTATCTCCCACCGTAACTTAGCAGTTACCTCAGTATCACAGGGATGTTAAGGATATGATGTTTCGGTTATGGATACGACTACGGATATTAGAATAATATTATACCGGATACGGATGTGAAATCATTTCGGACTATACGAAAGTTTCGGATAATTTCGGTTACGGATACCTAATTAGAATTTTAAAAATGTAAAATTTAATAGCAAGATGCTGCGTGACTCACATAGCCACTTTATGTAATATGACGACACCTATGATAAAGGTAAAATAGATGGTGCCAGGGTATGCAGACAAGTAACAAATATTAAAAAATTAATAAGATTTAAACTCCGCTTTTATCCTAAACTTTTGAATCAGTTACGGTTACGGATATTTTTTTTGTTTCGGATATCCGATAGTTTCGGTTACGGATATCCATAACATCCCTGATCAACAGGTTATTTAGTAGTTTAAGGCTTGTCCTTTGCCCTTTGCGCCACCTTCACCCAGATGTCGGGCTGTGATGCATCATCGGAAATTACACCATTACCCTGTTCTTATATGTGATCACTTACTGTTTGCGAAATTGGTAGACTTCTAGATAACGACAGTCATTTTGTTAAATCGAGTGTAAATTATTACGATTGTTTTGCTCTATTTCAAAAATGTTCGGATACCTATTACTGAAAGGTACCCAAAATGGACATGCTACTCTAGGCACATAATAAAATTGATCCAGAGATTATTTTCATTACACAAAGCTTTAAAGCTTAGTAAAGCTCTCTTTTTAACTTGGCATCGGATCGAGTAGGTATTAAATTTATCTTATTGTGGTTATTAGCACGTGTAATTTTCATCGTATCGATTCTAATGATCCATTGAATCTTATGATATTGGGAGACTTTCCCTGCGTATACTTACATAATTTATATTTAGGCTGAGTTGCACCATCTTACTTTAACTTTAACAAATGTCAAAAATCTGTCAAACTTCATACAAAAAAACGCCAGTTATCGTTATAGTTACGGTCAAAGTTAGGTGGTGCAACTCAGCCTTAGTAAAGCTCTTTCTGACTTAGCAGTGATTGAGTAGGTAGAAGTAATTTTGTTTATCTGTTACCGTTATTTATCTTATTCTTTATACTACGTGCAATTTTCATAGTGTCGATTCTTATGATCCGCCGAATCTTATGGTATCGGGAGTGATTTTCCTGCGTACATAGGAATTTCATTTCATTGCTGTTGCTATGCACACAGTTCTTGAAAGACGTGTGGTGTCTTTATATCCAATACATAGAAACGCGAGTGGATCCGTTGGCAAAGGCTCGTCATGAATAAAATAACCAACTTTATACCATCGTTACATCTAAATAATGTGTGAATAGCGCTGAATTGTAAATGTTAATGTCATAAAGATGTGTTTTATGATAACTAGCATCGGATTTATTGGCTTTTATTGCTGAAGGCTGATCATAGAATGATACGTTTAACGTCACTCGTTATAAAAGCAATTCAGGGGCGAGGTTACGATGAAGATGAAGCCGCAAATCGTTTTCATAAATGCTTTACTATGAGGATAGGACATGTCTATCTAAATATATTGAAGTGAGGTAATAAGTCCTTGAATTTGAAAAGTTTACGAAAGTGATTGAAAGCTAGTGAGAAAATTAGACGTTGAACCTAGACAAACATTGTAATGTTCTAGGAGCCCTTTACCTAGCACTAAGTTTGTAAATAAATACAATCTGCATTGACCTACCTGCATGAAAAAATGAAATTTCTTGACAGGATATGAAAATCACGAAGAGTAAGATCATGCTGTAAATGATATGGATCCTGCCACTAATTAAATCTTACAGTTGAAATAAATCTATTATTTATGTTAATTTCATATTAAGTGATCATAGGTAATTAATTTAAGTAGGTAATTGTTTTTAAAAAACTTTAGAGTCGACTTTATATTTAAAAGTGTGTGAATAACTTCCTTGAATTTTGATACAAGCTTAGATTCCTTTTTTATCTTTTTCTCGACAAAGTTCTACCAAATCTGCACTTTTCGAAAAGGTGACTCCACTCGTAAAAGGCAACATACTAAATTCCTGCCATTGGGATCATATTTTCAGCTTCAATTTCGCGTTTACGTTTCCTAGCAGATTTTAATAAGCGCCATCTTCTAGTTCTATTTCATCTATCTTGTGATCTATTTTGTTTAAGAGTAGGTAGTATAATGCCATAGCTAAGAGTCTAGACAACATCTTAACTCCTGATGTCTGCTGTATAATCGGCTCTTCTTCCATTTCCTCACAATACTCCTTAAAAAGTAATACAGTTACATATTCATCAACACTTTATATAGAATTGTTTCTGGATCTCTCCTTAACAGCCCGCTGTGTAATGTTTACACTCCGACTGCTTCGGGTGTAAATAATCCGTTATTTGTAGTAAACAGAATAGGGAATATTTACGTTGCGGCGGGCCGTTTGATTTTCCCTAACTTTTACTGGTTCAGATTAGTTGTTTTAGGTTCAATGATGTAATGTTTCATTAGTGTAATTAGTTACTGTTAATGGGTAATTAATTGTAGGTTCTGTGTAAGTATTTTTATGTCTACTTTAGTTAGCACCTATAATAGCACCATTTATGTACATACTGTCTTTAAATCTAATATATTTTTAACTATGGAAACATAATAACAACAGAATAGGCATAATTCAATAGCTGAAACAAGTAAATAATTTTCCGAGCTTTTTAAAGTTTTGAAATCATTAATGTTTTCTTTTTGAAACTATGACTATCACTAACTTTAACATTATTTGCCTATGATTACTCATTCAAATAAAAAAAAAAAAGAATTGCCACTCTTGTAGCGGAGTTTTGGGCTGACACACTATCCTCCCAACCCAACCGACCAGTTTCAGGGCCAGTCTGAAAACCAGCGCTGAGGTTGTAGCTCAGCATTATGCTGAGACTGGTACCTTTTGCTTATCTATAAAAGTGTAACATCATAAGATTCAAATTTTTGTTTATAACTTTTTCTTTTTTCTTTATTTCTGTGTACCCATTCACATGTAAGTAATTTATTTTTTAGTGAAGCAATAAAAAAAATCATTTTCATTATAACAATGTGTTGGTTTATCGTCGACACGATAAGAAGAAGAAAATAATTTCCCAAGGTGCACTCATAAGTCCACCATTTTTCCACGTTCGCAAATTCAAAATGACAACCAAATTATGAATTTCTATCATAACTTCACCACAAAGATAATCGTATTCAAAACTATTTACCGATGATCGAGGTGAAACACGTACTGTTTCTCGGAAGCTAGCCCGAAGGCGGCGCCAGCGTTCTGTGAAGTAGCCAAATAAACAAGCTTGCTCGAGATCTTCTCATGGTGGGTAAAAGCTTTAGATCTCTCTGGATTTCCTTTCAGATAATGAATCCGCTTTCCTTTGGTTTTCCATAAATCAGCTGTAATTAGCTGAACTTAACATTTTAGACGTAAGTAACTGATCTTTAATCATTTTTTTTATGCATAACAAGGCAGGTATTTGACCACAATCGCACCTGATGTTAAGTGGGATGCAGTCTAGGATGGTACATATCTGCCCTGTAAGTGCCTATTCACTCTCGCCTTGAAAAGGCCCGGATTATAGTTTTCGGGAAAGACAGCAGCAGGCAACGAATTCCAGTCCCTAGCTGTTCGCATTATAAAAGAGTCATCGAAACGCTTAGTGTGAGCTGGTGGAATGTCAACAATATAGGGATGGTACGCTAACCTGCGTCCGTTTGATTTCTAATCGTTATTTTGATAACAAATTTACGGTCAGCCTTGCCTTGATCGTGGCCAGAAAGAAAATAAATCGATCTGCAAAACGAGATTTTTCTTGGAAACACTGAACAATGCGTTGACCCGTATGTTTACACGTCCGGCCGGCACAATTTAAAAACTGTTGAGATAAAAACGTAGGCACATTTTTATGTGCACATCTAGTCTGGTTTGATCATCTGATCTAAATTTTACTGGTTTTATGTCAGGAGCGTTAGATATTTAATTTTGAAGTTTTTTTATATGACAGGAGGCAAACGAGTAGACGGATCACCTGATGGTAAATGATTACCGTCGCCCATAGACACCCGTAGTCCCGTGGCTATAATCAGATGAATCATTGTGAAATTTTGAAATATTTTGAGTTCTAAACATTCTTACAGTTGTATCTACTTTAATAAAGTTTTAAAGATTATGTATTATAACGTTAAGAATCGTTTTAGATTTAACATAATTGAGGTGTAAAACCTGTCGATGTCCAACTGGCACATGGCCAGCTGCCGTAAAAGGAATATTATTTAAATCTAACTAAAGTTTACAAGATATATTGTTACTACTATTCTAAAAGATAATATTTTTACAAATATTGCTAGGTGTATGAAATTTAGGTTTAGCTTTTTTGGCCATTTAAAAAGCAATTTATCGAGAAACTCTGCCAATTACACTATTTTAGGTAGCTATGATGACGCAACTACAAATCAACGATTATTACTAAGGACAATGCGTTCATTCTGATCTAGAGCCAAATGATAAACGAGTCAAGTATTGTACACAAGTCTAAAGTTCATGAAAAAGTTGAAACTTTTTCATTATCAAATTATGTAAAGATAGATTTTCTTAGTATTCACAAACGATGCTTGCTTAAGTGAAGCAGCATATCAAACGCAAGAGCGTCCAAGCGCACTGTGAGACCTCATAGTAATGTTTGTGAATAATACGGGCGTTGGACGCGATGTTTTTGTCATTTCCGTATTGGGATCATAGAGTCAATCAGAAAAATGATGAAAAGCAAAACATTTGGGGTCTCTTAAAGTGTCATAAAGTAAGTGAAAAAGTATGTGAAGGTGCTTGTAAGTTATTAGTTAATGCGAAAATTGTAACTTTAGATCCATAATGTTTGACCATTAACAAGTTTAAGTCTCTTAATTATCGGACTCATGACACCCAACATTTCAAATCAGCAGTTAGCACACAGATCAGTCTGTAATCAAAGCATGTCACTCCACAAGTCTTGCATACCTGACCGCATGTCAAGCGTCGGATTCTAGGAGCGGAGTCCTACTGTTTGGCTTTAGACAGTGGGGTAAATGTTTAGTCTAGCCTTTTGTGGGGTCTAGACCATTGTTGTTGTTACTGAGAATTTATAGTATCTTAGGCCTGGTAGAAGAGTGTGAATTGACTTACAACTTTGTTACATCTTCAAGTTTCTCAAATTTCATCACAAAATATTTTTTATTCCAAAATCTACTTGGTTATATCTACTGTCTACTTTGATATTATTTACAATTTTATTAAGACATTAAACATACCACAAAGCTTGATAGATAGTGGCTTGTACAATCTTCGACTTTTCACCATCAAGAGAAGTATTGTCAAAGTAAATAAAGTCGTTCAAATGCTCAATATTGTTTACATAACAATTGCTATCTCCTTTGTCTTTTACACATTTGTTGCCTCTATCAAAGCCAGGATGTTTTTCGAAAGTTTTCTCACAAGAAGAAAATTGCTGTTCAGACCGCTAAGTTAGATCAAGAAAAACAACAACAAAACGATAAAATTCTATGTTGCGGTGAGGTTTCCGAATAAATGGCGCTCTAATGTAATTCAGGCCTTGTTCTAAGTTGTAACATAAATACAAATGGCTGTACTGAGATTGGAGATTGATGTGTCAACTTATAACTCTATAGGAGTTGAATTGATTGGAACGTGTTTTGTGGCCCAAGTTTCACACTCTAGAGGAAGATTTTCATCTTCATTATAACAAAATTCTGAATAGAACATCGAACTATTTGAAAGATATTCTGTTGAAAATTATATAACTATTCATGTCGAGTTATCAAAAAATGTGGCACGAGTTTTATTCTTTATCGTTGGAGTTAGATGTAGAGCCAGTTTGGTCATCGCAAACAGGGGTAGAGTTTTCTTGGGTGGTTGGAATCTTTATAGTTTCCGTTAATGGCACAGGTTTTTACTTGGTCTTTACACTGTCTATTTTGTTTCTGTTATTGTGTGTTGTTGTTTCTGTTATGCAAATAAAAGTTTTATCTATCTATTTATTACGTTTACGTCTACTTTAACGGTTTACATTTTGTGAATTTACTATTCTGCTAATTAATTGTCTCTAAGTTCTTTTGCCGTATGGGAACTACTCTGTTTTTGGACATAATTAATCGCTATAGGCAAATAATATGTATATTTGTATCATAAAATATTATGACGAAAGTTGTCTGATAAAGAAATTACAGCTATAATTTTGTCATTATTTCATAAAAGGTCAATTATAATAATTTCCATTAAAAAATCATAGGCGTCTTTTCAATCACCTAACTACGCTCCTAACTTGCACCACACCTAGTAGTAGAACCGAGGCCTTGCTTCATATTTGGTTATGTGGATGCGAGCCGCGTGCGCAATGAGCTAGCGAGGTGCCGATACTATCGCAAGGAAGGATACTGGGTCCAGTAGCTTATCACCTATACGGAAGACGCCTTAGCCTTTTAGTAGACGTCAGTTGTATTGATTTTTTTATCTACACTAATATTATAAAGAGGTAAGATTTGATCCTACAATATTTCTGATGAACAGAGGCGATACGAAGTTCGCCAGGTCAGTGTAATAAAAGGTTGACTTAGTTTTAAATGGCCTTATCTATACCTTAACTGTTTGGGGGTAAAACTATTGGATACCTTAACTAACTCTTTCGATACTGTCATTTTTTTATTTTATTTATTTATATTAGGGAAACAAACAATTTTGATATACAGACAAATAATAACACAAAAAAATAGGACAGAAATCAGCAAAGTTTCCATAGTCATATAAAATCGTGAGAGAAGATAAATCTTTTTTCCGAAATTGGTTTGCAGTCAAATATTTTATCCATTCTTATGCTTTCCTAAAACCATTAATTGCATTTGGATATCTTCCAACGGGGAGAATCTAATTGAACTGAAGCAGCATCACATACATTTCACATTTTAGGAACATTGTTAGCGTGATTCAGTGTTGTTTACAGCGCCATCTATTATTTTGTTTGCTATATCCATTCGACCTTTATAAGAATGTCGCCTCGGACCATTTTTATAGGTTTGCTAATTCTCACGAGTTGAAATCGTTGAGCGATGAAGTCAAGAAAAATCTAGTGAATCAGATATGTAAACAAAGGGCTTCACATGCTATATTAAATTGAAGACAAAACAAGATATAACTAGTTACTAGTTGCGGAAAAGATGATGCGAGTCGTCTTTGTATCAGAGTCACTTGCCCTTAGACTAGAATACGGTATAAGCAGGTATTTTACTTTAATTTGAATCACTAACGATAACCATCTCTTGCAGAACAATAACAAGGTTTAATATCATTTTATTGTCCCACGAAACTTAATTAAGATTAAAAAAACTAATGTATATAATGTTTACTCTTACTACTTCTTTAGATATTCAGTCTAACTTGTTGGGAAAATAACAATGAAGATGTACCTAATAACGACGTAACACAACTCCTATTTGTCTAAGAAAATATATCAGGCTCGTGATCTAACAATTTTCACATTACCTATCTAAGTTCTATGGAATATTTTGGATTTGGATGTGTTGAAAGATTATTTTACTCTATCTTACTGACCAAAACTAAATAAATTTCCCCGAAAGCTCGTCAAAATAACCCGCCGGTTGACAAATGTGCCCGAGGTCCGCATTCGACCTGCTAATAATCGACCCCCCAATAAGGATAGGCTGGTTTTTAGACCCTGCCTTACATACCCCGCTCGGTCGAGACTCCGTTAGCCGAACGATAAAAAGCATAATGAACCTTAACGTGACGTAATAAGAGCGAGAGATAATCCCCCAGATTGACATGTCGACTGTTGTTGGTGTTATCTTATCAGTAGGTCTGTATGCGGATACTGCCTTAATTAGTGGAGTACAGGTGAGAAAGAAATTAAAGGAGGTAATAAGAAAAAGAGAAATAATTAAGAAAGGTCTAGATGTAACAGATACCAATGACAGAGTAGACAATCGTCAGAAATTACGTCGTTGAAGTTCATATTGAAAATCACGTACTCTTGAATTTGTCAATCATTTATGCCTAGTTGCTACTGAGACAGACACTTGTCTGAATTTTTAGAATTTTAATACAAATCTTACAGAAAGAAGTTGGAACTGCTTTCTGTTGGAAAGTCACATAATATTACGTGAGAAATGTCACGGGTTTTTTGATTTCAGTATAAAACCGTCCGATACGGAGTGCGTTCCCAACTTTTTTATTTATTATTGTCGAAAAGGAAGCGCGTTGCTGAGTGATATGCGACACGTGTGGTGGCCCGTGGGTAAAACGTCACAAATGCACAACGTGTATACGTTGCAAAACAAACTTTAACAGGTAAAGACAAGGTTGAGAGTCTGTTGTGCTCCCAGCTCGGCTGGTCGGTCTGTGAACTCCTAAAATAATATTTCAGTTCGAACCACTTCAGCTGTTGCGTAAGCGGCGTTATAATTATAATGTTAGAACGACGGTTTAGGGCAAACTTGGGGTCGACTCCGCAAAACGTTTCAATACAACGCATCTATCCTCCTCTTTTCGCTCCAGAGAAAGCGAGAGAGATTGAAAGATTTAAATATGCCGGATTCGCGTGCGGAGTAGATTCATAGCAAAACGGTGGTTCGATTTGGGTGATTTAGTGTCGTAAGTTCAGAAGTTTTTATGGGGTGTTTATGGGTGTCTAGGAGAAAAGAAAGTTAGGTAAGAACTCATTGACTCATCTTATATTACTGGCACTGGCCTATTTCCCTTTTTCTTTGGTTTATATTCGTTGATAAGGGATGAGTTTGTTTTTCGGGGATATCTCTTGGATTCTTTTAGGGATATTTGCTAGTCTTTTATCCCCGTGATTCCAGCCTTATTATTCCAGTTAAAGTGTTGCGCAAAGTTCATTACTACTTCTATATTTACCACTTCACTCATAGTCAGGACATAAAGGTGACATTAATTTGAAATCGTTAGAAAAACTCAGTCCCATTATGGAGTGGCGCCGGGCGATGCTATCTTACTACGTGAGCGGCGTATACACGGCTCACTGTATGGATATTAGAGGAAAACCGGTGGATTAACATAGTAATTTAATTAGTATTGTGCTAATGTCGATTGATTGGCAATCCTACTGACATTAAATGGTAGACTCATCAGAAGGATCATTAGAATATAAATTATTATTTTAATGGAGTGGGTATGATGGCTCGTTGTAGGGCAAAGGCCTTCCTACTCCTTTTCCACCTGATTTCCCTGCGTGAACGTGTGCCTTAATTTCATAATATGGAACTGCAGATTTTGTAGAGATCTACGAGCAAGCGCTCAAGAGACTGGTCCAATATTTTAAGCGAACAGATTTTTGGAGAAGTTCCGAATAAAAATTGATAAAGCAAAAGAACTATCTACTCTATACAGTGAACCCGCGCGGTAGTCCAACAAACGTTTTGCAGAATAGTGTCGGATTTATCGGATTTTATATGAGTGTAGAGTCTAATCCTCGATTTTCTGGAAATTTTTGGAGAAAAGAGTACTTTGTAATCTGAAAAATTAATTACAAATCAATCCAATCCATTTCCAATTTTCCGTTTGAACATAATAAAAATGTGGAATTCAGTAAACCAAAATCACTATAAACTATCTATATTATAGTAAAAAACAAACTGAGACAACACGCATTGAGAACAGTTGTGGTGGCGCATAACCTACAAGTTCCAACTTGTTCAATCATGCTTTAGGTGTATAAGATTTGCCGAAAATTTTGTATAAGAATTATCGAGGGTCCACAGTCACTGTAGTTTCTTCTTTTATCTTTTAAACTATAATATCGTATAAACGCGAAATGAAACGCACTTCTTAGTCTACGAATTCTACGATATCCTTAATCTTCAAATTACTCAAAAGGTGTATTTTATTATCTGATTTAACATGATCAGCAACTCGATGTTTATCAGCACAACCTGTCAGCGAATCGGGAGCGTACACATGCAACAGTAATAACCGAGCAGCGGACTCTCCCGGTGGTCCGATATCGGTGTCCAAAATACCATGGACTCATTTTTCCTCCGTTACACAGACCCGCGCTTTCTTCATTAATCGGTCGACATTTTCACTCGTTCAATTGCGCCCTCCAATTAATTCTAAATGTCATATGTGTTGCTCTTTGATACATTTAAAGCATAAGCGTCAGCGGGGGAAATTTGAGTCAAAAGAACAAGAAATAATTCAATTGGGGAGACTATGTAAATAAAAAAAAAGTTTTTGAATTCATGATATCAATTTAGCGAGTCAGTACGAAGTACTAACAGCCCTTTATCATAAAGGTTTCGTTCATTGGCTAATGTTTGAAATTAATTTAACTAAATTTTGATAGATAACAGATATACCTACATTTTATACATTGTCATGTCTTACAAAATTTGTGATTTCTATAAAGTCCAAAAAGTTTTTCCACTTGAGGATTGAAATCTCCGTAAAAAGTGAACATTCTGCAAACTGGTTAGTAGTAGCAGTTCGGAAGAGGGCTAGAGGAGCATTTTCTCTGGAATAAGACATTACATTTCATCATCATCGTTTCAGCCATAGGACGTCCACTGCTGAACATAGGCCTCCCCCAATGATTTCCATGATGGCCGGTTGGTGGCGGCCTGCATCCAGCGCCTTCCGCTACCTTTAAGAGTCGTCGGTCCACTTTGTGGGTCCACTATTACATTTCATATGTTTGCTAATTTAGTTAAAACTCATCGCGTATCGCTCGTAACCTGCACCGCGCCACGCCCTCGACATTTGCGAGTTTGCCGAAACTGGCTCGAAGCGCGGTCAACTCTTGCGCAATGCCCGGGTTATCATTTGCATCCATTAAATTTACGAGGGAAAAATAGAGTGCGATATTTGAGGAGAAAGTGACGCTGTGTGGTCGCTAAAGTCACTTGTTGGTATACAAAAATTATGTAACGTTTTTGAGTTTTCAATTGCAGGTGGTTAAACAATTTGCTTTAAGGTTAAATCTGATATTTTATTATGACACAAGATCTTTTAAGGTGCTTTTTATGGACAGAAATTCTTAACTTAAATTACTTTTCACGGTAATCAGCAGATAACTTTATTTAATGCAACAGTTGGGCTTGGACATTCCGTTTTTTGCAGGAAATGTTTTTCTTAGGATCAAGTTTAGTAGAATATTTAGTTCACGCGAACATCCCGTTTGAAGTGTCCCGCAAAAAACCGATCCGTTCGAATTTGTAATTGGAATTTCAAAAACACATTAATGTGTGTTCAAATGACAGTACAGTTTTGCGGGCTGCGTAACTGGATCCCGCAAAACTGGATTGCAGTGGGAAGGAGTCCTAAAAGACTCAACATATGAAGCAGACGGAAAAAATAAGAAGATCATCAACATATACACCTTACGATTTTTACCAACATCACTAACCACAGTCACTTCGAAGATCCGTGTTTTGCCAGACGCGATCCGTTCCTGTGTTTCGGCGTTCGCGCGATAAATTCGTGATGCGGAATTTTTATTTGTCACATTATGTCGTCTAGGTATTTTTGTGGTTCCCAATTAGACGTCTGGACGTCTGGGAGAGACGGAAGCAGGCTAGATGATCCGAGATCGTGTATTAACTGTAGTTGTGTCCATAAAAACGTCGTTAAACTTGCAATAGCGAATTCGACGCTGGAATTTTTTGAGTCATCACAGTTTTGTAGTTTGTATCTGAAATATTTTCTAATAATATCTGATTATTGCGAATTCCTTTGTCGTTTATTGTTAGAAATTTTTCTTTGTTAAAAATTATGGAAATAAAATCTAGAAGAGTAAATGTAGTTTTCTAACACCAAGAATGTTATCCATATACATCTATGTTATATTTTTATCACCCGATCAATTTGTGTTACTAAAACATCTTTTCAATCAGAAATCAAAATCACGGCTCAAGTTTTGACCGACATCACATCAATATCATCATTATCATACCCGAATCGATATTCCTCTCTCAGCTAGCACATCGTCAATTCTTTCCCCAGTTTGTTTCCCGCTTCCCACCTCGACGTCATTACTTCCCTGCTGCGGTAGGTGCGTAATCCTCGCATTAGAGCCCACCCGCCACGGTGCGAGTGCCATGCAGATTTCTTGCGGGTCCACAAATCTAAGACTTTGCACTCTCTAAGATAAAGCCTTTAATGGGGTAATTACGAGTCATGGTAATCAGCTGAGGAATTTTCAATTCTAAAAAGTCTAGGTGTTTTGTTGCTTTGAAGTATGGTTTCTTTTCTAGGAATGCAATTTATTTATTTATAGAAACCAACAGCGATACATACTAGCTAGATAATATTAGTTAAAAGAATATTTTTATGTAATTCTAATCATTTTGTGATTCATTCAATACGCAAAAAATTCTTGACGACGATGATTATTGGTGTTTAATTCACCTATCTAAAATTGAGACAGTTATCTGAAATCTTATTGGATTTTATAATGAATCAAAACATGGTGTTTAAAGTAATTTTTGATACTAATACGATAGCCTCAGTTACGATGTCTCCAACGAAAATAAACGTTTCGCCATCGTAACCAGAAATCATCATAAACCTCCCAGGCATTTGATCTGCACCAATCATTGGAACCTAAGGATATGGATCGCGAGCCTTACAAGGGACATTTGCTTCTGAATCCAGTTTGTATTGACCTAGATCAAAAGATACGCGACGATGAGCCAAAAACGATCATCGGACTCTTTGAATTCAAATTAAAGCTATTGAATTAAAGAAACCCAATGAGTGATGATCGGGTCTTTTAAATTATAACATCCTCATTAATATTGGAATCATGTAAGGATTTTAGACATTCCTTCCTTATTAGGGGAAATAGCAAGCGTAATGCAGATATCCATTTAGATATCCAATTTCGCAAATATTTTTAATTTTAACTAGGGAGGCCTTACCAAATACTGTTCAATCTTTACAAAATAAAATTAAATTAAAGATGTTTTAGGGTTTGGTAAACGTTTAAAAAATATGAACTCGACGTCAATAAGTCTCAGCTAAATTTCTTATGCGATTCTTACTAGATCGTTAAAATTTATGACTGATTTTGTCCCAAAGAAGGATGTTTTGTATAAAGAGCTATTATACTAAGAAAAAAATTGCAATGAGTTCTATAGACCTCGTGCGTGCGTCTTTAGGATACTTTGTGAAGAATCAATTGATAGCTTAGTTTATCACGCTATTGTTTTAAGTTAAGTATTAGATACAGAAATATCACATTGATTTAATTAACGCTTAATAACAGACATCTTAATTACTTAGCTAATGATTATCATCAGTATAAGTCCTAGTCTGTGCATTTAAGTTGTCATTCATCACTCGTCTAATGCCTAATTTGCCTGAATGACTATAAAGTTAAACACGGTATCAATCAGGCCGGGTCGATTAGTCGGGCGTCAATGGGCACCATGGGTGGGTGCGGATGTTCACTACAAGGCCACCGCCATTGATTGTCGGAGCTAGGGTTCAGTTTAAATATTATGGAGTTTAAAGATTATGGCCGAAGTTGGAATTAGATGATCTACTGGGAATAGTGGGGACACGTCAACGATCAAATCGGGTCCAATTTTCAATGACGGGGTTAAAGTTATATTATTATATATAGTTAGTATAGGGCTATTTGCAGAAAATGAATGATTTTTATGACTTTTCAACTCGTAGATTCAAACGAACGTCTATTCATCTAAATTGATGAGCTGTTCCTGCTTCTATGAAAACTTACGAGATTAGAATTTGATTTAATTAAAATAACATCGTGAAATATGCTGTAAAAATATAAGTGCTTTGTAGTAAATTAATTAAAATATAAGTCTACTCGCTGCTAACATCTGATGTGCACATACCGTCTTTTATACCAAACAATATCATGCCAAGTTTTTTACTGAGACAATTAAATCTTCAGTAGATATAGAATATGCGCGCTCGTCTTCCATTCGTAACCGCGTCTTTTATAACTAGATCTTCAAGATTAGTCTTTGCTAGTGCTATTTGAGTATTATCTTCAAATCTTAACAACTCTGATCGTAAAATTTATAATACTACGTATGTTAATATTTTAATAGGACAGGAGTCATCGGACCATGGCAGGAATAATGGACGGCTGTCAAGGCGTGACGGCAGCGCACGACGCTTTGAGAAAATTAAAAGATCGTTCTATTAGTGATTAATGTAGAATATACATGTTTGTAAATGCTTTTGCTTTTAGGGGGATTGTAAATGATGTGATGTCTTCATACGGAAGCGCTATCGCTCGTCAAATCTTTGAACAATCCAACGTTCATTGCAATGTCTATTCTTATACCAATGTTTACTCTGAATTCGATTAAATTTGTAAGTGCCAATAACCGATTTAGCAAATTCCACGCAAAATGCATACTACAAATACTCATATTTACAAAACATATCAAAACGTCTTCATACGAATCGTAAACAGAATTTTTGGCATTGCGATGATTTGTAAACACCATACAAATAAGTGACGAGTCCAAACAAGCCATCACATTAAAAGCTGCGAAAGTTTTGAGTGTGTACATCAAAATCTTTGAGACAGATTTACAGGCTATATTGAAAGAACATTAACAAAGGAAAAACTGAGGATATATCCAGAAGGTAAACATTAAACAATGTGCTTCAAGCGTCGTGTAAACAGAAGCAGCACTATGGTTGGAAAACTTTTCCAGTGATACGGAGTTATAATGGTAGTATGTGGAGATTGATTTCCTCAGATAGATATGTATTTGACTTATTCTTTATGCAGTATCTATGAGCATTTATGAAAATGGTAGTAAAGAATCGTACAATAATAGTGAAAATATTACTAATCTTAATTTGCTATTGGATTATTTGCATTGCGTTTCACAAGGCTTAAGGTGTAATCTTGTTCCGGATAGTAAATATCAAAATGTTTTAACATAATTGGTTCGATGACAGGATAAGAAGCAGAATATTGAAATTGATTTTAAAATAATGAAAATATTTATAAAAATTAAAGAAAATGAGGAACAACGACAAATAAAAATAATCATCAACATTTTAAAGTATCGGAGTACGTGGAGTACTTCGAAGGTGTTGGTAGTCATTTTGATCACCTGTCTCATCAAGAGGTTCTATTGACAGAACAGGTGGATGCATTCGCGTCATTAAATCCTTCATCACGGTGAAATTTGGACTTTATTGTCTCCAAATTCTAGTTTAAATTCCTATAAGACCGTGGGTCGGTCTAGACCGGGAGTCCACTGTCAGCGGTCGGATTCGGCACGGCTCTGAATGGGTGACGTCATTATACGCTCCAGTTCCGACCTGTCCGTCCGGCGTAGTGTTGCCAGGTGTCCCGGTTCGTGGGGACATTCCGGGCTTTTGTTTGGGACAGCGTAAATCGGAATTGTGAAACGAATGGTAGCAAAGGATTTGCTCTTACGCATAATTTGTCGATCAAGCGATTGTAATTTCAGGTGTTTTGGTAATAATTTGCTTAGATAAAAATCAAGATCAACTCGTCATTACACAGATTTTAAAACATTAATTTAGATTTATTATAATTAAACTATGAATTACCTGAAAATATATTAACTTTTCAAGTTTCATGTAGTTTTTTTGCGATAAGTTTTAGTAATGCTATTGAGCAAACTTCTTTATACTATTTATTTTTTGCCAGGAATACAGTGGTGTTGATATTGTTTAATGATTAAATAAGTTTATAAAGATAGATCATTGTTATTTTTGTAGATTTTGAAATAAATAGTTATGTTTAGAAGTAAAAGTAAATGTAGAGTGCTTATCAAATTAACGAAAAATTCAGTAAACAGAACTGGGTATTAAGGGTACGTGACTAAGGACGGATAGTTAGTCACCGGGATCAAATTGTCAAATCGATTGAGCGTTAACGGTAATCGTTGCAACACAAGCCGAAGACGATACGGATCTTAACTGCCATTGCTATTATCCGCCACTTATATTTATATATATATATTTATAGCCTCTAAGCTCCTATTTCCTTGCCCCTGAGCCGAGGGGTGCATAAATGAGCGCGTGCAGTCGCCCGCTGTAGTGTATAACCACCTTACTCCCATGACTCCAGGGTTGCCAAGATAGATCTATGGGGTTTGGAAGGGTTTTGCAAAGTCATGTTGAATATTTTTTAGATAGAGTGAGTTGATATTATGGGCTTTGGGGCTGCACTTTTGGGTTTGTGCAAATTTATATCGATTTTTATTGATCTTATGAAAATTGAAAGAGTTATTTAAAATTTCGTATATTTTAATGGGTTTAAAGAAAGCAGACATGTTAACGTTACTTATTTTGTGTTTAGTTCTGGATTTAAAGCGCTTTAGGTTTTTGGCCGTTAGTAAGTACAGAAAATTATGAAAATTAACTATATTGAGGAATTATGAATTAAATAATCGTGTTCCGGGGTTGGCAACCCTGAGCACTGCACCTAAAATGGACTCGTAATAGCTACTTGTTCCCACCATACACCTGCTCTTGCAAATTAAAATTTGCTACCAGTAAAATTTATTGGCATCTTAAATTCTATTTGTGTACAGTGTATATGTAATTTATGCTTTGTTATTAACGTCTGCGTGGTTTTCTTTGAACTATCTTAAAAATAGACATGCAACTGAACCACATGGAGAGAAGAAAAATCGGGGGTACCTTACCATGTGGCTCGTTGCTCACAACACATAACACAAGGCACTCACTGTAGCCCGGCTTGTAGACGGCTCGGATGCGCCGGAGCAGATTCTTCTTCTTCCGCAAGGGCGGTCCGAGCGCGACCGCGGCGTGGCCTCTCCGTTCAGCGAAGACGATGTAGTCGCGGCGGTTCTGTAAGGGCACTTCGAAACGTCCGGTGCACTCTAGGGGTTCCTGGGGGGGCAGCTTGAGCCTGATGACGGAGTCCTCCCGCGGCCAGTGTCCCTGGCGGCGGAGGACACGGCGCACCTGCACGGTGGCTGCGTCCGGAGCGAGGGACTGCACGCGGGCCTCGAAGGCCGCGGGGGCCCGGTAGGCCCTCCAGGCGACGTCGGCTCGCTCGCAGTAGAGGCGGCGCGGCGCGGCCAGACCGCAGGCGACGACGGTGACCAAGCCCCAGCACCACGCCGCCGTCCCGCAGGCCCTCATCGCGCCATCGCGGTCCGTTCACACTTCACGTCACGCTCGCGTTCCGTACGCGTCGGCCGCCTGCGCTCGACTGGCGCTCGACTGATTCACTCGCTCCGCCTACCAAAATAGTACCGCACGGAGCGGGCACGCGCGTCTGATTTATCTCGCACGATGATTAATTCGCTTGTTAGTAATTAGTTACCACCTGATTGGGGGTGGTATTCACGCTTTTTTCTACCACTAGCAACTTGAATCCTGTTGGTGTAGTTGCGGTTACATTATAATAGTAATAATATCTAAAGATGAAATTTAGCGTGTAAAATTCGTATGATATCGAATAAACTGGGTTTTGTAAATGGAAAGATAATTATTATGATTGAAAATGCTTTTTTGATTGTTTCAAAATGCTTAATTTTGAACTTTTGAGGTCTAGTAGTAAATAATAAAGCCGATGTCGCTTAACTTTTATTTAAACGTTTTTGTACATTAATTAGTTTATAATAAGGACTTATTTTAAACCATTATTTACATGCAGGTGAGACGTGTATAATTTAATCAAATGAATAATAAATAAAATTAAATGAATTGCAAATTCATACAATTAAGTTATAATTAAATACATATTAGAAAAAATGTAAGCGACCTAGTACCTAAGTTTTTTTCAATCGTAAAAAGAAAACCTACGCAAATTACCTACATAAATATTTTAGCAATTTTAAAAATAACTTAGCTAATGTAGAAAACCGGTTTTTAGTACTTAAAACATTTTTTTTGTCTAAACAGTAACTAATAAAAAGAATCATAATTGTCAGTGTTGTCTATTTTTATCGATGTTTGGATTATAATTATACACAGGCCGCATAGTAAGTAATTGATTCTAACGTGTTTTGAGCTAGGGATATTCGATATACATCGATGTATCGTAAACATCGATGTTTACAATGCGATACATCGAATGGATCCGATGTTTTGAAAAGCTATTGAAATACTCGATGTATCGATGTTTTTAAGTTTTCAGTGTTAAAACATCGAATCGATGATAACCAATTAAAATTTCATAAAACTCAAGTCTGACCACTAAAATTTTACTTATACGGACAACCCAACTTGTATTTTAAAAATGTTGGCAACACTGCGTACGAGTGCAGTGAGTAGTGTCTCTAGTGACAATTAAAAAAAAAACTGTTATATGTCAATGTCGCGTCACGCGTGTCGGTTGGCGAGTTTGTTTGTGTCAATCAACAAAGAAATAGCCTGAAAGGCAAACGTTTAAACAAACTGTTGTTTTTGCAAAGTCTTCCAAAAGAACACTGGAAATACTTAGGATATAACAAACTTATAAAAATAAATGCGGATGTTTTTTTTGTGCAAAAAATTTTTGAGATTTTTTTTTAATTTTTTAAAGAATTTTTTTTCTTACAATTACTTCTCGTAAAGAAAACGTAATAACTTTTAAAGTAAGAGGTATATCCTGATAAAATAAAAACAGTAATAATGCTAAATAACAGGCGATACTAAAAAAAACATAAAATACCCAGAAAATGCCAACAAATAATAAAAAATTGTACTTTTTGAAAAAAATCTGCTTTTAAATTCGTGTTTTTTTGGTTATTTGATAATTTTTTCCAAAAAATGCCCCTATAACAGGTATTTTTTATTACTTTGTATTATTCTCTATCGTATTACTTTTGTAAAACCAAAAATTGCATGTCTCTATCCCTATCACAACATATGCATATATAACCCATATGGGGGTGGGGGCATTATTTGGAGAAATTTATCAAATAACCAAAAAAACACGAATTTTAAAGCGATTTTTTTCAAAAAGTGAAAGGTATTTTATGTATTTTTTTAGTATCGCTTATTATTTAGTATTATTACTATTTTCATTTGATAAGGATATACCTCTTAGTTTAAAAGTTATTACGTTTTCTTTACGAGAAGTAATTGGAAGAAAAAAAAATCTATAAAAAAAAAATAAAAAAAAAATTTTTGACCTCTTTTTTGTCGATAAAAATAGGTCTAGTTTCACCTATTTTCATATGTGCACTTTAACGTGACTCACACTGTATAATGAAGATTTTTCTCATGTATGGCTTTTACTGTTTTTTAATAATACAATGCTTAAATTAGTGGATTATAAAAAATCTTTAAAAAGTACTCGATTTATACAAAACATCGATGTTTTCTTCCGATACATCGGAAGAAATCGATGTACAGTTTCAAAATATCGAATCGAAAAAAACATCGATGTTTTTTCAAAGTGGACACCCCTATTTTGAGCTCGTAGCGACTACGATGTAGCGCCGTAGCTTTGACCCCACGTAGGTCCGAGATTTGTCGGTGTTAGTGAGTGTAGAGTTAGGCAGGAGGTAGATAGAGGCATTTGAGTACAATACTAACTTCATTTTAAATAAACAACTTGAAAAAAGTCCCGCCTTTAGGCATTTAGATTTTTTCATGTTGTTTATTTACTTCGCTCGCGCCCAATTCTTTATTATTAATATTAAAATAATATTTTATAATACTGTATTTATTAATAAAACTCTCAATTTTTAATTTTGTTCGCAGACTTTAGTAACAAAGTGGTTAACTATAATTTTTTTTATGCAAAACACGGCAGGTATTTGACCGCAATCTAGGATGGTACATATTATCTGCCCTGTAAGTGCCTTGGTAGAAAACCTTTTTTACTGCAAATTGAAATGAAATGTATTTAATTTTTTTTTACAATACTGACGTCACGTATACTTTCACCCAGCCCCAAATTCTCATGTGACAACTTAATCAACAAAAGCTCAAGTCATCCCACAAGGTTCCCAAGAAGGCGGGCTTTTAAAAAAAGCTGTCATTCACAAAATGTTTCTCACAATCCAGGAGGCCGTAACGGTCTCAAATCACATCCGGCTAAAAAAGTAAACAAATTGAGGAAAACATCCCGGTTGCCCAGGTAGGTGTTCATTCACCAATTTATGAATGACCGATACAGTTTTTTTTTAACCAAAAAGACCGGCGGAACTTAGGCTAGGGGACAAAGTACGTACATTGTTAAGTGTCGTGTTGGAAAAGTAGAGTTGAATGTGGAACAAATTGGACTTTTTTTTAAACACGTTCAGTGTTTTATCTGGCAATGAAGAAAAATGTTATGCTCGTACGTTAAATTAATTGCTGTAGAAATAGTGTACACAAAATATATGTTATGGTGTGTAATGAAGTTAATAATTGAGCATTTAAATCCAAAAGTTCATTAATTATGAACTTTAAGTAAGTAAAATTTGATTTATTTCTTGCAAGTGTGTTGAAAATCAACGCATCGCATGACACGCGTGGACATTGATTATTACACCCTTGGCTTCATTACTCGCCTTCAAAAATAAATCACTAACATTGTTGTGTCCTTATAACATTATTTAATAGGTTTGAATATTAAGGCCAATTCCTGGAAATAAGAAATACTTAAATGTTGAATTCAAATAATGTTAGAAAGTTACACTACGAGTATTCATCTAGAAAAAAATTACTTTAATTTGGCCGAACGAAATGAAATTCTATGATTGAAATCCGAGTATAAGCAAATCCCATCTTCGGCTTGATCATCACTTACCATCAGGTGAGATACAGGCCAAGAGCTTCCTCGTTGTGGATAAAAAAAAATAGTAGAAAAAAATATTAAGGTGGTTAAAACATTTTGCATAGAAGTATTTTATGTCAAGTCTAATTAGTTGCCTGTCCCCTAAACTACGCATTATTAGGAAGTTGTACCTTTAAGGTTCGCACGTGGGTACGCGCTATTGTGGACCTTTAATTGGTCGCCGGATCAGGCTTGTTTCACGTCTTTGACTAGCCGGCGTCAGGACCTTCAAATAAGGGTGGTATTGAACGGGAACTCCGTTTTATTTCTTTGGAAATACAGCCAGATATAAAAAAAAAACAGCCAGAAGCTCGCTTGGCGCTTTGCCTTGCCTTGTGAAGAAAGTGGAGCTTAAAGTGCTTTTGAACGAAGCTTGAAGAGTTATCAAAGCGATCACGATCTCGAATCAAATTCTAATGTAAGGTCTACCCCTTATATTTATTAGCGGGCTTCGGTTTGTGCATCTTTGGTGTAGAGTCACGCGTTTGGCACAATTTGAAAAGCTACCGCGACAAACTTGCATTTCGTTTTTACGCGTAGATGACGGAACATCAACGTAAATTATATTACGTCTTAAGTAAGTCGAAATAGGTATCATTTTGCAAAAAAAATGTGCTGTTCATAAAAAAGAAAATAAATAAATAAGCATATTATCTAAACATCCTTCATCCGGTTACAACCAGTGTCTCCTAAATTGCAGGTGTTTTATTACACCATTGTTTAGGTGTTAACAAGATATTTTCTTTATCTTTCGCCATGACCCATTGGTTCCCACACCCCTGTAATGGTGACCACGTGCTGCAAACAATAGTGTTAAGGGATGACAATGAGTATTGTCTTAGCGAAGGTAGAGGCGCTGGGTTGTAAAGCCGAAACAGGTGTTTAGTCGTAAAGGTGTAAAGATGAGTAATGTTCAAAGGTTTTGTAATTATGCAACTTGATATGGGCTTGTGACATTGAAGTAGGGTAGGTAAATAGCTTATTTTGAAGTTAACTTACATAATATAGATCGTTTCATCCACGAAAACGCGCCCCATGATTCTTCCGCTAATGTTTGAGTGTTATCGGTACACGCTAAATTATCAATGAGTGTGCACGCACAATACAATAATGACGCTCGGATTGCTTGGATCAAACTCCCCGCACCCCGCGCTTCCCTCGACCAAAAATTGGTGGGGCGCGTCTTGTGGATGAAACGATCTATAACTACGAGTATGTGAGAGAGGAGTGGTTAAAAGTAGTCTATGATAGCTCATAGTGTAACATTGGGGTAGAGTCCTCAATTATTCGTTACAACGAATCACTCAAAGGTGACTGACTGACTGACTGACTAACTAACTGACTGACTGACATAGTGATCTAATCAACGCACAGCCCAAACACTTGACGGATCGGGCTGAAATTTGGCATGCAGGTAGATGTTATGATTTAGGCATCCGCTAAGAAAGGATTTTACGAAACTGCACCCCTAAGGGGGTAACAACCCACCACCACCCATGGCCATGCCAACCTTGCGGTTATAACTGGCCGAATCGCGGCAGATGCGCGCGGAACTGCGTCTGCCGTAGCAGGTTGCACTCTGCCGCGCGCAACGCTTGACTCCCTACAAATTCTTTGATCTACTTCCTTGTCCCTATATATGCTACTCTCCCCGTTCTGGGGCTGCGACTATCACATAACGGGTGGCACCCTATGGCGCCGAACTGTTCGGTGCTGTCCTCCTCGTATGCCACTTGTACGCGAACGCCTTGAGCCGTTTGAAGTTCGCCTCTGACGCAACTAGATCGGGGTACCAAGCGGGGCCGTGCGTCTCCAGCACGACTCCCTGCAGCAGCTCCTCGCGTATGTTCCTATATAGGGGACAATCCCACAGTATGTGGTGACGGTCCTCCTCGAGCTCACCGCAATCGCAGCTCGCACTGTCCCTCAACCCCATGTTGCACAGCCGCTTGTTAAAGCAGCCGTGCCCCGTAAGAACCTGGGAAGTCACATAATCTGGTTCGACCCAGCGCATGCTGAGTCTCCCAGACACGTCGGGGAAAAACTGGTTGAGCTCCCGACCCTTCGTCTCTCCCTCCCACCTGGTCTGCCAAGTATGCACAACTGACTCCAAAATTTCGCGCTTTCGCCTGCTCATCTCGTCCCTGGCCGCGGTCTGGCGTGCCACCTTCGTGCTGCCAGCCCGGATCACCTCGAGGTCCGAGGGTAGTACGCCCCCCTAAGGGGTAAAACGGGATCCACGCGTACGAAGTCGCGGGCGGCCGCTAGTATACAGGGTGGAAACGTTAAGTGATCTCACTCGATTATTTCTAAACTATACAAGATATTGAAAAACTGGTTACTGATCCTGAAAGTGATTCAAGAGCTCTTTCAAACGGTACCAATAATAGCTTACAGAATAAACTGGATCTATCTAAAAATTCAATGTTTCCAGCTTACATACTAAATGTATGCCAGACACACAATATTAGATGTGTAATTTTTTTTATTTAATAAAAACTCTTAAAATAAACTCGTAAATTGTATTCTTATTTTAAATTATTCATGGAAAACATATTAGTTTTAGGCTTTACTTGCTATAATATTGTCAAGAGATGAGTGTCATGAATGTGGTAGTACAAAATGTATGGAAGAAGGAAACATTGAATTTTGGATAGATCCAGTTTATTCTGTAACCTATTATTGATACCATTGGATAGAGCTTGTGAAGCACTTTTAGAATCAGTAATCAGTTTTACGATATCATGTGTTGTTTTTAAAATAATGTGACTTTACCAAATGTATGGAAGCTGGAAACATTGAATTTTCGGATAGTTCCAATTTATTCTGAAACCTATTATTAGCACCGTTTGAAAGAGCTCGTGAAGCACTTTCAGGATCAGTAACCAGTTTTTCGATATCTTGTATAGTTTAGAAATAATCGGGTGAGATCACTTATCGTTTCCACCCTGTATAAAACAAGAAAAAGTTAAAGGTGAAAGAGGCTGTATCTAAGGCCAAAAAATATAGCAAAGTGTGTTACTATAAACTTAAAATGTGAGCCATTAAAAAAATCCACAAGTAACACAATTTGAATACCGCAGCCCACTCGCGCGCACTTTAAGGTATTAAAGTCTCCAGCAACCGACTCCGACGCATATAGCATTATAATAATGTAAGTAAACCCAGTGCATATTTAGCAATTTCTTCAGTAGATTAATTTCTTTATTAAAGGGCGCTGAGAAGTCAATTTTAAAATGAGGTTTTAAGGATATTACGTACCAACTAAAGAGACACTGATGCAAAATTGCGCATGGAACGATACTCTGCTAATACGATGGACTTATATGAATACGTACGAGTACGAGTAAATACCGTTGAATGGAGTAATAATAATAATAATAATAATTGGCAATGCCCGTAGCTGATCTTTAATTTTCCAGCTTTTAAGCTGAGGTGGAAAAAGCACAAAATATAAATAATAATAATAATAATGTGCACCACTTTCACTTTTGTCGATTATTTTGCGCTTAAAACGGCCTCTACGTGTTGGATCTGTATCCCCACGCAAGCCTTATAAAGGACCGGGCCACTTTTGACCCGTGAGCTCCAAAGCGTACAAACATAATAATAATAATAATTTATTCATCAAAATAAGAACATTATAAGAACTTATTATGCTAGAGTTTACATATAGTTCAATAGTCTTTTGTAGCCTGAACTAGGTTAAAAACCTGTGTTTCAGGCGAAAAAAGATCACACGTAAAATAGTAATTAAGTAATAATTAAATAAATTAACAATTTGCTATATTATATAAAAAAATTTAAGAATACTTAGGTTAAAACATAGGTACTACAAGTAGCTCCTCGGTTAAGTCATATGTCAAACATTGAAGAGTTGAGAGAGTGGAGTTTCAAAGTTCTGCCTGAAATCCGAATGAAATTTTAGGAAAAATGGCAAATCATACGGTATATCGACTACCTGTTTGCACATTAAGAGGACATGTTGAGTTGCCGATTTTACCTATCAATTTAAAAAGTTTATTTTTCAAAACCCTAACGATTCACTTAGGAACGCTTCGTTCCCATTAATTTGTCCCGGAGTAGTGGTAGGGTTAATACTGGGACATGTTAAAGATCTGACCTTCTCTGCTCTAGTGGGATTGTTTCAATGATAAATGGGTTAAAGAGAGCAGTAGCTCAGTAAGTAAAAAAGATAAAAATGAAATTGACAAAAGCTAAAAGATCATCTGCCTGATCGAGATCCGCAGGAGAACCAAAGTGACCGATATAGTTCACAGAATTGCTATAATCAAGTGGCAGTGGGCGGTGCACATAGCTCGTAGAACGATGGCCGTTGGGGCAGAAAAGTTCTCAAGTGGCGACCACGGGATGGAAGACGTAGCGTGGGGAGGCCTCTTACTAGTTAGGTGGACCGACGATCTGGTAAAGGTCGCGGGAAGAACCTGGATGCGGGCAGCGCTGGACCGTTCATTATGGCAAACTTTGGGGGAGGCCTTTGTCCAGCAGTGGACGTCATTTGGCTAAAACGAACGAACGAACGAAATTGACAAATAGCTAAAAGACTCAGAGGGCTTAGTGTGAGCTTTCATTTTAGTTCTTGAAAGGTTCCGCTGTACAACCTGTCATATATTTATATATTCAGCCCACAGATCATAGATCATTTAGATGTTTTCAAGTTATTAAAAATCTTAGGATGGTAGAGCCCCTTCCTCACCGGAACGCCGGCCACCCTCGGCGCGCGTATTCTCGTTACCGCGTAATTGTTTAAATTGTCATAATTTCGCCCGCATAACGTCCGCACATAAATATTTATTTATCGACCGATAACCGGGGGGCGGGGCCTCGATTTATAGCCAACTCAAATAATAATTATAAACACCCATTATTTTAGTAATTACGCGCGTCACGTGACCTTTCGAGGGTGCCGATCTGTGGTTTCGACTGTGGCAAAGGCCAGTGAAAGTTGAGAAATATGAAGTCCTTTTCAATTTTTTTACATGTTGTAAGCTAAGAGCGTTTATTTTCTATTACACTACTGATAAGGTCAAAAAAGAGAACCAGCATTGAATGATTTACAGAAACATATAGTTTAATATGACGTCTCATATGATACGTTCACTCCAATGTGTAGTTTTAAACGGACTAATTGATATGGCTTAGCAACCAGACTCGACAAAATTGGACATCATGTGCCCACTCTACATATATATCGTATAGGAGGGACAATTCATTCATTTGACTATAAAACGAGCTGCCTATATAAACTTTACATAATATCAAAATACCGCATTTTTCCATTATCTGTTTTCTTCTCAATCTATAACATAAATTACCAGCTATAGCGATCGGACACTCAAGATGGGCAGCTTATAGCTTAGCTATTGCCAATTTCATTTAAAAACTTATTAGTAGTAATTATTTTACTTCAGCTTGCTTACTCTACATTTATATCATATCTTTTGGTTATTGCCTTTACCAATCCCATCCAGCTAGGTCAGTTTTATCCTCAGTGATACGTCTTCTAAAACTCCTACAAAACTCCTGCTATATAAAACGATATTGCTTTAAAGTATAACCACAATTATTTCAGTTGTTAAAGGTGATATTTAGCCTAGCGTGTAAAAATGCTGCTCTACATTCTTCCGTATCTTGCTAGGTAGGAGAGTTGTGACATTGTCGATTTATTGGAACTTTGTATAAATAACTTGAAAAAATCGAACTGCCTAAGGCGGGAATCGAACCTTTCCCTTGTCGGGCGACTACTCTTTCATCTGAGCTACTTAGACACTGAGAAACGACTTTAATTTCTAAGAAATTATTCACTACTAGCAAGCTCGTAGCAGTGCGCGTCTTAGTTCAAGTTTCGAGCTAACAAATACGCGCTGTTGCAAGGTCTCTGACAGTTATTAGTTGCCAAAAATCAATAATGTCACAGCTCTCCTCGGTCTCCCCTACTGCCAATCCTATCCTATTATATCCTAGTTTAGTCAAAAATGAGAAAGGATGGGTGTTTGTTGCTCTTTCACGCATACATTACTGAACGATTTTCATGAAACTTTATAGTAGGTACTATTGTTTGTACATCATCATGACTTATAAGCTTTAATTTCTAATGCGTGTGTCACCCTGTGCGTCCACTTTCACTATGAGATCTCATAGTAATGTTTGTGAATACGGGCGTAAGTTTATTAGTCGAATTAAGTGTTGTGAGTCAGTCTTTCCAGATTGATTTTCACGCGGAAGGAGCCGCGAACAAAAGCTAGTTTAGAATATTCTCTCAAAAATGGCCACAGAATCCCACAAGAAACGGATCAAGGACGTGTAAAAAGTCAAAGGACTCTAGAACTATAACCGTGGCAACACCTACAGCCGAAAGCATTTGCCGCGGGTGTGGTTTATTTCTTTCGCGCCCGCAAGTAAATATAACTCCAACGTTACGGATATCTAGGTGGGTACCATTTGTGTGGAGACGAGGGTTAGGTGAGAAAACGACGAAGGATAATCGAGCGAGTCCAAATTGGTTCGAGATTAGATCGAGTTTTTTTTAATCCACAACGAGGAAGTTATTGGCCTGTATCTCACCTGATGGCAAGTTTCAACAATTCATGCGAAATCGTTGTTGATGTAGAGCGAGGACATTTGTATCGATATAATATTATGAATAGAATATTTTTCTTTTCTAGGTGGTAATTTATTAATACAGGTGTTTGTATATCAGATTGGTATAATTCTAAACAGAAATCTATATACATAAAAGAAAGTCGTGTTAGTTACACCACTTATAACTCAAGAACGGCTGAACCGATTTAGCTGAAAATTGTCAGGGAGGTAGTTTAGAGCCAGGAGAAGGACATAGGATACTTTTTATCCCGTTCGAAATAAAAAAAAGTCTGCTTATTTATTGCCATTAAGGCGGAACAAAGTTCGCCGGGTCAGCTAGTAAGATATAAATAAAGTAGACAAGTTAGTGAAGTTTTCAGAAATAAGGATAAGATAATTTTAATATCGCGTTAATTCTCGTTTTGAGGTTAAATATTGATCAAATCATGCTAAATAATAAAGTAATTGATGGGTAAAATAATTTGATTCTAACCTAAGTCGTCTTTCCACTTCTTTTTAGTCTGAAAATAAGTATAGTGTATGAAATCTATTAGTAGTTATTGTATTATTCACATAAAACTAAGTAACTCTTTTCATAGATTTACATTCGACTCAAATCGATTAGCAATCGAGTTCTCATAGTACCCATCTCCTAGTGAACACGTGACTCTGTGACGTGTATTTTCTCTCATAATGAGTGTTATTATTACGGTTAACAACTTTATTTTAACTGATTAGTAGTCAGTAACAATGTGCTCGGATGTTAATGTTAAAGATTTGAGCTTCGTATTGTTTTAAAACGTAAAATATAACCAACGGAGCTTGTTTTACTAGCGGTACAGTTACTGTAAGAATACATTAGTAGGTATGATTTTGATTCTAACTTTTAGTAGGCTTCTATGTCATAATCTAGATAAACTTTATAATAAACTGTTTCGATTTACTCACACTTATATAATTATTTTATACAGGGTGGCCAGGAAGTTGACGTTCAAAGCTAAAATTTAGATTCCTTACATCAAGGTGTATCTAAATCACCTATGGTTGGTTTTTAATTTTTTCTCACTCTGGAAGCTTCTCTAGCGTAAGTTAGTAAAAACAAACTACAAGTGCTCGCCAGAGTGAGAAATAAATTGAAAACCCACCATAGGTGATAGTTAAGGATAAATCACAAAATTAACTCTATCTCCTAAATAAACTAAGCAAAATCGTAGGACATACATGGGGGTGATTTAGATACACCTTGATGTAAGGAATCTAAATATTAGCTTTGAACGTCAACTCGGCCACCCTGTATAAAAAAGCTGAAAAAAATTTCTGGCATTTCAGCATAAAGTTCCTATGATCAACGATAAATGAATTAAAAATAATAATTCAGCGTTCATTTAAATATCATTTACATTATAGGTTAATCCCAAGTACTTATCATTTATATTTTTTTTAGATAAGCCATAAGCGAAACATAAGCGAAGTACTTCCAACGAACGCGACCCTACATCTGCTCGATAAATAACGTACTATAAAGAATATTTTACCAATAGCGAACTAAATTACGTGCACAAAAATGCATGGAATGTTCCCGTATGCAATTATGTTAAAGACGATACGTGTATGAGTTAATTGAATGCAATATAATAAATGCACATGAGTTCGATTTAGGTATTTAATTGAAAAAAGAAGTCAATATAAGACACCAGAGGCAACACCGCATCCCATCTGCGGGTCGCGTGTCGCAGCTTAGTTAGAAGGACAGAGGAAAGGTGTCGAGTAACTTGAAAATATATAAAAATATTCTACGAACTTAAAGGTATGTTGAAATAATGGCACTCATATTAATCATTTTTTGCCAATTCATAATAATCATTTTTCAATTCTGCGAGAATTGAGGCTAATGAAAGGGGTAGAGTCATTTGAATTTATTGTACAACAAAGTTAAAAAAAAAGTAATTAGACCTGATAAAAATTATTGTATTGTAAAAAAAATGTGAAATTGGCGAGTCAGCAATTTTCTAACAATTTGAATTCGTGTTGGGATTGGAATTAGAATTTATGTTGCCTAATCTTCTTTCGCCATTCATTTCCATTTTTTAGTCGTCGTTGCAACTATTTGACAGTTCGTTAGCACTCATTGGCACGCTGAAAATATGAGCTCTGAGTTTTTTCAGATTTTACGTGATTCATTGATTGATTATTGTCACAAAACAGTGAAATAATTCTGCCCACTGACACACACATCATGACATCCAGTGTCATCCAAAATCGGTTTCGTTTGATAGCTCGTGGTTGTTGCTCTATTCCGAAGGAATATTAACTTCTTGCGACTCTACAGAGTCTTGTACATACCTGTAGTGACGCCGTAATAATACGTTAAGACGTTATTTTCATAAATTCGGCAGATATTAGGTGAAAAATTTACCCACTCCGAAAGGGACTGTTGCTCTAATATATTGCAACAACTTTTGTATGATACGAGAAAGCCCGACCCTAAAGTGTCATAGATGGCGCTGTATAATAAAAAACTCCACACACATTCAACTCCATAGAACCCTGTGCGCAAACGGTCCACGCACACCTGTAGTGACGCCGCAATAATACGTTAAGACGTTATTTTCATAAATTCGGCGGGTGGTCCACTACCGCCCGCGGGCGAGCGTTAGGTCCGCGCACTCTGCCAGGTAATTGAATGCCATAATATTGCGGAATTAAGTAAGTCATTTTCAACCGACTTCAAAAAAGGAGGAGGTTCTCAATTCGACCCGTATGTTTTTTTTTCTATGTTTGTTAAGCGATAACTCCGCCAATTATGAACCGATTTGAACAAATCTTTTTTCGGCTTATACAGTGTGAGTCACGTTAAAGTGTACATATAAAAATAGATAAAACTAGACCTATTTTTATCGACAAAAAAGAGGTCAAAATTTTTTTGAGATTTTTTTTAAATTTTTTATAGATTTTTTTTCTTCCAATTACTTATTGTAAAGAAAACATAATAACTTTTAAACTAAGCGGTATATCCTGATAAAATAAAAACAGTAATAATGCTAAATAACAGGCGATACTGAAAAAATACATAAAATACCCAGAAAATGCTAACAAATAATAAAAAATGAGACTTTTTGAAAAAAATCTGCTTAAAAATTCGTATTTTTTTGGTTATTTTATTAATTTCTCAAAAAAATGCCCGTATAACAGGTGGTTTTTATTACTTTGTATTATTCTCTATCGTATTATCTTTGTAAAACCAAAAATCGCATGTCTCTATCCCTATCACAACATTTGCTATGATCGTTTGAACAAAGGCCTGCCACAACATTATTCTCCGCTACAGGTAGAGACAATTTTAATTTTAACTAAAATGCTTATTTTACTTCGAAATATTTTGTTTTTATTTGAAATCTAACTTGTCTTTATCAAAATTACAAATCTAGAGCCATTTTCATTTTCGTTGTTAACGAAGCGTTGAATGGCGCGCCCGGAGAGGCTTAGTTCAAACAATCATTGCAAACGTTGTGATAGGGATAGGGACATGCGATTTTTGGTTTTACGAAGGTAATACGATGGAGAATAATACAAAGTAATAAAAACCATCGGTTATAGGGGCATTTTTTGGAGAAATTTATCAAATAACCAAAAAAACACGAATTTTTAAGCAGATTTTTTTCAAAATGTATCATTTTTTATTATTTCATGGCCTTTTTTGTATATTTTATGTGTTTTTTAGTATCGCCTGTTATTTAGCATTATTATTGTTTTTATTTTATCAGGATATACCGCTTAGTTTAAAAGTTATTACGTTTTCTTTACAATAGGTAATTGGAAGAAAAAAAAATCGATAAAAAAATTTAAAAAAATCTCAAACATTTTTTGACCTCTTTTTTGTCGATAAAAATAGGTCTAGTTTCATCTATTTTCATATGTACACTTTAACGTGACTCACACTGTAGGTAATACCTCAAGGGTGGTCCCATTTAAATTTAATAATAGAAAAAACAACCCCCAAGGGTGGAAAATTGGGGATGAACTTTTTTATACGCAATATCTCCGCCGATTATAAATCAATTTGAACGATTATTTTTTTGTTGAATAGGTATTATTAAAAGGGTGGTTTCATGCGAATTTGAAGAAAATATTTCACCCCCAAGGGTGGAAAATTGGGGATGAACTTTTTTATACGCAATATTTTTAATTTTTAGTTTTTTTTAGTGTTCACGCATTTGAAGTCGGTTTTATTTATTTTTTAAAGTTAATTATATCATGTCTATACATGCTTGCTGCTTGCGACTTCATCAGCAATGAAAAATAGATTAATTACATTCAATGGGCTGAGTGTGAGCTTACATCAAAAGTCCTCACTAGTGAGTGCGTTAAAAAATGTATGAAAATTTTAGTTCTTGAACGTTTCCACTAGGGGCGCTCTACAATCCGTCATACATTTAATGGCTTTTTTTTACGCGCTCACTAGTGAGCCCGTTTGATGTAAATTTACATTAAGGCCCTCTGCTGTTCTGGCGTATTACAACACTGCACCTAACATTAAAGAAAGTAGAGTCATCACTTTTTGAAAAGTGTCTGCCGCAAATAGCAATTCCGTCTCCGAGGTGACCATTGATCTTTGTAAGCTCATCGGTCCATCTCCCCCAAAATTGAACGTGGAGTGTACACATTTGCATTCCTTGTGACATTAATGCTAAAAAGAACTTTCTATCACTATCGCCCATAATAACGCTACGAATTTATGAATATTTAAATCTAACTCATTCACCTTCGGCCTGACACAGGTATCTCACCATCAGGTGAGATACAGGCCAAGAGCTTCCTCGTTGTGGATAAAAAAACTGAAGTGCAGTGTGCCGGATGATGTAAGTGTGAAACAATTCTAGTAAGATTAATCCCATCAAAAACAATACTTGTCAAAAAAACCAAGTCTCGCAACTCAGTTGTTCTACGGTAAAAAGTTGTGAGATCCATGTAATACCAAGTCCAGGCCAGGAAATCTTTAACGTTTTACATATATTGACTTGGTCATCGCACTAAATAATTTAATTTACACGTGTTATAAAATATTTGTATTTGTATTTGTGTTTTCATGCGATGGCCAAGTCAATATATTTATGTAAAACGTTAAAGATTTCCTGGCCTGGACTTGGTATTACATGGATCTCACAACTTTTTACCGTAGAACAACTGAGTTGCGAGACTTGGTTTTTTTGACAAGTATTGTTTTTGATGGGATCTCATTTCTTTTTGTATTTTGTAGACAGCAGTTATGTATCTAGAAAACTGGACCGAAATTGAAAAATTTTACTCGACTTGGCGGTTGCACTACCGTGCCCCCAAATATTTTAGTTTTTCCTTGATTCATACACCAAACACTACTTAAATTCCAAATTTGAAGCTTCTAGGTCTGCTAGAAGTGCCTTAGAATTTTGATGATCGGTGAGTCAGTCAGTGAGTCAGTGAGTCAGTGAGTCAGTGAGGGAAAAATTAAGTAACTTTGACCCGTTATAAACTACTGGTTCAAATTGAATGAAATTTTAAATATACCGTGTCTTTACAATGCCTGCATAGCTAATGAAAATTCAGCCTTCTAGTTTTATCCACAACGAAGTTACAGGCGGTCGAAAATGGCCTGAATTGCTTCGAGAAAAGGATGGTACCTACGGCCGTGCCGCTTTTTTGCTCGACTTGGTGGGGGCAGATAGCTAATTTTTTATTAGTTATGGTGACAGACTAATGCAATAGATATAGATAATTGTTATATGTATAATTTATTTAAAAAGTTATTAGAATTTCGTACCTTCTCGTAAAAAGAAAGCATTTGAAACTTGCGCCAACATTGGCCGATCTCACGCCCAACGTTGGTCATAAACACCGCTAAGTTCGCAGAACGCTTTGATATCAATCACCATATAATTGTTAACGCGGTGACAAGACGCGGCGAGGATAAAACCTGGAACAGGGCGCAGGGACAAGCCAAACAGGGAATACAGATCGCTATCCCGAATTCCAGATCATTAATGATTTTCAAGGAAAAGAAAGCTAAATCAGAATAATTTTCGCGTATTATTCGTAATAAAATATTTAACTAATCACTTGAAGAAACTTTCAGTAGAGGTGTTATTCACTGTGGGATTATGTGGATTTGTAAAATGCGTAGATTATCGATGGTACCAATAATATCTTGCAATTAATAAAGAAAAATAAAATACAATAAATTTATCCAAGGAAGACTAATAACATTTCTTTTCGCGAATGTTCTTTGTGATGCCTAGTTTTTAAATGCTCGTTATGAAATGTAAAGTCTGTTTAAGCTTCAAATGGTTTCCTTAGGTAGAGGTAGAAAAACAATGGACATCTTTTGGTTGAATTGAAACGAACGAACTACATTTATCTAGATCGTTTTTAATGTCCATAAAATATAGGTACTATAGTTTGTGATTTGGGTTGTTAGACATATCAAAAAAGCATTAGCGAGTTAATTTAAAGTACAAAAGCCAACAATCTAGGTTCTAGGACTCTAGGTATACTAATGTTATAAAGCTGAGTTTTTTTATAATTTGGTTGATAAGTATTGCTAATCTCAGGAACTACTGGTCCGATTTGAAAATAATATAGGGTAAACCAGAGAGTGATTGCCCACTGGTAGTCATTGCCCGCTTTAAGAATAATATTGTCAGGTGCTGACTTTGAATCACTCTAGTTAGATTTGAATTTACTAAGTAGATGGCTCCGAGATCAATGTACAGTAGATTTAAAATTTACAATAGGAAACACTAAAAAAAAACAGTTATGGCAGATTTTGTCAAGACGGGTGAAAATGTTACTCAAACAGGTAAAGACTTTAACAATTTTACTAAGGAATTATTTGCTTAGAGGTATAATTTTTTTTGCAAGTTATTTAATATTCAACTAATGGTGTATAGTCATGATGAAATTATAAGTGTTTTCTCTATTATCAATGAAAATAACTGATATAATTTGATTTCTAACAGTCATTTTAACGGTGGGTAATCACTGCACGTAAATCTGTATATTTTTAGTTATTGCCCACCAACATTTCAGTTATTGCCATATGTTAATGTATAGTTATTGCCCAGGGCAATTATTATTAGAGTGTTGCCACAATGCAGTAGCAATGTTTAAGTACCTCATTGCTAGACTTGTTTTGCAATTTACAGGCATAAATATTGATATGGCTTTTAATGTTTCATTTTCAGTATGCCAAAGACTCCAAAAGTTCAATATAGCATAGAAAATTTGCAAAAAGCGAACCGAAGCTGTACAAGATGTATCCAACAATTTATCTACAAGATAAATTGCTGAAAGATATGGTTTGGCTTGAAAAACTTGAAAAAAATTCAAACGCAAATACAAAAAATGAAAATCCTACGTTAAATCTACTAGTGAAAATGTTAATTGTAAGGAAATAGATACAACTTTAGGGAAGAATAACCAACAGCTAATTGAAAATTCTGAGCAACCACTTGAACTGTTAATAAAGAAGATAAAAAAAATAAGTACATATAAAATTCAAATTTTTGCGTCATCTATGTTTTGAAGTAGATGATTCTGTCTCTACCGATTCTGTCTCTACCGATTCTGACTCATCAACATCACTCAAGAAATATTTGATAATATAGTTAATAAGGCCAAACGCAATTTATTTCGAAAGGACAATGTTCGTTCTCCATACATTGTTCGCCGTTAGATCAACAGTGCCGAAAAAATACTTTCTAGGTTCTAAATGACACAAATCTTTATGTAAGAACAGCTAAAATAATTTTTTTGCTACAGTTTTTTGTCATAAGTATTTCAAAATTATTTAAAAAGTGTAGTTTTTTTTATTTAAATTAGAACAGTTAATTATTATTCCTAAATACTACGATTTTACATTAAAGAAGGATAACAGTGCTGTTGGAACAATAAACCTTGATTGTGACGATGATCGACCGAGCGTTTATAGAAATACGCGTGTGCTCACAGGCGCGTGGCGGTCCTGACTGATTTGCAACTTGAAGTTGTCGCGCGCTGTAGGTAATTATCTCGGCCGGTATAGGCGAGTGACGGAGGCCTGGTATTAGTTAGTATGAAAATAATTTATTTTGTAGGTATGTACTTCTTTAACGCTTACAGGGTTTTTCCAGATATGAAATATGAATGTTTGTGTATGCATAATAAGTAAGTATTTCAAATTAACGGGATAAATAAATCTAAAGATATAATCTACAGCATTCTACGTGCGTTGAAGGTTTTAATAAACTGTTTACAGTTATTGCTGGTTATTATACAAACATATTGCTGACAGAAAGAAAAAAGAAAAATAAATAAATGCAATTTTAAGCATCTATGCTAATATTATAAATGCGAAAGTAACTCTGTCTGTCTGTCTGTCTGTCTGTCTCGCTTTCATAGGCGTGACCACTAAACCGATTTTAATGAAATTTGGCATAGAGATAGTTTGAGTCCCGGGAAAGGACATAGGATAGTTTTCATCCCGGTTTTTGAAACAGGGACGCGCGCGCGATAAAGTTTTTCTGTGACAGACAAAATTCCACGCGGGCGAAGCCGCGGGCGGAAAGCTAGTATTTAATAAATAGAAGCTATGGCCTATTTTTTTACTTTTTGACAAATCTAAGATCTCTAAAAAATAGGCCAGTTATATTTTGGTTATTAAATCTCCGTCCATTTCTGTTGTCATATTGCTTGAATATTCATATTGCATTGGTTTAAGTCAACACATATCATTGACAAAGACAAGTACAATACTAAAGAGGTCAGCCCATAAACTAAAAGCGAAACCATCATAACAACCCAAAGAATTTTAATGGAAACTACAGTTATTAACAATGACATTTGCGCTGGTTCTTACGCGCAGTTACAAAAATAAGGCTCAAGGCCGCTTCAATTTAACTTGAACTTGGCTTATGTAAGCCTTTCTAATCTTAGCTTATTTGTTCAGTTGGCGGAACAATGCTGGTAGAGCGCATTTTGCGGTTTGACATAAAGATGATTGTTATATCCTCTTCTATTATGTTGTGCAGGTTGTAAAGCCTCAGGTCTGACACCAGCTGTCAGACTTACTCGCCTTGATCGTTTCTAGTACCCAAGGCGCCGACCCCTATGCGGCAAAGGAAACACCCCCCAGGTTTTTAGTGGGTTCATGCCCACATAACCTGCCGTCCCTAGGCGGTAGGTATAGATAGGCCATTTTCCTGGTAAAAGAAAGGTGTCAGACTTGATGAGCCCCGACAGGGGACGACGACGAGCTCTGACATAATTTTATCAGACTCATACATGACTGAAAGCACGGAATAATATTATTTTAGCTACAGAATCAGAATGGTTTTATACTGCATCATGTCTAAAAAATTTACCCAGAACCTTTTACAGATTATGATAGATGCTATGCTATGCTATGCATACCTATGACGTGTATTTGTACATGTAAGACACTAAAAAGCAATTAGACATGACTTCTATATCACATACTGGCTGAACAAATTCAGGACTAAAACATAACCTCCTTGCTTTAAAATGTAGCCAAATAAATAAAACAACAAAACAACAACATAATTCATTTACATAACATTAGATACAAATCTAGTAACTTTAAATTCTCGCCTTACCAGTTTCTCGGCAATCAAGCGCATCCAAAAATTGAAATAAACATACAGAACATTATGTAAATAGTTTTAATTGGGCCAACGACGAAGGTCAGTGGTTCGAACTGGTGCAAGATCAGAGAAGGGTACAAGTTCGGTTCTCATTTGGAGGTGCAGAGGTCGGCCGGGATATTTTCAACGGATTTCCGATTATGTTTATGAAGTGTGAAATGTTAAGCACGTTCTATAATAATGAAGGGTTCCGTAGCCGACAATTTAAGATTTTAAACACTGAAACTTTTATTTTCTTCACAAAAAAAACCGAAGCACAGTTTCGCATAATTTATCTCTATCAATAGTTTTGGCCTCTGAAATTATGAGCTGGATCCACTTTTTTAGCATCAACTTAAATGGTCATATTTCAGATATATCCGTAGATAAGCAGTAGATAAAATGCATTTGATTGTTTATTTTAAGACCAAGATACTTAATAGTATGTTAATAAGGTTGCGTAGTGTTACCATGAACTTAATCCAAATATTGGATCACAGAAATAGATCGCGGATTGATGTTAGTAGACTGCGTTTGTTGCGGCGCTTATTCTCAGCACTTGCCAAATGTTGGTCTCGAAGCGCTGCTGGTAGGGTAAAAAGATTATGAGACATGTAGAGGCTCCTTAAGAGCAAAATGACGATTTGTAAGAACTATTTATTAGTCTAAACAAATAAAGAAATTTTGACTTTGACTTTGACTTAGTTCTAAATAGATTTTATTTATAGTTCCTAATCTAGTGACAATATAAACTTATAAATCGTCTGTAACTAGTGTTGAATACCATGTTTGGAACTCAATTTCCCAATCATCAGATTACTGTGAATATTGATAATTAAACTAGTAGTTGACACACTAGATGAGATTTTTTAAGTCTCACATGAAACACAGAACAATGAATAAAAGTCGGAGCTTGAAACGAAATTAATTCTATGTATTATTGTGATTGGTGACCTCAGTAGTAGGGTAATTCCAGGATACATGCCCCAGTGGGATAGGTGCCGCGATTTTAAGTACACTATGTTACAAGCAACTTAGCCTAAAGTTATAGTACGTATAATAGAAAGGGACCTCCCCGTACCACTTTTCGCCTCGCAAACCATCAAAGAGTGCGTTCGTTTAGCCAGTGAGAGCAAAAATCTTCCGCGGCCAAACCTTAGCGAGCGTCGAAATAAAATTGGTAAGTATCTTTTAATGCATAATTTTTTTGTCAGCTGTAAAATGAAGCAGATTTTTATATAATTTGATAGACTATCTTATAAATTAGACGGGATAGCCATGTTTAATTCGATTTTAGTGTTATTATATTTTTTATTAAAAAAAGGCACCTATCCTATGCTAAAAGGATAGTTGCCTAATTTTTTTTGGGTATAGATGCCCTTAGGGCCATGTCCCATGCACCTAGGGGCATCTATCCTAACCTGCTCTTTTTGTCACAAGTAGCAAGTAGTTAAGAAGAAAAAAAGAATGTAGTACGGCTAACCTTACGAAAGTAATAATAGGGTGCCCTTCTGATCTAGCAATTTGGACGATTTATTTTATTTACAAGATCGGTATCTTATTGTCTATGATGACCGCAGTCAACATCACTATTACATGGATTCCTAACAATGAAGTAGGGCTATTTTTAACTTTTAATTAAAATCTAGTCATACTGTAGCAATTTGGACGATTAATTTTATTTACAAGATCGGTATCTTATTGTCTATGATGACCGCAGTCAACATCACTATTACATGGATTCCTAACAATGAAGTACGGCATTGCCTTGTGCCGATTTTACATAGATTTTATCGACACAAATTATGGAACTTCATAGGATATGGAGCAGGCCACGCCCTAAAATGTCCGGATGTCGTCATAGTATTATGGAATACATATAAAAGACTTTTATTATTTCATTTTCTAGTCCTCAAGTGTCCGTTACAATCTATTTAATATTTAAGTATTCAAAAAGTAAGAGATTAATTTTGATACTTTACTGCTGTGCCCAGGAATCTAAGGCGGTTTCTGACAATGTCCTTTTGAAGACTGTACTACTAGAATTAAAGTTTAATGTTTTGTTTTGTTTATTTAAAGCCTATTTTGTCATTTTAAAATAGATTATTTTGTTTTAAGATACTGGGCAATTACTGTGCTTTGATGTGGGCAATTAGTGTAAGTAATGGGCAATGACTGTACTTTTTGGAGGATTTTAAATTTATTTTAATATTTGCTAAGTTACGTAAGTTTTAACTAAAATCTGTTAATATTCTGTTTAACAGTTTATTGAGTTATAAGAAAAAAGACATAAATGGTCGATTATTAAAATACTTTCTTTAATTTTTCATCTCAATGTGTTTGAAATCCTTAAGTGGGCAATAGCTATACGGTTTACCCTATTTTTGTGTTGGATAGCCCATTTATCGACGAAGGCTTTAGGCTATATAACATCACCCTACCGTGGAGCAGTGAAGAAAAATGTTACAAGAACGGGAAATATTATTCAAACTATTTTCACGCCTACAAAGTCGCGGGAACTACTAGCTAGCTATTGATAAAATAGACAACGATTCTACTAGACCACCTCACAGGAAGGCTAAATGACCTCAGCATCGCACCTCATTAGTATAAGACGGGCTAATTAATAAAGGCGGCGTTCTCACAGGAGCGCGATAAATCTGCATATTTATCTTATTTTCAGCTCGCATTGTTTTAGGACCTGGCAAAAAGTCTAGTGACGTCGCCACCTACGATGGAGGTCAATTAGCTGTTAGGGCATACTTTGTGGATGGGGTCCGTATGTTTTAAAAAAATGGGGGCTTCAATAGGCTAGATGACAAAATTTCAATTATTTGTCCGTCAGACAGATAATTAGAAAATATTAGACTCATATTTTTTATTTTCTTTCATAATTAAATAATAACAGTGCTACATCGAGTTGAAATGGTGCGATACGTCACGCTTGAGTAGAATTTTTACTCAAAAGTGACGTCACGCGACATTTCAACTCAATATAATACTGTATTTTATTATTATTTTATTTTATTTTATTTGGGATAACAAACAATTGCGCAATATTGCAAATACAACTGTAATTATTGGAAAAAAATAAAAAATATGAGTCTAATATTTTCTAATTATCTGTCTGACGGACTAAATAGAATTTCGATTTCATTACCCAGTCATCATCCCTATTTGTTCGAATATTGCGGAAAATGGTTCGTTATAAGCTTATTAGAAGGGCAGGTCATTTATCATTGTTTAGTGTCATCATCTTAATTTATAAGACGTCCACTGCTAAACTTAGTAGGCTCCCCCAATGATTTCCATATTGATCTGTTGGTTGGTTGGCATGCAAGCATGTTATAATGTTATATGTATAAATAATCGTGATAAAATGATCAAAAAGAAGAATGCTAAAGCTTCAAGATAGGTTTAATCAAAAAGGGTGAAAAGGGTAGAGCTTCCTATACAAAAAAATAAATAAAATAAACGCTGTTCATAGGTTAAGATGTAATTGTAATGTGATGTAAGTTACATTCAAGTTATAGAAATATTAAGGAATTTGTACGTTAGCATTTTTACGGTGTTGATGGTTTCCTCTTCAGTCATAGATCCCTAAAAATCAATTCCTCCCTTTTCAAATCCTGTCCCCAATAAATCGTCGGGGATTTATTTGAATGCAACAAAGGAATATTTTAATTAATGTCTGCATCGGTTTAGTTGGATAAAAACTAAAAAACTATGTTGTCATAATACAGGTAGATCTAAGTAGTTTTACATACTTACTATGTTTTTAACTTTTGTATACATATTTAGACAGATTCACAAAAAACTTTTAGAGAAAAGTATGGAGAAAAGTCATGAGTTTTCGCCATATGCTGTCCTTTTGCTACACTAAGCCTGGGTTGCACCATCTTACTTTAACAACATATTATTATATCAAATGTCTGTCAAACTCCATACAAAAAACACCGATTAACTCAACTGTAACTCAACCTAAGAGTCACTGGGCTTGTTTTGTTAACTAATAAGTAGGTAGTTTAGTGCTATGGTTTGAAACATTACTTAACCAAACTGAGCCTTTTCTATTTTCTTACAGTGTGGCCAACATCCTTAGTCCTTAATTTATTGACTCACGCATTTACACTGTTTTTGGAAAGGACCTAATTGGGTCAGTGGTTCGTTAAAGCCCTGAAGCGCTGGGTTTGATGCCGTTATAGCCTTCTTTTTAATTTCGGATAGAAATGATGGACTTCGTTAAATGTTAGAATTTTTACTACATTTTTGAATGGAATTTATTTATCAAAATTGATGCTGCTTGGTTATCAAATCAATACGCCAAAGTAACTACATTACTTCTCTCAAGATTTAATTAAAATATTATTTCTTACAGACAATATTTGGACAACCCAAAACATTGTCCTGGCGCCTCAGAACAAGGATAGCTGACCTCAAATAATGGAAAAAGGGCTAGGGATAAGAAGATGAAGAAGAAGACCGAAAACTCGTCGATAGTTGTAAGCAGTAAAAGTTAATTTAAAACAACCACAATATTTCATGGAAATCTTTGGGGGAGGCCTTTTTCCAGCACTGGGACGTGATTTGGCTTAAACGACGTCGACGACCCTAAACAAATTAAGGCTACAAGTTCGATGACCCGAGTATTAAGCAGGTAGATAACGCATGACAACGCAGTACCTTCAAAACTGCAGCACCTTAGGATAATACGCGTGGGAATCCCCCGAGTAAAATATAGCGACGCCTTCCTCGGAGGCTACAAAGTGTTAAAACAAACGGCGCGAACTTTCTGTGATTCACTTTCACATGGCGGATCAAGATGCCCGTTCCGGTCGCCGCGTGCGCCCGCGCCGCCTTATCGCTGCCGTGTAATTATAACGCCGGGAGAACTATTTGGGCACCGCTCGATAGGAGCATACTACTCTTAGGCAAAAAGTAAAGTGATCTTGTAGCAGTCATACTGCTAGGTACGGTAAGTTTGGCCACTTGCCTTTCTTACACTTTTGTACCCTTCCACAACTCAATCTGCACTGGACCCTTGGCTTGTGGTGGAGTATAGTCTGAACCACCTCAGACTACTCTGAATTGATCACAGGCTTTTATAACACATGCACATGTATTCATATCGCTTTCTACCGTAAAATATGTGGTTAGGGAGCACAACATTATCTAAAATAATTTAGAGCTTTGGTTCTTATTATTTTCTAATACGTAGATTGCATTGTTGCAGCTTCGCGGTTTGATTTAATAAACGAACTAAAGTACACCTTTGAGCACAATCAAATGTCACTAAAACTACCTGATGTGATTTAAAGGCTAAATTATGATTGCCGCTTTATCGACATAGGTACTCTATCTGAACAAACCCATCGTAACAAAATACATTGGGACGTTCGAAAAGCCTAAATATCGACCATTTAGACTCAGTCTATCGACTCCAGAATAGTCCAGCTAGGGGCGTGTTCCCCGATGCGTGGCGGCGAGGTCGCGCCGGCTGCGTCTGCCGGTGACGGCGAATTTAGACCCATTAGACCAAGTCCCACTTAATGAACGTTTTGACGCCACCGGGAGTTAAGAAAACATGGTAAATGGTTTGGCTGTTATTACTATTCAAGGAGGGAAAGCTACCTCTCCTTGGCTTCTCTTATATTCACAAAACTTATGTTCAACCCTCTGCTGTCAAGCGTAGAATTCAGAAGCATAAGCTAGTCCTCAATGAACGCGTTGGAGTTAGGAAAAAATGGTAAATGTTTTGTCTGTTACTGCTATTCAAGGAGGAAAAGCCATCAAAAGCAAAATACATATTTATTTCAATTTTGACAACTGGTGGCACTTATGAACGTAATAATAAAAAAAAGGTAGCCCTAGGGACACTTTACATGTCTCCTTGTCTTTAGGGCTCTACCAGTGTTCTCACCTCTCCATGGCTTCTCTTATGTTTACAAAAGTTATAGTCAACCCTCCGCAGTTAAGCGAAGAATTCACACACATTGAAGCTAGTCCTCAATGAAAGCATTTTGACGCCACTGGGAGTTACGAAAACATGGTAAATGTTTTGTCTGTTATTTAGTTCAAGGAGGTAAAGCAACCTCTCCTTGGCTTCTCTCATATTCACAAAACTCCGCTGTTAAGCGAAGAATTCAGACCCATTGAAGCTAGTCCTCAATGAACGCGTTTTGACGCCAACAGCAGTAAGGAAAACGGGTTCCCTACTAGTTTCGAGTGCCGTTGTTGCGACGAACGCTGTAGCGATTTTTTCCACTTCCTCATAATTCAGAAACCTTGTTGACTCAAATGATGTAGTCGCGAACGACGTTGTTTCGAAAATCATTATAAGGTAAATCTTGAGAACCCTCCCAAACTATGACTAGTTGTGGATCTATGCTTGTAATTATGATAAAATCTAAATAAATCGTGTTGATTTTCGTGGTTTGAAGTGCACATTTTGACACAGAGAGTCACTCTCTGATACCTTTGTCACCATGATGGCCAAGATACGTTTATCTTGGCTACCGCTATCTTACGCGACATTATTAAGAGGACCATAACAATATTAAAATGGAATATAGCAAAGCAAACCTCGTAGATTTGATTGTAGTAATTGCCTGAAGATGGCGCCACTAACAACGCTTTTCCGGCTCCAACTTATTTCAAACCTCCAACTTTTAATAGCAGTCATTATCGCCCACGTGTGCTCCAACCGATCTTTTCGAACCCGTGGCTTTCTTATCAGGCTGTTATCAGTCTGCGATCTTCCGCTGCCCTCGCTCGCCAAGCGTGGCGTCTGCGAATTGCGATGGCAAATTATTATGTGAACTTTTAATTTTTGTTGTCATTAATAAAGTCTTATCCTTGTTTTTTTGCAAGCGATGTGTTATTATAACGCCATGTAACGGCCAAACTATATGAAATAAAATACCTATTGCAAGAACAAAAAATATTGTGTTAAAATATAAATTAGTTGTACATATTTTATAAGGGTCGTGAGCTGAACTAGTAAGCGCTCATTTGAAAGGTCTCTAATCTCTATATTTTCAACGCCCGATATAATATACATATACATGATTTCATCTCATCTCAATTCAATATTTTATTGTACCTAAGTGGCAGTTTACAGATCTATTTAGAAAATATGCCAAAAGCAGGTTAGGCAGACAACATTCACAGGTTAAGCCGTTGATATAATGTTAATTTTAAAGTTAGGTCATTGATTTTTTATTATTCCGTCGAATAACAACGGAATTGAAACTAATATAGGGACACTGTTTTGAAAATCCTTCCTGAAAATGTTACAGACGAGTAATTGCATGAAATCTTAACGATCTAGACATCCAAGTGCGTGTAAACATTGTCGCAGCCATATTCAATTTATGAAATTAGTACTAAAAGTCCTATAAACCGGTTATAACGTATCCTAAGTGTCCAGACGGACGTTACACTTACAGTGCGCATTAAACTGCTGTGATAGCATGAATATGTTACTATTATGAGGCACGGAGATGTAGAGCCACTAGATGGGGCAATGATTGTCGCTTGAAAGCTCTTAGAAAAGCTTCCATGTCGATGAAGCGTTGACTTAAAAAATACTAATATATTTATTTATTTATTTTCCAAGAAGACGCGCCCCACCATTCTTCCGCTAATGTTTGAGTGCTATCGGTACACGTTAAATTATCCATGAGTGCACACGCACACTACAATAATGACGCTCGGATTGCTCGGATCAAACTCCCCCGCTTCCCTCCACCAAAAATTGATGGGGCGCGTCTTCGTTGATGGAACGATGAAGCTGAATTCAGCTTGGCCTCAGCTTGAATTGCCAATTGAAGGGTTGAGTGGACAAAGGTCTTAACTAACAAAAGGAGTTATGAGTGTTTGAAAATGTTAATCTGCTCATACCACATTTGAATCCTGAAAATAATGTATGAATGCTTGTCAGATAACACCTTTGTTAAGGTTTGACACGTAACAAAATAAATTGCGTGTTTTGAGCTCGTTAGTCGATTTTTTCATCACTTAAAAGTTAAAACCTATGTTCATGCAAAAAAGTCGATTCTTCAGTTTTGTCAGATAACACCTTTGTCCACTCACCCCTTCAATTGGCAATCACACTGCAAAGACTGCATATATCGTGAGAGTATTTTTTCTTGGCGCGGCTTGTCTAGTTCTATGAAGTCAAAGTATCACTACGACCGGTACCGATCCCGTGTGCTTATACATAATTTCATTGTATACTTAAAGTGACTTTTGATTGCTGTAACTTTACAAAAGAATGTCTTTTCTGTTCCCGTTAGAAATAGCATTATCGTTGCCACATCTATCAGCTGTACATCAGGCGCCGAGGGCGGGCGGCGCCGGCGCCCCGTTGCCTGGCAACCGCAGGCGCCGCGGAGACTCCTGCGTCTGGCTCATTATTACTCAACCTGAGGTTGTTTACTCAACGAACACTGTATTAAGATATTTTATGTGAAATTCAATTTGTAGGGAAATGAGTTCTAAGACAGCCGTTAGTCGTAACTTTGAATCTAGTTTACTTTTTTAATAGAGAAAGAGAGATACCTGCCTCCCAAAAAAAAAAAACTGTCCGACGAACTCAACGGGTGTGATTCTAATCTATACTAATATTATAAATGCGAAAGTAACTCTGTCTGTCTGTTTATCTGTCTCTCTTTCACGCCTAAACCACTGAACCGATTTTGATGAAATTTAGCATAGAGATAGTTTGAGTCCCGGAAAAGGACATAGGATAGTTTTTATCCCGGTTTTTCAAACAGGGACGCGCGCGATAAAGTTCTTCTGTGACAGACAAAATTCCACGCGGGCGAAGCCACGGGCGGAAAGCTAGTGTTCAAATAAAATAAAATATGAGACCAAATCTAAGAAAGCTGATATGACTGATCAGCTGGTAAAATTTAGATGGAGAGGCGAACTATTTCTCGAGATTAGATACTACTGTTATTTATTATGAAAAAGAGGCTGACAATAGTGTCTGAGTTTCTTGCGCTGCTTCTTCTCAGCACTGGCCTATTTATTGTCCTGAAGCAGTGGTAGGGTTAATACTGGGACGTGTAAAAGTGCTTTTTTAAAGCCTACTTACAGAAATAAATGAGTTTTACTGAGTTTAGTTTTTTATTTTAAAGTCCATACTTAATACTTGTCCTTCGCAGGACTCGAACCCGGTAGCTGACGTTACGAAGTGCGTTACCTATACCACTAGGCTAGGCACCACTAAACTATACTTAGTAATGACTTAGGCTGAGTTGCACCACCTTATTTTAACCGTAACAATGACAATAACCGGTGCTTTTTGTATGGAGTTTGACAGATTTTTGACGTTTGTCAAAGTTAAAATAAGATGGTGCAACTTAGCCTAAGTATTTCACTAATGAGTGAAAAGACGTCATGTCTAACGCGATTTGTCGAACGACCTGCGCGAATACCGAACGCGTTTCCTACGTTCGTTTAAAATGTCCTTCTGAATGGGCACGATGACTAGTTTTAGGGTTCTTGTGGAGAATGAATTAAATTCAGGATGTGGGGCTAAAAAGATAACAAAAAAAAAATACACTAAATGAACTCAATTCCGTAACTTTTGGGTTAAGCAGTGCAGTAAATAGTATTATCCCAACTTCCCAACTAATATTATAAATGTGAAAGTAACTCTGTCTGTCTGTCTGTCTGTCTGTCTGTCTGTCTGTCTGTTACGCTTTCCCGCTTAAACCTCGCAACCGATTTTGATGAAAGGACAATGTTCGTTCTCCATACATTGTTCGCCTAAGAACCAACAATTTTGACATATTACTACCCGAAAGCGAAATAATACGATTCTGTGTGTAAGAACAATGATTCCTGATGGACACTTGCCATAAAATTAATGATTAAGAATATTAAATTACAGCGATTTTATAATATGTCGTTTATGACAACATGGCGTCTAATGTATTGTGTGAATGTATGAACACCGATTCGCGAAAAATGTTTTGTATTGTCGTCACGCCGAGTCGCAGCCAAATAGTATAAAATAATAGAACAAGTTTTAGAAATACAACTCGGCATTCCACTTTTTATTTATTTATTTATATTAGGGAAACAAACAATTTTCATATACAGACAAATAATCACACAAAAAATAGGACAGAAATCAGCAAAGTTTCCACAGTTAAAATTAATACAGATTGCAGACTAAAAATTAATTGAATAGTAATAAATTATACATTAATTTCTAAATGTCAAATAAATACAATGTCAATTTTATAAAATGTCAAACAGTTAAATTTAATAAAAATTATAAAATGTCAAAAAGTTAAATATTAATAAAATTATATAAATTAAAAACACAATAATTATGTAGGTCAAAATTAAAAGCAAGTTATATATTCAAACATTCTCTCAATTGTTTTTTATAAGATGGTAAGGAAGAATTAAAAATGTCAATCTTGTTAAACCTATTATTGCATACCATAACATGCTAATAATTTTATTACTCAGCACAGAAATAGCAATACCTATACACTATAAGACAATAGGTGCTGAACGCGTTAAAAATAGAGCCTGTGAAATATATGCGATGACAGCTGTCAATGCAAGGTCTCTTGCGCAAGGCATGGGCATCGACATAATTAGACATAGAACTGTAATTGATGAATAGTGTAAAAGATAAATAGACTACTGGGTAAAATTAATAAAGGATTTGTTATTAATTGACTTGTGAGTTGTGCAACGAAAAAAATGAAAGCTCTACCTTTGTGCGCGTATTCAAAAGCGAAACATCCTATCGTACTAATATTATAAAGGCGAAAGTTTGGATGTCTGGATGTCATGATGTCTGGATGTTTGTTACTCTTTCACGCAAATACTACTGAACGGATTTTGTTGAAACTTTACAGTAATATTGTTTATAACCCAGATTAACATATAGGCTATAACTTATGACGATATGTGACAAATAAATTTCATTAAATAAATAAGACGTATCTAATAAGCGCAATCTATCATCATTTGTTAAAATCTACAGCGCTGGACAAACTACTGTTTTGACGTTCGTACATATTCATTCGGGGGAAGCCGTGAAACGCCATCTATCAACATGATATCTAACGGGGGTAAAACGAGGTCCACGCGAACGAAGTCGCGGGCGGCCGCTAGTTTTTTAATAAATCTATGTCAGGAAACCGAAAAAAACACTGTAATTTCTGGATTTGTAACAAACTAAGATTGGGTCATTTTCAAATTAAAATTCTCTGCTTGAAACGCGACACTCGGGTCAAAGATTTATGAAATTTTAAAATTAAAACATCTTTAGTAATCACACTTAATTAACAAATTGCTAAGTCATGGTCGACATGGTCGTGAAGAAGTTCCTTATTATTTGACACTGTTAAAATTGTATTCATTATTCATACAGAGGTTGATACTAGACACGGTAACAATACTAGAGTATGATGCAGTAGGCCTTAGGGTCGGACTAGAATTGATTGATCATCCTATTGATCATCAGGCCATCGAAAACCGTCTCGCCAATAACTGTACATACAGGGTGGAAACGATAAGTGATCTCACTCGATTATTTCTAAACTATACAAGATATCGAAAAACTAGTTAATGATCCTGAAAGTGCTTCGTGAGCTCTATGTGAGCTCTATCAAACGATACCAATAATAGGTTATAAAATAAACTGGATCTATCCTAAAATTACTTTCAATTATTATAATTAATTTGGAGTAAATTCTATGCATGCGTGAGATTAAAAAAATTTTTTTGTCCGTTTTTCTTCGTCGCACTGCGCTCTGCATTACCGCTAGCTGTTATAAGCCTATTGTTCAGCGTTTACTTAAGCGAGAATACCACATCTTTTTATATTATGTCCAAATGTTGTAAGGGTTAGTTTTATTAAGTGGATTAAAAATTTCAACACTATTAAGTGATTGGAATAATGTATCGTAATCAAATATACCGCTCATAAATACTTCAAGCCTAAAAATGATGTTTACTCAAAAATTCGTATCAAGGACAGGCATGTGTAATATTGGAATTAATTATCATCCTTGTCAATATGCCTATTTCAATACTTATGGCCATAGGAATGTATTAAAGCAACAGTGAAAATTATGTGTGTCGAAACATATCTTCGTGGTAATTTTAAATCCATTAAGGAAAATCAGTGCGACCTTTTGAACTAAGTGTGTATAACAGTAGGTACTGGTTATGTGTTTAGACATAGTTTCGGGTTTTCTCAACTACTTACATAGCTAAACAACTTATAGCTGTCAGATATAGGATATATTCTCCCTGTAAAGACATAATTTCTCAGTTTTATCAGCGGTTCTAAAACAAGACACATAGGTCTTCAAAAGGCGCTGAAATTTCAGCATATTTTCATGAAAAATCATATTTTTTCAATGGTTTAGTAGTTATTGAAGACTAGACCATAAACAATGGTAAGAAAGTATACATTTCAAAACAATGTTCTAACAGTTCATTACTGCTTAAAGCGGTCGCCTTTGATGTACTTATTATTTATTATGTACTTTGGTACTCATTAATGCATAAAATTAAGATTAGATGCGGCATCTTGATGGCTATAACTTATGTTTAGTGGAAGCAGGTGAGCATTAACTATGAGGTCTTCTTAACACCAATTAAAGATTGTTTCCTTGTTTTGTACTATCTACTTGTTGCAATACCGAGGTGCTACGACGAGCCCATGTGGGTGGCATTGAGGCCTATATAATGCGTCGCCAACTTCGATGGTGTGGTCACGTATCACGTATGACGGAGGAGAGAGTGGCGAAGCGCATCTTCTACTCTGAACTTGAGGAGGGTAAGCGGAAACATGGCGGTCAACTCCTCAGGTACAAAGATGTACAGAAGCGGCACATGAAAAGATGCAACATTGAGCCCTCTCAGTGGGAAGGTTTGGCAGCACAGCGTCCAGAATGGCGGGAGATTGTGAAGAGGCAAGTCCACGAGTTCGAGGTGCAGCGTACGACTAAACTCGACGCGAAGCGCGATGACTTGAAGGCCCGTCCATCTGCCGCCATTCACTATAACTATGTTGGCGGCGTGCTCAGATGCCCTCAATGCGCGAGGGATTTTACCGCGAAAATAGGCTACGTAAGCCATCTTCGGGCACACCAGCGCCGCCAAGACAGCTAGGAGTCGGAGTGGTCGCCATGGCCGAAATCGGTCGGATGGATCATCATCATCATCATCATCACTATCTACTTGTAAATACTTAGAGGTTGTATCTAACAATTCAATGGAAATCTGTCAATAACAACGAGTTCGTTTCAATTTGACTTTTCTTTCATCAAACCCCTAAAAATCTGTGTTTATCAAAACATGGGCCATTTTTAGGGTTCCATAGTCTCAACCCTTATTTAAAGAAAACATTGATAGTCTGGCGACTCGTATGACATCACGCCTTGTGATCCTAAAATCTACAATTTCTATTTATTTTTAGTTTAACAGCTAAAGTTCGTTGAAATAAACTAGATTTTATGTCCAACCATTACCTCCGAAAACGTTAAGACGGATCATGAGATTGCCATAATTTATGCAATCAAATGAATCTTATCTTATCTAACACATCGTATCAAATTCTTCACACATCCTTGGACTGGATCGATTAATTTCCCAACTGTCCTACACAACAATCGATATAATCATCGCCATGTCCGTTATCCATATAGGGTAAACCGTATAGCTATTGCCCACTTAAAGATTTCAAAACCAATGAGATGAAAAATTAAAGAAAGTATTTTAATTATGAACCATTTATGGCTTTTTTCTTATAACTCAATAAAATTTTAAACAGAATATTAACAGTTTTTAGTTAAAACTTACGTAACTTACAAAATATTGAAATAAATTTAAAATCCTCCAAAAAGTACAGTCATTGCCCATTACTTACACTAATTGCCCACATCAAAGCACAGTTATTGCCCAGTATCTTAAAACAAAATAATCAATTTTAAAATGACAAAATAGGCTTTAAATAAACAAAACAAAACATTAAACTTAAATTCTAGTAGTACAGTCTTCAAAATTTAAAAATAAATTGCGTTTGGCCTTATTAACTATATTATCAAATATTTCTTGAGCTGAATGTTGAGGAGTCAGAATCGGTAGAGACAGAATCATCTACTTCAAAACATAGATGACGATGATGAATTTTATTTGTAAGTTTTATATGTATTTTTTTTATCTTCTTTGATATCAGTTCAAGTGGTTGCTCAGAATGTTCAATTAGCTGTTGGTTATTCTTCCCTAAAGTTGTATCTATTTCCTTACAATTAACATTTTCACTAGTAGATTTAACGTAGGTTTTTCATTTTTTGTATTTGCGTTTCAATTTTTATCAACTTTTTGAAGCCAAACCATACTTTTCAGCAATTTATCTTGTAGATAAATTGTTGGATACATCTTGTACAGCTTCGATCGCTTTTTGCAAATTTTCTATGCTATATTGAACTTTTGGAGTCTTTGGCATACTGAAAATGAAACATTAAAAGCCATTTCAATATTTATGCCTGTAAATTGCAAAACAAGTCTAGCAATGAGCAACTTAAACACTGCTACTGCATTGTGGCAACACTCTAATAATAATTGCCCTGGGCAATAACTATACATTAACATATGGCAATAACTGAAATGATGGTGGGCAATAACTGAAAATATACAGATTTACGTGCAGTGATTACCCACCGTTAAAATGACCGTTAGAAATCAAATTTTATCAGTTATTTTCATTGATAATGGAGAAAACACTTGTAATTTCATCATGACTATACACCATTTGTTGAATATTGAATAACTTGCAAAAAAAATTTAACCTCTAAGCAAGTAATTCCTTAGTAAAATTGTTAAAGTCTTTACCTGTTTGAGTAACATTTTCACCCGTCTTGACAAAATCCGCCATAACTGTTTTTTTTTTAGTGTTTCCTATTGTAAATTATAAATCTACTGTACATTGATCTCGGAGCCATCTACTTAGTAAATTCAAATCTAACTATAGTGATTCAAAGTCAGCACCTGACAATATTATTCTTAAAGCGGGCAATCACTACCAGTGGGCAATCACTCTCTGGTTTACCCTATCATCAAACCAAATCTTCTAAAAGATTTAACAAGGCCGCCACAAGGTCGCTTGAAGAATTAATTAATGGATTATTGTTGCCTAATAATACCCAATCTAGATTTCGTTCTAATGGTGGTATAACTTAGTGTTATTAAGGTTTTGTGGCATTTGTCTTAGATTCTTTTTGCAAGGTCAGCAAAAATTTAATAATAAATTGTTTTGTTACACTAATTGCGACTATCTATCAGAGAATGGATATAGGCAGGTCTATGTACGTACATAGTTAAAAACATACATAGAAATGCATGAACGAACATAGAATGTATTGTAAATGCAAAATTATTTAAAACAATCAGGGCTCCAAATAAGCTCGGCGTTTTTCATGCGAGTAGTGTTGAAAATGACTAAAGCGGCTGAATTTGACTGACCGTCATTTACGGTCAAATTGGTCAAAAACGGTCAAAAGCTTTTTTACCATAATATTTCCAACATAATGTGTATATTCCTGACTGTACTGAGCTCCTTACCCCGTTACCTTTAGTCATAGATTTATAACCGCGACAAGTAGTTAACTTTGATCATATCCTACATCTATGTTATTTATTACACAGGATGATGACTTTTGAACCGCTAATATTATAACTATAAGTAAATTTTTAACCGACTCAAAAAAGGAGGAGGTTATATGTTCGACTGTATGTATGTTTTTTTTTTCTATGAACGTTCACCGATTACTCCGTCAATTGTGGACCGATTTTCAAAATTCTTTTTTTGTTCGATAGGGTACACTTCCGAGGTGGTCCCATTGTCACCAAGTCAGGATCTGATGATGGGATCCTAGGGAAATCGAGGGCAACCCTCAAATTTTATAGGCACGTATATCGTTTTTCAAACGTTTTCTTAAGTTATTCAAATATTTGCTTCTGGAAATCATCATCTCATATTGATGAGCTGATGATAGAAGGTAAAACTCCTTAATGCTTAGAAGTTGGAGGATGATTCTTTTAATTTTATAGATAAGTATAGTTTCTAAAGTTATTCAAGTGTTTGCATCAGATAGTCATCATCTCATCATGATGAACTGGTCTTGATACGTACAACTCCTTAACGCTTAGGAGTTGAAGGATAATTCTTTAAATATTATAGGTAGAAATAGACCAACAGTTGTATTCTTTCATGTTTTTAAGGTGGGCTGACGGTTTAAGGTCTTTTTAGGTTGCCGATATGGTAACCTGTATTTTGTAGGGATTTTTATTTTACACTTGACATGAAGAATATAGTCTCAATGTACTGCCTACATTCAGTGGTAACATCAAGGTAATAAATAGTAAGTAACTAAAAAGGAAGAAATAAGTTAATTTTTATAAAAAAAAATAAAACCGACTCCAAAAAACATACACTAAAAAGTAGAAAAATAATTACTAATCTTATTTATTAGGACGAATTAATATTTATGTATACCATGATTGATACTTTTGGAGTCGGTGCAGGCAAACTTCACACGTTTCATAATCTTGGCACCGACTCCAGAAGTATCAATCATGGTATACATAAATATTAATTCGTCCTAATAAATAAGATAAGTAATTATTTTTCTACTTTTTAGTGTATGTTTTTTGGAGTCGGTTTTATTTCAACTTTTGCAATAGGTAGAAGAATCATTTTACTGCCAATGCATGTTTCTGTGCAAATAAAAAAAAAACTTATAATAACTGTCCAATTTTGCGATATCTATCTTCATAATATTGAATATTGATCCTAGATATCTTATTTATATGATTTCGTTATGTTTGTGATGTTTTTTTATCTCTGAAAGAGGACGACTCTCGTATAGTTTAGATTAATGAAATACAAAAGTAAAAAAGTCAATTTATTGTAACAAGTTATCACCCTGTATATCCTACATCAATTAACTTGTACTGCGGCAAAAATTATAGCTCCATTAACGACCATGTGAACCTTTTGATCGATCGGCCGCGAGCTTCCGTTCTTTCCTAGAACTGTGTAATTACTAAATTTATAGGTTACTAAGCGCTTATTTTTAGGAATTTCGTAACTTTGAAAATACTACATACTAAAAGTCAAATTCTGGCTCAATTATTTCACATGTGCCATATTTTTGTAAAGATCTCTCAAATAATGGTACATACCCGTAAATGTTATTCATATTAGCCCCACTAGAAAAGATAAGCTTATAGAAAAAGGTTAATAGAATAAATCGGCGGCCAACCCAGATTAAAACAGGGACTCTCCAATCGATAATTGTGACGCAAAAACATACTTTTTTTAATGTACATATTATGTATTTTCAGCTATGGAATATATAGTCCTTTTCATCGTCTCAGTCGTTCATCAATAAATCATAGCAGGTTGATATAACCAAAAGCATAACCCAAGCCAGGAAGAGAACCGGCACCGCTTTACATGCCCGCTGCGCCTACGCCGCTTAGTCACCTCGAGGCCGTTTATTTGAATCGAAAAGAATTTGTAGCAAAAAACTGATTAAAGGAAATTAACATTCCGTTAGATACTGGAAATAGTTACCTACAAGATTATTGTATTCATTTATTTAGATAAAGTATTCCTACGAGTAAGATTTCGTGCAAAAATTACTAAGCTTTCCGTCCTTTAACCCCTTCAGATAAGCTAATAATTTAGACGCTTGTGTTAGGAGTGGGTTTGCCACGATATCCCAGTAGACTGGGTTCGAAATAAGAACTCAGCAGCCTGGTGACAACACTAGACCAGACCAGAGGTGGAATTGTGTAAAGTAATCGTTATCATTTGACAGCTCATAACGTACGATTACCTATTCTATCAAACGCTTTGTTTAACTGACTTTATCGTACATTATGAACTGTCAAATGATTACTATTGCTTTACACAATTCCACCTATGGTCTTTATTATATTTACGGCAAAGCCACGTCACGTTAGCAGTAAACACACATCGCGTTTCATTTAATGAATAATGTGTAATGTTGCAAACACTGTTGCATGTCCTCAACGTCAGAGTCAAATCCAGTGAGTTTGTGAATGGCGCCCAAAGTCTGGTTTGCGATAGCATCCGGCCGCGCGTCCTTCGAGTAGTACAGTTAATCACAATATGAGTTATTAATAAATCAGGAAAATATTTAACCCCTGGAAAAGTTCATATTTTTCTAAGCCCAAGCATTCAGGTTGCTAAACATTAGCTCTATCAGTGAGAAGCGAGCTCCACTCCTTGGAAGAAGAAGAGGTTCCGTCATATGCCACGCAGAGTTGGCTGCACTGTGACCCCTTTGGTCAGAAACCCTGTTATCTGGTAGCCCTAGCTTACAGGACATTGAAGACTTGAATGGAAAAATAAATGACTCTGCGACTTAGAGCGTCTATCAAGTTCGATGAAGTTAAGTCGGTCTCGGTATCATAAAGTTCAACATCAGGGTTATCTTACTTCTTCATCATTTCAGCCACGTCCACTGCTGAACATAGGCCTCCCACAATGCTTTCCACGTTGATCGATTGGTAGCGGCCTGCGTCCAGCGCTTCCCTGCTACCTTTACGATGTCGTCGGTCCACCTTGTAGGTGGACGTCTCACGCTGCGTTTTCCGGTACGCGGTCTCCATTCCAGAACCTTGCTGCCCCATCTGCCATCAGTTCTGCGTACTATGTGCCCTGCCCATTGCCAATTCAGCTTGCTAATCCGTCGGGCTATGTCAGGGACTTAAGTTCGTTTACGGATTTCTGATTCGATCTCGCAAAGAAACACCAAGCATAGCCCTCTCCATAGCATGCTGTGCAACTTTGAGCTTCTGTATAAGGCCTATAGTGAGAGGCCACGTTTCCGAGCCATAAGTTATCACTGGTAAACACATTGGTTGTACACTTTCGTCTTCAGGCACTGAGGTATTTTGGACGAAAAGATGTTGCGTAGTTTCCCCTTACTTTTTACCCACTCAAGAAGAAGAAGAATGATATTTTATAGCTGTCAACTCGACTGCACACGAACACACACTTGTGAATTTATTCAGGCAATTGGTATGGACAAGAACGACGCTTTCATGTCGTGCCTGACTCACGTCGGCTGAATGTGTCAATCTTAAAACTAGTCCATATTTTCGCCGATATTTATTCAGAATTTTCGTCCGTATTACTAGCTCCATAAGACCAATATCAAGCGAAAACATTCCCAAGCGTCGTTCCCAGCCCAATCATAATTGCAGTCTAAAATACTATATTTCCGCTGCGCCTGCGCCGATCGCGATGTACGGAATGTTGAAAGGAGGTGGCATTTCGTGCAATTAGATGCAGGAAGGTGACAAGGATGAGGGCAGACTCACGTTAATGTTATAATAGAATGGATTGAATAAATGTAACTCTGTCTTAGGTGGGGGGTACTCCTCACATCTCACATTTTCATTTATCAGTGTGATCGAACCCAAAATTACGGCTGGCAACTATTATGCGAACAATCAGACCTAACGGTTTTATAAATGCTACAAAACTGTAGTAATCCTGAAGTACCAAGAGCTACGTGCCAAACTACACGTAGGTCTCATATTTCAACAAGTGACCAAGGCATCTAGCAAAGTTCATTGTTTAATTAAATCTCTTTCTTTTTAAATTTCTGAACTTGTTTTTTATTTCCTGAGCAGAACTCACTCTTTGGCTCCTGTTTCTTTTGTGTCACTATAATATGACTAACCATCTTGGTGTCAGGTCTTGACGTACCCTCTTAAGCAAAGAAGCATCTTGCTCCGCATGTACTTGTTAATTAACTCTTAATCTTAAGTTAAAAGGCCATAACCGGCCAAGCAAAGGTCCTACATAGCCTAAACCGACCGGCCTTACCCTGGCAGTACTTTGCCAAGTCTCAATGAGGCAATGTCACTCATTTCGCAACCAGCAGGCGCGCTAAGCGCCGGCTTCCTGGGGAACTGGCCGGGTTCCGACGCTGGCGCAAGTGTCGCAACCATGACACGATCTTGACAAGTGCCAAGTGTGGCCAAGTGGCTTTAAGGCATGCACTTGATTGAGATGTGTGAGAAATGGCTACATAGGGGAAGGTTGATTAGTTAGCAAATGAAATTAAAGCTGAATTTTTTGGTAGTTTTAAAACAACAGTATATCCCAATTCTAAACAATACTGCTTGCTGTTTGTAGTTTGAGCCGAAATTCAACTAGTTTTAATTAATAATTTAAAGAAAACCAAAGCTACAATATCAAAAGTAGAGACAGGACTAAAGACGTCAGTAATTTATTATCGTCATCTCAACTTAATAAATAGGGAAAAAACTTTTGCTGTAGATTCAAGAACGTGATCGTTTTGCACCCACATCGTACTCTACATTTTTGGTCCTAATTAAATCGCTTTTGAGAACCAATATCTCTCTGCGTCTGTGATCTATTCGTCGTAGAGCTAGTTAACTGTTTTGAGGTTAAACAGTAAATTATTATAACAGGTAGATGTTTATCAGTAAGGGATATAAAACCATTTCGTGTAATAAAAATGCAACGTGCACAGTTGACAGAGAGAGAGGCGGCGGCGCCCTTCGGCCAGCTCCGGCTGTGGGTTCCGGTAGCCGGCGAGCCAAGAAGGAGAATGGATATGGCATTATTATATTATACAGTAAAAAGACTAAATTTAACTAGCACACAATTCAACCCTTTGTGCTCTACTAGTAATCAGAACACGTCATGGATTTTCTTTATTGCTACAACTCGTCGGGGATGTTTTTGTAAGCAGCCACAACAGGAATTTGAAAATGGAAGTTTTTAAGACGTAGTACACTTATCAACCCGGAAAGGGATCGTAACCGTATCAACTCGAGGCGGTCAGTACTCTTTGCTTAGATTAATAAAGCCTAGATAGATAGTCAGTGCACGAAAGGTGAGGCAGTTTTTAGGGAGCTGGCACGGCTCACCCGTAAACGTCACATGAACTGTCAAAGTGAAAAATTGGTAAACACGTCCGACGAATTTTAATTAATTAAAACGGTTTGTGCTGTGAAAGGGTGTCTAAAATACATCAGAAAAACGAAAGAAATTGACCAGTGTTATATTTCATAAGTAAGTAATACAATTCGACGCGTATTTTGCTTGAATTTGGCTTTCAAAAATTAAATACGGGAATGATACCAGTAACAAGAAAATTTATTTCCCAATTGTTCACGTACAAATACACTTCCTTTTTTATGAAATCGAGACTTTTAAGTCGATTTATCTTATTGGAATTCAATAAATAAGTAAGTACATGATGCGTTTTGTTTTTGTTAATTATAAAATAATTAAAAACGTATTAAAAATTTCCCTACTTTCGGGAAAATCGCCTTTACTGTCTACACTCCCCGACAAAATTGACACTAATGACATAAGATTTTTACCTCACTCTTGACGAAGCGTTTGTATGAAGACTATCCATCTAGGTTTTATTAATCTAAGACTCTTTGCATGAACTCCATACTGCAATGCACACTTATTCGCACGGTTGACAGCGCGTAAAAGGCGATGACAACTTACGAAAGGCGATATGGCGTTGATCCCTTTACGTGCAGTAAGTTAATACTATGACCTTTACAGTGACCACAACGCATTGTGAGCAATTTTTCGCTCATTGCTCTATAAGTTGCCTCATTCATAAAAGCATAATATTACAAGCTGGGTCTAATAGTTCGTGACACCCAAAGTGGGTAAAAAGTTCACAACATATTGTGAACTTTTTACCCACTTTGGGTAACCTTATTATAAATGTGTTACTAATATGGCCTCATACTGAGCAGAGACCAATTTGGTACAAATAATTCTTATTTTGCTCTTTTGTTGATCTGTATTGTAATATCTTTGATACCAAATAAATATTTTTTCTTTCTTTCTTTCTTTCAATTTGACTCTGGCTGTACTGGTGTGTGAGTAAGAAGTATTCAACTAAATTATGTATTATGCCGCGTCCACTCCCAATTGTCTCTTACTACATCCGTGTAGCGTATGACACACTGCCACTCGCAATACCGATAATACGTAGTGGCAATTAAAACCTCATTCAAGCCGAGATTATCTGTGTCGATACGGTAGACAAATTATTTTATCGCGAAGAAAGGTCGTTTGACCTACGTCAATGTTTGGTTGTTTCAGTGACCGTGAATTTAAAAGCTGAGTTACACCACCTAACTTTGACCGTAACTTTGACCATAACCGGTGTTTTTTGTATGGAGTTTGGCATATTTTTGACGTTTGTTAAAGTTAAAGTAAGATGGTGCAACCCAGCCTAACGCCCGTATTCACAAATATTACTATGAGGTCTCACAGACACATGAACCAATCACAGAGCTCTATTCAACGCTGTGCATTCGATTTGCGTCACTCAAGCAAGCATAGTTTGTGAATACGGGCGTCAGACTTTTTGTTTTTAATTTGTGAAAATGTCAGTGAAAAGGTCACTGAACTAAAAATGGAAGTAGATACTGTAATACTCTTTATATTGATTAGTAGAACAGTCAATTTCAAACGTAGATGAGTTTTAAAGTTGTACAGAATAATCAAGAATAATGTTATGTTAGAAATAAGGCAAAGTAGGTATTTTATGTAAATACAGTTGGTAGAGTCATTAGTATCAGACCATAATGTAAACACACCAGAATTCTAAAGGACAAGAACTAATTTCAATGACCCGTTTTCACCATCAATACCTATTTTATAAGTGACCCCTAAGAAAACAAAATTCCTGTTATATGTTACCATAGGGGTCACTTAAAAATTAGGTATTGATGGTGAAAACGGGCATAAGGCTGATTAGCACCATCTTATTTTGACAATAACCGGTGTTTTTTGTATGGAGTTTGACAGATTTGTCAGCGTAACTAATGCAGGATATGATACAGAATATGCAAACATGAAGTGATGACAAATGCACTTTTTTATCACACATTATGACCATCATTTCCTTCTCGCAAAAGTACGTTGATCCCACACATTTGAACTTGATAACCTTTACTGATTCTCTGAAAAAATATTAGTAGTTTGAGTAACTTATTATGTTATCCCTTTCAGACGACAATTTTACTGGACTATTTAGCTTTTGCCTGAGAACCCGGCTGCTTCATAGGTATATTCAAAGATTTTCTTAATTAGGGACATCTTATTTTTGTTTCATTCCCATCAATGCTCAAACATGACGTTCAACTTTACATCTATCTTTAGGGAAACTTTTGTATTATGGTTCTTAAATAAGATTTTAAAATGGAAGCCTGACCCAATTCCTTATACTTGCTTGTCAGCACGATTAAATCGTTTCAACAGTAAATATGAATTTTACCGTCATTTTTGGTATCTGATCTGTCACGAAGGCCCGATGGCGGCAATTCTCATTAAGCTTTAAGTATCTTAAATTCTTAAAGTAAGATATATTTTTTTCCTTTTCGTCACTCCTGAGTTTTAGTAATTTAAGAATAATAACAATTTGTATAAGTTCCGTTAATGAGTGGGTTCACCACAATAGTCCAGCGGAGTCGGGATCCGAACCAGCGTTCCTCGGATCTCCAGTCAGCCAGTCTGTATGGAACCTACTTGTTGGTTCTATGTTTACTTTTTATTTAAAGTTTTGCACCGCTCAGCTTTTGTCGCATATTGAATAATGACCATAAAAACTGAATTTCTTTTTGAAAATTCAGGAAACTAACAGTGATTAAATGAGATTTTTTGTATGTATAAGCAGAATCAGCGCCCATATTTGCTTTTGCCTCGCGGTGGCATTAAGCGGGCGTGTCACCCGGTCCTTGGCATATGATATGCACATGCGCACAGTTCGTTGCCATTTAACAGATGCAATTTCGACCTAATTGTGAATCGATATTATTAAATAATAGGTCGATGCTCGTTTTATTATCGATTGCAGTTTCGGACGTGTAGAGCCTGATAGAACATTGGTACATAAGGCGAACTTAATGCCATAAGGCATTCACTGCCATTTAACTTTTCATGAAACTCATAGGGTAAACATAAGCTCTACTAAATATTATGTACCACTTATATTCTGCCACTATGTTTTACAAATAAATACAGCTATTCTTAAGAGTACCTTTCAACTTACTGATTTGAGTTTGGATGCCCAAATAAATTATTATGTTTATATCCTGAAACTATAAGATATAGTATTGCGCAAGAATACTGCGCGCTCTTTCATAATAAGACATAAATAAACTTATTGCAGGAAAACCGATTATGCCATCAAAATGCGATTCATCTTAGAACAAGTGACACTTTATATTCTGAGCAGAACCAAGACCTGGCTTACCAGAACTTGCTTCATAAAAATTATATAACAGCAACATAATTATTTAAATTAGCAAAAAGATAGGAAATAATTCGTAATAAGAAATTTTATAAGTAAGACAGCAGATTGGGCTTAGTGGTTGAGAACTCGGATGGGTACTGCATCGAGGCCACAGGTTCGGTTCTACACAATGCAAAAATTTGTATGGAAAAATTGTATTGAGCATTTTATGTTCGGATCAGTCTCTAAAAAAACGCCTGAATCAGTTTACATTGGTAAAATTATGCAATAACATATGTTACATTTAATATCTGGGTTATTATTATTCGTTATCCAATAGATGCGATAGTATAAATTACTATTTATATTATTTCGTTAATTAATTATTTATTTGTACATTATTTAATTTGCAATAACTTACGTTTAATTAGTACATATTGCTCTAATTGTAATACTTATTGATGTTACTTGATAAATACATTTTATTATTCAAATTGTTATTATAAAAATCTTTGTAAGGCTTTTAAAAAAAATAACTTTAGCTCACTTACAACATTTACACCATTTCAGTGATACACAGCATTAAAAAGCATGAACACTAGTTAAAAGTTAGTGTATAAATCTGTATCAAACTAATAAAATATTGTAAAAAAAAAATACCATTTAACTTTCAGACCACTTACTACATAATTATACCATGTCATTGATACTCAGTGAGCAATCACTCTTTATCGCAATGAAATTAAATAGTTTATTCAGTACAAAGGCTCTTTCCAGGGAACTTACACACTTCCCAAATACAATGCCCTACCACCACGTCGGGACAACATAATATGGGCTGATGCTGCGAAAGAAACTCAGTCATCTTTGTCAGCCTCTTTTTCAATCCAATACAGTAATTTATAGCTTACATGACACGTACGCAAGGTGTAAACATTCCTTTAATCGCAACCTGTTTGATGTCCCGCCACCTTAACGCGAAGACCGTTTTGTAACGGATCCGTCAGCATTCGGAGGCTACATCTGATGAAATCTGGGCCACCAATTTCGCCGACCTTCACCGAGAGACTATTTCGTGGCATAGCTTTTAATTTATATCATTACTAAATTCATATGAAGAAATAAATGCGCGTCGCATTACGCGGGAATCTTGGGGGTTTTACACGAATCGATACGTCTACGATTTTATATTGGTAGCCCGTAGTTTATTATTCTCTACCGATAGAGGCCAAGGGTTTGATTCTCAGGTGGTAGTAATAAAACAATAAAAAAATGTTTTTCGTAGTTCCTCCCAGTTTACGCATTACAGGATTGATTGATGTCTGTGGTGCCTCATAAATCCTGACATGGGTTAAAATTGTCTAGCATAAAAAAAAATTGTCAATGGTCAAATGGTCAAATACCTATTTGACCTGTGATCTAAATATATATATCGGTCGGCCAAAAACAAACACATGTATACTGTTAGTTATTTATTTTTTGGCCAAATATTATTATAAGTTATTGTGATTATTCAATTTTCCTTCCAAAAAAAGTCTTACGGATTTTGCAAAATATCGTTGACTGTAAATCGGCCTCGCACATGTGACTAACCGGCGAAATTATGTAAAACGCGTACGCTGTTACAGATGGTCACGTTATGGTCAAAAACGCTCACGTTATTACTACTGAAGCTTTTTAAGGATTATTATGCTTACGTCCAGATGTTTTGGGAGTTTGCAATTTTATCTGACAACGAAATTATGTATTTCTTTTTGCGAAAAAGTGACTTGCTGAAGTCGACAAATTGACAAGTATTGAGCAATACAAAATAGAATCCCTATAATTTTGTTTCCTCATGACCAAAATCGTCTTATATTTTGTCTCTACTCGTAGTACCATAATAAAAACTTAGCTTACTTTGGGACTAAGATGACGCAATGTAAAATGTCCAAGGATATTTATAATTAACAAGTTCAGGTATCAATTTTATCAGTGCCATTGAAAATCCCTACTACTTATCCAAGATTTGACATTACTTTGTCTAATTCAAACCACATCATTACATTTAGAACCACAAATGGCCTTTTTGTGGTTTCAAATTCGTTCCGTCAATTTTGTCACTATTAAGGGTGGGTTGCACCACCTAATTTTGACGGTAACTATAACGATAACCGGTGATTTTTGTATGGAGTTTGACAGATTTTTGACGTTTGTCACAGTTAAAGTAAGATGGTGCAACCCAGCCTAAGTACATTATTTTTATGATTTAATCACGTGCTAGGTAGGTATATGTCCAAATGAGCGCGAATCAGTACATCAGTTGCATTGCGTTGCTTGGATGCAATCTGCATTGCAATTTCCGCGTTTGAAATATGTAATTACAAAATTGTGATACATGTTGATTATAATTTGCAAATAGTATGTAATGACGGGACTTCTTATTTGTAAATCAATTTATAAATAGTAATTTGTCTATTACCTAAAATGAAAATTTGCGTTATGTATCCTTTCCTTTTCTTTCTGGAGTTACTGAATGGACTCTCATACAGCTTACTTGATTGACAGTTTTAAGCAGAACAAAGCAGGTATTTGACTACTATGACTAAATGTTTCTGTTATTTTTATGATACAAAAAGTTCAGTACCTACTAAATATTTGATTCAAATTAAAGTGCTAATATTTTAAGCTAAAAACCTCAATAATTTAAATAACTTTGTGTTCGTTCGTTCGTTTCAGCCGAAAGACTTTGTGTATATTGCCAAAAACAGTGCTACCGGAATGTTATTTGTCATCATTTAAACAAAGCAAATTCCAATTAATTAAACGAAAATACTAAGCCGTGGGAAACATTGCATTCGAATATGGAATGCCTATTGTAGATCTACATCCTGAAATACGTCAAAATGCGCAAGCGGAGGTATAAGTAGTTATAGTTTGTCGTTACAAAACTTTTGATTGCGCTCTGTCCTTGTCGGTCAAACAACATACAGGGTGTAAAGTTAGTAAAAATGTAACTCAAAATCATTGTGATCCAAAGTCTACTAAATTTTTGTACAGTCGCCAATAGGTCTACATCATGTTTTTTTGCTGCAAAATCGCACCTATTAAAAGGACACCTAGATGCACAGTGTGTCCGTACATAAACAAGTTTTAGCTGTGCCTAAGTAATCCCTATACCTACTAAACTTCAAAAGTCAAAAACTTGGAAAGGATGCAATCCCCGTATTAGTCCCATAATAATTATGGCATAATTAAACTAGATCTGCACTACGAAAATATTCCTTCTACTAGAAAAAATATTATCGTACAGTTAATGTTTACTTAAGCAACAATAATTTTATTTTATACTCTATTATAAAAAGTTAGCCAAGTGAGTTTATCGACACCCTATATTATTTTTATTATGCACTCACTCTATGAAGAGAGAGGTAAAGGGCACCAAGGGCAGTCGTCCCAGCATCGTGGGTCAATCAAGCTGTAATTAATAACTAATGAGATCCAATACAAATGTTTTAATTGAGCACGCGCAACGTTTGTTTATGTGGTACGAAGCTGGCCAAGCGTGAAGCGGTTTGACATAAAATTAATTTTGTTTTTGCTATTAATATTTCGTGAATAAAAGTAAGTAGATAACTAACAGCCCAACGGATTAGCAATCTGAAGTGGCAATGGGCAGGGCACATACTCGTAGTACGCAGAACTGACGGCCGATGGGGCAGCAAGGTTCTGGAGTGGAGGCCACGTACCAGAAAGCGCAGCGTAGGATGTCCACCCACAAGGTAGACTGACGACCTCCATAAAGGTAGCAGGAAGGTGCTGGATTCAGGCTGCAACCAACCGGCCACTGTGGAAATCACTGGGGGATGTTCTGGGCCTATGTTCAGCAGTGGACGTCCTAATTCTGTATGGTATTATTATTAAAGTACTGAAATTTCAAATTTACATAACCCACATAACTAATTAGATTAGTATAATATACCCACCGGTCATTATCCTTAGCGCATTGCGGCGAGAAGATGTTTTATGACATAACGTTACCAGATGCAACTGTTTATGTAATTGGCCGAGTGCAGCAGTGCAGTGGTGGGAAATAGTCGATGGATTTGGTATCGATACTCACATTTCGAATGTGGTTTAGAAAAAGTTAAAATTATGAACATAATTATGATAAGATTTTCATTTTAATACTAATTTGCTCTAATCTAATTTGAAAGATTTTATATTAATGTGCATCTTTGGTCTTTTAATCTATTATTTCAAGTATTTTAGCTACTTAATCTATTTTGTACCGGAGACAGTAGATACTTGACCTCTTGCCTTAAATGCTTATTAGACTAGGTACATTTTGCGAAATGTAAGTTCAAATCAAAAATATTTAAATCAAATCAAAAATATTTTATTCAGTTTAGACCAATATTTTGGCACTTATGAACGTTTTCATGGCTAAAGAACATTGAATAAGAATTTATTGACCTCTTCATCTGAACTACTGGTTCTAGACGTAAGTAGATTACAAAAATTCACAAAACAGGAACACTTTTTCGTTGAATGTTCCATATCTTAATAAAAAAATCGACTTTATCCCAACACTACTAAAGAGCAAATTGCCACTTTTTGCGCGCCACCTGTCGTGTTCTAGATAACTTTGGCTAGGAATCCTGGAATTTAGAGCCTCAGTTTTTGTGGACCTTTATTTATTGAGGAAGTCTACCAATGCTGACAGGTCTATCTCAGAAGACGCTCTAAAATTACGTTAAGAAATACCTAATGGCTGACTAGTCCAATCATAATAAAAAGCTCCTCTATTTACGATCAGTGTGCACGTGACTTGGTATAAAAGATACAAAATAACTTAAGATAAATCGTGTCTAATTCTGTTACACATTAAAAACTTTTTACAGATCCATTACTAAAACCATTATTATTCAACAATTATGTTTCATATAAAAAGTAATAAAAATATTGACGCCATAACTTCCAATAAAAAGTCGTTGATTCGATTCAATGTATTCTAATGAAAAATTTTGTTATAATTTCCCTGTCATTGTTTTTATTGTATCACAACATTTTCTGGAATCTAGAATTTATTTTTATTTTCATTTTAAGTTACTTTGTCCTAACTTACTTTTGAATGGCATTTCAATGCGATTAAGAATACATAAAACAGTAAATGCCTATCTAGATTCCATCAAGGAAATCATTCTTTGCATTTATATCTCCCAATATGATCTTATTTACATCAAAATGGTCTACATTTCCTTGTGACGACATCTTTTTGCTAATAATGAGGTAATATTTTATCAGGCTTTAAATTTTGCAAATCAGGAACATAAAAAACTAATATAAAGTGGCAATAAAAAATTTACTAGCGTTAAGAGTCGCCACTCGATTTAAATATTTTTAAAATAATCCAATGTCTAAGTACTCGTAGCTCAGATGAAAGAGCAGTCGCCCAGTAGCTAAAGTCGTGGGTTCGATTCCCACCTTAGGCTGTTCGATTTTTTCAAGTTATTTTAAAAACTAATATAATTATTAATTAATTCAATTTTTGATAGTAAAGATCGAGTTGTATTTGAATGGTGCTGCGTTGCCACGTCAAGAGTATCTAGAGTTAGGCAGGATTTAAGGTCGGACCGCATTTGCGCGGCGCTGCGTGCACGGCACTGCGCATCAAAATATACTCTCGTACGTAAGCAATGAGGGCTATCGTTTTTATACTTAACAGTTGGCACCACTGGCGATTGACAGGACCTTACTCTACAGTGGCGCCATCTTGATGAATGCAAATGCGATAGTCTTCCTTACCACTTTAGCGCTCACCAGTTGGTGACACTGTCTTCGCTACTAGCAAGTGACAGGACCTTACTCTACAGTGGCGCTAACTGGTAAGCGCTAAAACGATAGCCCTCATTGAGCAGCGACGCTTTTAGCGCTCCATGCAAAATGACTAAAAAATTGACGATTTGTGCCGCGCCGGGTATCCTTCCGTTTGGCCAAATTACTTTTCGCCAAATTTCACTTCGCAAACAACTGATCGCCAAAGTTTCATTTCCCAAATGAACTTTTAGCAACTGTACTTTTCGCAACTAATTAATTTGGTCAAATTATCATTTGGCCAAATTTTACTTGGCAAATGTTTATATAGCAAATGTTTTATGTTGCCAAATATTATATCCCAAATAATTTGTTTGGTCAAATTGACACTTCACATACTTCCCACCGTTACCCACAAATCAAAGTTTAAGGCACATGATCATGGTTTTCACAAGAATTTTATGTAAAACATTGCAGAAAATAGTATGGTTGCAAAAAGTAGGTATTACAGAAAATAGTAGGTTAGGTTAGGTTAGAACAGTGACCCTTAATGCGCGAAGGCGAGCGAAGCGTGCCGCGGCAGCGGCCGCCGAGCGCTAGAATCACCTCTATTGTTAATGAATCGTTTGGAAATTTCGATAAAAAGAATGAAATAAGGAAATTAATGTAGAACAAATTGTATGTTCACTACCCACTAAACAAAATAATAACCACAAGCTAATTTGTATTCCATTCTATGCACCAATCAAATTATTTTGTAAATAGTTTATCGTGAAATATTTTTGCCTAATGAAACATTTGGCAAACCATACTTTGCCAAACAATAATTTGCTAAACAATAATATGCCAAAAACAACATTTGCGAATTAAAAGTTTGCAATAAGTTGCTTTGCCAAATGAGAATTTGCCAAATGAAAATTTGCGAAACGTTGTTTGCGATGTGATAATTTGGGAAACATTTTTTGGCCAAACATTAGTAATCCGCCGCGCCGTGCAGTGCCACGATGCGCCGCGCAAATGCGGTCCGACCTTTATTCGTAATAACAGACGCATTCCAGTACTAATCCCAAATCTATACTAATAGTTTATATTATTGTGATTATTGCTTATCATCAGTCATCTTATCAGCTCGTAGATTGTCTCGGCCGTGGCGCTCTTAATCGTGAGATCCGTTTGGTGTATGTGGTGACTCTATTATAGCTAGCTCTGTTTTTACGTGTTTACACCTGCCGCTGAATTTTGATAGCTTTTTGTACTTAGTGGTAGCTTGAAAGATTTGTATGGATATTTGTGAAACGCGTGGGAGACAAAAAAAATCAGCCGAAATCGAGGGCAGATGTTAAGTCCGAATATAAATTAGCTGTAAATATCGTGTAATCATCCCCAGAACCATAGATCCCTTAATGAACTGTTTTTATTGTTTTGAGACGCAGCGATTTAAATAATAAAATAAATAAATAAATAGTCCTTTATTGCTTCTATTCTTGTATTTAGGGTGTCCGAAGTCCCTCTAACCAATTAATCAAAAGTGTTCCATTAGTTTGGGCGTCAACATAATATAACAAACTAACACACCTACAGTACGTTGCCAATAATAAGCGCAGATTAATTATATTTAAATACTAACATCAGTAAATCAAGTGGTATTAATGTACAAATATCCAAAGAACAGGTTGTTGGATAATGCGGTGTAAGGAAACGCGAACGGGTCGTGTCCCGCATTGCGCTGTCATCTCCACAAATCAAGTTTAGCGGCGTGAGACCAAACGCAGAGCGGCCGTGGTGCAAACATAAGCGATTGTTCATTTTAATTAAATTTATTTTATTTATCTTATCCAAATGATAATTTGTCTGTTGAAAATATTATAAGCCTTCCTCTTTGGATTTAAAGGCGGACTATTTATTTTCAAATTATTTGTAGATTAGGTACTATACCTATAACTATCTGCGCTACGCTATCCACATAAGTTACACATTTTACCAGTTTTGTCTTTATAAAATATTTTTCGTCTTTTCTTCCTCGTTTTTGAAAGCAATTAAGTTACTCGTAATTTCTGAAAAGAGTTCAAATAGTAGATAATGTATCAGTTAGTTTTAACTTCACATTACGAGTAATATTACTTTTACTCAGTCTTGTTGAGAGATACTTTTTTTTGTTTATAACATAAAAACAACGTTTTCAATTGTCAGTTAACGCCGGGTTGCTATAATAAATTCTAATCCAAATTCCTCCATTAGCTGTCTTTCAATGTTTTTGGTCTAAATATCTACGGTTTTCGATGTTTTTACTTACATTTTCATAAACAACATGAAAGTGTCAAAAACGGATTGAAGTTTTACAGTTTAAGGACGGATTTCGATTGGGACCCGGCCTAAGTCACTAATGAAATATATCTTAGTTGCATTCCGCTCCCCGCTCGCATTCAGCCCCATCATTCCGCATAACGCCTCTAAGTATCAATAATTTACAATTTGCGCTCATTACTGCGCTACAATTTGACCGCCATTGTGTGGACTAGACTAGAGCGCTAATAACTTGCCAATCCATCACAATATATGCTAATATTAACTGCCATGATATTCTATTGGCCAAATATATCACTCCCAATCGCAATAGTATTGCTAATTTTTAATTGGAGCTTTATTGGTGCGTTCAAAATTGCAGTATGGATCTTAATTACTAAATCGTTCAAAGCTTTGTATTGAGGTGTTAATTTGCATATTACAATCCAGTATCCAGTCAGTAAATCCAGTTTTAAACTCATTATTTAAGGCAAATGAAGTCTACTAATAAAAGCAAGTAAAAAAACTAAAATAAAAATTCATTTATTTCAGGCCAGGGCCCATAGAATTTCAATAATAATTGCATTAAAGTCAAAGTAGCATCATAGATCCATGATCTCTATGTTTTTTGTCCAGCCAATTAAAAAACATAACTTCGCAAACTCATCTAATACAATTTAAAAAGAAAATTGCCTTTACTGAGCGCAGCCCAATTTGGTACCATTTTTTTTTTAATTTTATACATTTTTGTTTTGTATTAGAATAAGTTTAATATTGTGTAGGTATATTTTAATAAAAGTGCATGTAATTTGGTGCCAAATTATCATTTTTTCTTTCTTTCTTTAATTCAAAAAAATCATTTCAGTCCCCGTCAAAGTAGAGTTTGTTTTACCAAAATAAGTGAAACTGTTAGTAAATAACTATTGTTTTGCTCCGTTTACATTCAAAATCTTCCCCCCATTAGTTTATATCCTTATTCCATTGTGAAATAAATCAAAGATTCGTGTACAACTGTTATTAACTTAACTTCTATTATTCTTGGCGGCCTTTTAAATATCATAAATCCTGCGTTTCGCATAGTAACTGTAAATCAAAACAATGTTTGTATTGCAATCGAACCGATTCATCAAACTATGTCATAACAATCTCAAGATAATACACAACCACAGATCACTTAAGTAAGGGTAATTAATGAAGTATTTGGTTACTAAATTTTAATTAAGGAGAACAAGCGTCGTTAATCATACATAAACATTAGAATGGTGGTTCTATGTGATTGTACTTTTGCAACCGTTTTATATCGATTAGTAATAATTAATTGACATAATGTAACTTGATGCTACCCTTAGGCTTGGTTGCACCATCTTACTTTGACTTTGACAAACGTCAAAAATCTGTCAAACTCCATACAAAATGCACCGGTTATCGTCATAGTTACCGTTAAATTTAGGTGGTGCAACTCAGCCTTAGTTTTTTTTGTTTTCTTACCCTTGGGGATATGTTATTGTTCATTCCCATCTCAATAATAAACAAAAAGTTATCAATTCTAACTTTGCATAATATTAGTATTTGAATACTTGTGTTGTCATAATAAGGTCCACGATTCTTTATATCCCTGTTAAGCCTCATCGTTCGTAGAGACCATAAATTAAATATTAGTACCAGCGAACGCATATTTTAAAGTATGCATCAATAAAACAGTTATGCAACGTTGTAATATGTTGTGCCTCGCGTGCATCAAGATAGTGACGAAAAAACTTCAACAACTAGGCTATTTTTAAATAGGCATCATTATTGATAGTTTCGGGCTACTTACCAAACCAAACCAGTCTAGTTAAACAATTAATTTATTATTAATTACACATGATAATGTGTGAAAAAGTTGCAGGGTCATAAAAAGAGTAGGCACCTAAAAATCTCTACAATATTTTTAGAGATATATTAGACAGCCTGCTGCAGTCCATTGTTGAGCATAGAAATTTACAGAAATTGTCCCTTAAAAAGTAACTATTTGTATACCTATTGAAAAGTAGAGTCATGCTTAAAGTTTGTGATGGAAGAATTCTAGGAATTAGGAACACTAGGAACTAGTAGTAGTGCAGAGTGCTAATAGAACTAAGATTATTATAAGAAAAATAAGAGAGCGTTGAGGGAACGACCGTCTATTTTGGTAGAGTGACAGATAAACGTAAAAAAAAACAGTTTAAATTGGCTTAGTAATCGCGACTCAGTGACTTGGTATGAATGGGCGATATTTAGATTATGACCTACGCATGAAAATGTTAAATGTTAACGACGTGTAACTTAGTATTTCAAACACTAATTTCCGACTCTTTTATCCCAAAAAAAAGGATTGACGTCGCTTACTTTATGGCATTAAGTTTGCCTTATGTCCCAATAAATGGACACCTTAATGATAAGACTTAAGAAACCACTCAAAAGACATAGAAAAACATAATTATTATTGGCAATGATCGTCTCTTAAACTCTCTGAACCAGTGGTTCCCAAAGTTGTCTGGGCTACGACTCATCTAATAAAAGTTCCCAAAAATAAAAGGTAAAAAAAAAATGGGGTCCCAAACTCCATAGTTTGGGACCCCATTTTTTTTTTTACCCAGGAAAATGACCTATCCATACCTACCGCCGCCGGGGGACGGCAGGTTATGTGGGGCTCGAACCCACTAAAAACCTGGGGTGTTCCCTCTGCCGCATAGTGGTCGGCGCCTTGGGTACTAGAAACGACCAAGGCGCCTTGCGCGGACGTCCCGCCCTACACGGCGGGACCCAACACGCCCCCACTTAGTAGGGGGCTAGTTTGGGAAACCATGCTCTGAACCACTATTACCCCATTAGTCCGTATAGTGCAGCCCATCGTAATGACACGCAGTTTCGACAGGCAACTGGAGCGGTGTGCAACTACTCGCGGCCTAATCGACCAGGGAAATGATAGGTAGGCAGATTGCGTATTCTAAATAAGTCATTTCTAGTTCGGACGCCATAGAGATACGGTTTTGGAGTGGACATCGTAAGTATTAAGTATGGTCGCGAAATATTCATTTTATTAATTTTCTACGAGATTTAATTCCTATGCCCTGAATTCTTAGGCTGAGTTGCACCAATTTACTTTAACCGTAACTATAACAATGATCGGTGTTTCTTGTGTGGAGTTTGATTTTTGACGTTTGTTAAAGTTAAGTAAGATAATGGAAATTAGCCTTAATGTAACAATAATATAAACTTCTAAAGATATCAGATGATTTCCCAAAAGAAAAAAATAATGTTCAAAAGCGGCTCTATCATTATTATTAATAGTAATTCCGGCGCTTTCATCGCATTTAGTGAGAGAGTTTGATGAAAAGCGATTTCTGTAATACAACTCACCAATATTAGTTCAGCGGTATATCAAACGTAACAAAACAGACTAGAGTTTCCAACGCATTATTATTTTAGATATTTCGACCTTTACGTTACACATTAACCACCATCTTTCAACGGCTTCACCATTACTCCATCAAGTACAGTCCACGACATATCAACTTAAATAAAGTGGCTAATGATTTTGAACGTTATACTAAAGGGATAAAATTCAAAATCGTTTCGGAAAATTATTTATGTGATAGGGTAATGTGCGTTCGACTGTACATATTAGTTAAGGTCACGCAAAGCCACTTACAAAGTAATCAAAGACATTTTCATACACATAATTGGTTTGGAATGTTGTAACACTTGTACTTATAAACAGATACCTACTTACTTTGTTTTACGTTCTAAACCAGTTCGAAAAAATTAAGTAGTTCCCTTAGAAGAAGGCTGAAATTTTATTTAGCATTAAAGGAAATCAAAAATTATTCTAACGAGCAGTTAAGTTAATATTACAACATAAAAATGCCCGTATTCACAAACTTATATAGATACTACTTACTTTTATAGATACTATAATAGAAACTTTGTAAACCCTTGAAAAAGAGGCTGAAAATAGTGACTAAGTTTCTTGCGCTGAGTCTTCTCGGCACTGGCCCATTTACGCCCGTATTCACAAACGATGCTTAAGTGAAGCAACAAATCGAACGCACAGCGTTGAATAGAGCTTTGTCATTGATTCATGTGTCACCCTGTGCGTCCACACGCACTGTAAGACCTCATAGTAATGTTTGTGAATACGGGCGTAAGTCAGTACTCTATTATGAAACTTAGGATTAACCGAAGCAAATACATAATTATTGCATTTACTCTCAATGAAGTAACTTTGAAGGGAAATAAGGTAAAAGTCTGCTGAAACTATGTATAAAATGTGTATGGGTATTTTTATTACGTCACATTTTATGTGATTTACCAATCTGTGTTTTCAATATGATTGGTAACCCTATCAAACTTTTCACATATATTATTTACGTCGTAATGAAATGATAAAGATCTCTACAACTATTTATTTATTATTTTAATTTCAAATTCAATCAAGTCCAATAATGTCGCATTCAAAAACTCTGTGGCGGACCGATCCAACAAAATTTAAGACGGTCGAAAATTGATTCGCGATAATCCTACTTAATTACAGGCTAACTCCGAGGTACCAAAGATACCTACCACATTAGGTTACACATTGTACTGTAAAATCACCCCTAATACATAACACATAAGAGTCCACAGTGTTTAGCTTAACATACATTCGTCAGTGCCTGTAATTACTCATAGATTGATTCTTGATAATTATGATTTACTTATTGGGATAAGACCGAACTATATCATAGTATTTATTGTGTTGCAATAATTATAATCTAAAGTAATAACCTCAATTTCACGCGGTTGCGATTTATTGCAATATCTCTCTATTATACTAATAACGAATATTATTCTCAGCTATGATTTAAGAACTAAACAAAGCATACTTTTCATATTTTCGAACTCCTCCTATGTTCTTCTGATTAATTTCGTTGCGGGTCTAATGACAGGTTAACTTTCCCCCGGGACAAACTTGACCTTCACTGGTTGGGTTCTTATTGGCGGTCAAGCTGTAGATCCTGGCTACACAGGAGTTGCAGTGGTGGGAAAGAGAGGTGGGAATAGTCCCGTTTTCATATTTTTTACAAAGCTTCATACAATAATTTGACTTAAAAGAATGCTGGAATCATTCCAGGCATGAATCCCAAACAATCGTCAAATTATGTTCGTTTGTTCAGCAAAATGCTGTCCACTGAACAAAGGTTTCCCCACGGATTTCCACAACTAACGATCCAGTAAGACTTGCACGAAACTGTCGAGTTCGAATCGTTTGCGTATTCGACAAAATTCGATACTGAACCTTCAAATTAAACGATAACATGACAATTTTGATTCTCAAAATAAGTTTCGTGCTACTATTTCTCATACCTACTAAGTTCACTTTACGACACGTTCACAAGGGCGCTGTTGTATTTTCGTTCTAAATCTTTTGATGGCGATTCGAATACGCAAACGATTCCAACTCGAAAGTTTTTCGTGCTAGCCGTACCGAGCTGCTCGCATCCAGTGCTTCACAAATTATGTATTTTAACGTAATAAAAAATTTATAGTTTATTTACTACACATTTCATTCTGTCCAATAAAAATAAACATCAAAGGAATTTGCAAGTAAATAGTTTTTCCTGCGCTACAAGCCTACAAGTAATGCAGTAATCGAATTTAAATATGTAAGTCATTGCAATTCGCGGATATGTAGACCAATTATATAAGGGCATGTTAATGAGTTAGCATCTTAACACAGGGATCGGTTACGTGTATCCTTCTTAACCTGTTAGGTACTGCTTGTTTGCGTCCATGGCTAAGTTAACTAACTAAAAGAGAACTGATTCCAAAGAAACTGTTTTACTATGGTAACAAAACTGTGGTGAAATGTAAAAGTGATATTAAAAGCAGAACATGTGGATATCAAAGTTGTAAAAAGATATCTAAAATCTCTAAATCTCTCAGTTTGCTCCCTCTGTTTTCATTAGCTTCAGGGACTGATTGAAATTGTTTAAAAATAAATTGATCCAGACTTGAAAATATGACGAAACCTTTATAATTACTGTATTTTATTAAATAAGAGGCTGACAAAGGTGACTGAGTTTCTTCCGCCACTTCTTCTCAGTACCAGCCCATATTATTATGTTGTCCCGAAGTGGTGGTAGGGCAAGCTATATTTGGGACGTGTATACCCTACAAAGGGCCTATGTACTGAATAAACTATTTGAATTTTGAATTTAAATTTGACCTATTGAAAAACTCACGAAAACTCATTTATTTTTCCTCTTTAACCAACCAAAATAGCATAACATCACTTGCAAAACCGCTTTACTTTTTTGCTGCATTCAAACAAATCAGTATTTAATCATATTGTAATTTGTCTTACTTGTGTAAAGACAGCTATAACTTGTACTGTATAGCATTTACAAGCAAACTACAATATTATTAAATATTAAGAAATCATATTTAAAAACTGGATTTTGTTTCATACATGATTTAATATTTTAAATTATTTTTTTTAATTTAATTTAATGCCACGATAGCCGAACGGTGAAGGGGTCGGACTGGCCGACTCGTGATCCGGGGAACGCGGGTTCGGTCCCCGCCGCCGCTTGACTATTGTGGTGGGCTCACTCGTGACACAAGCATATTTAGCTTAGTACGAGGGGCTAACGGGAGTATTAGTAATTTGTGAAATAACAAATTACTAATAATCTTTAAAAAAAAAAAAAAAACACAAGTACCTACCTAGCTACTATGTATTTTGAATCGAGGCATCACTAAATTTATTATTAAACTGTAATTACCTAGATAAAAAAGCGAAATACTACTCACTGATTAGTCACTAAATCTCAGAAACTATAAAAACCACAAACTTGAAATTTTGCAAGTAGGGTAAAGTGTAGACATCCGCTAAGAACGGATTTAACGAAACTTCACCCCTAAGGGGGTAAAACGGGATCCACGCGTACGAAGTTGCGGGCGGCCGCTAGTTACTTATAATGCAATAAGGTCGAAATCGTCAAATCTAAAAACCCTTCTTATCCCGAGTAACGCAATGTAGCAATACCTTGTCCTATGGAATTAAATTTCACGAACAATATTCAACTTTAAATGGGTCCGGATTGCATTACCCACTGCAAATAGGTACAATATGCAATCGGAGTGTGTAGCCTGATGTGCTGTCGACTGTACCTACCTAGTCTTTGTTCATTAAGTAACAGTGTTGTATTCTTCGCCTACCAGTAAGGAAATCGGTGTGTTTTTTTAGTGATAACTGTGTTACTTGTACTGCAACCGGAGTAGTATTGCTGTGTTATAGCAGTGCCTCTTGCCCTCCGAGTATCCACGGAAGACCAGCGTCGTGGTGTCCCTTACGACACCTCGACATGATGCTGAGTGGATACCGTTTCGGTGACACGCACATTACCTACTCTCTTTACTTTTGTTAAATATTTTTGATGCTGTTTTGTGTCGCTGAATAAAATATTTCATTTTCATTTTCTTTTTTTTTCATATGGTTAATTACAATAGTAATTACAAATCAACTTCGTTCTAAGTACATTGAGTACTACCGGGTTGGGTTCCCAACACCCAAGGGACTACATAACCCACTTTTACTGCTTGCAATATTATGCCTCTCACAGAATAATTAAACAGCTTCAATGCATTGATGAATCATGGTCCAGATTCCTATTTAAATTGTGTAATCAAGGTATATATTTGCATCGGGCTTCCTACAAGCCACAATAGAAGTTTACACAGTAATCTGCCATGCTTCTATTATTCCACTTCACCCCAAGACATATCGAATGAAACTTATACCTAGAACACGCTCTAAACCAAGATGAATCATATTCTAAATTTTCGCCTTATCACACGTGTTCGTTCAATTTAAACACAGCTAAGATAAATAAAATCACCTTTTTTAATCCACTGCTGGACTAAGGCGTTCCCTATAGAACGTATCCAGACCCTGGATTGTTTGCATCCCTCACTCATTATGTTATCAGGCAACGGGTAGAGGCCTACCCATTCTACTGTTACATTTCATAAATAATCAAGAAACGCTTTCCAATTTCAAAATGTGGGTCCTAAGAGTTTAAAGTTCCTTGAGGACCACATTAACACTAGTCTATTTCGTTATAGTGAACAGTAAATGATAGATTAGAGCTAAGAAAAACGCGAACTATTCCCATCTCTCGTTCCCACCGCTGCATCTCCTGTGTAGCCAGGATCTACAGCTTGACCGCCAATAAAAACCCAACCAGTGGCGGTCAAGTTTGTCCCGCGGGACAAATAATTTTCATACACAGATAAACAGTCACACAAAAAAGTAAGAAAGACAATGCACGAATTACTATTAGATGCAACCTGCTGCAACTCCTTGTATTGTGCACGAGCTGTCCAAGCGATTATGTCCAACAAATCGCCGCTAACTGGTGCACCGATTAATTTGCTTGACAGAGTGGAAAATTGTCTACGGCCGGCCACTTACTGGACTGTACGAAAATTGCTTGTAAGCAGGGTACGAAAATAACTTGTGTTTTCAGAGGAACATGAATTTAAAGTAAAAACATCCACATTTTGGTTATTCGAACATGCCCGTGTTTATTTTACTTAAGTAATTGCGTGGTTTTTAGGTTAAAACAAATTATGTATGTAAACCCCTTTGCTTGTATTTGTGTCTGTCTTGTTTATGCGTTACTAAGGCTGAGTCGCATCAACTAACTTTAACCGTGACTATAACGATAACCGATGTATTTTGTATGGAGTTTGACAGATTTTTGACGTTTGTTAAAATCAAAGTAAGATGGTGCAACCCAGCCTCAAAGATACAAGTCTTCATTATTTTGCAGCACGTTACCTAAAATTTTTCACATTTTACTTCGATTAATATTAAATAAGAAATTTTTGAGATGTATCATAATCTCTCTATTAACGCAGCCACATGTAAACAAGAGGTCTCATTTAACTGGAGGTTTGTTTCATTGTGTCACCGATAACTAAAACGTTTCTCACTTTGCCCACAGATACTTCGTGAGCACGATCCTGCAGTTCCAGATCTACCGGGCACTCTGCGAACGCACCGGGCAGTTCATCGCGGGAGATCCGTCTCACCCGCTCCACAAGTGCGACATCTACAGAAACCCTGAAGCAGGCAGGATACTGACGTAAGTACCAATCATCACCAACTAGCTAGCGAGTGTGTAAAAAATCTATGAAGATCTTAGTGCTTGAAAGTAACTGCTAGGGGCGCTGTACAATTCGTAGTGACAAGTATAAACAGTCATGGTAAGCACACTGGTCATTTGAAAGCGACAATAACCGAATGGTGAAGGTGTCGGACTGGCCGACCCGAGTAAAAGATCCGGGGAATGTGGGTTTGAACCCCGCCGCCGCTAGACTATTATGTGCGAATAGGGTTGCCAGGTCCAAAAACACAAAAGCCGGACTCTTTGCTTCATTTGGCCGGACATTTTANGCTGGCTCACGAGTGACTCGCTTGATATTATTCTGTAGATCGACTTTCGCCTATGCGCGGCAGCTACATAAAAAGCCGGTCGGACTAGACAAAATTTGGCCGGACAAGACCGTAAAAAGCCAAACATACATGACACTTGGCAACCCTATGTGCGAATCTACTCTTAACATATTTAGCCTAATACGAGGAGTTAACGGGAATAAATTAAAAATAATTGTATCCACTGCAGGAGCATGACGGTCTCCAATTTACCAGAAGCAAGATGTATTGTGTGGAGGTCGAACCCGCGACTGACATAGTTATCCTGTATGCGAACGATCAAAAGGAAAAAACTTTAAAAATCCTGTTCAAATCAGACTAGCTTTTTTGCATTGTTATATTTAACATATAAAATACGAGTAATAATTAATAATAATAAATGATTGTTCCAACTATCACACCAATTACCTAACTCTAAGGGCCAGAACAGACGGTGAAACGCAACTGCAACTGCTAGTTACTTTTAAGTTGCATCTAAGTTTCTGCCATAGCGTCCGTTGAGAGACCACACATGACGCGACCAGTTTGAAACTTTCAGTTTCAGTTTCATTCATCAGAATCACCAGAAAGTTGCAGTTTCGTTGCAGTTGCGTTTCACCGTCTGTTCTGGGCCTAAGCTAAATACCAATAATTTTAATTTTAAACCTAAGAAACATAAATAAAAAGCATTTTAATTGATCATAATTGACCCGCATGGAGTCAAATAACAATTTTTTACACTCTGCCATTGTATAATACACTCGTTCCAATTAAACAATCAATTAGATTTCGTTTAATTCGTAATAATTCTCAAAACAATAACAATATAATACGTATAATAAAAATACTTACATAATTTTGATAGCTTGAAAATGTAAAGAAAGAAAAACGTTTAGGTGGTACAGTCAGTGGTTCTTAACCGGTGGTCCGCGGACCACTGGTGGTCCCTGGAGGCATTCCAAGTGGTCCGCAAAGACGTCGTAAGAAACAAGTGATGTGACGTGATGAGTAGAGACAGCACAACGCAAGCGGCGCACAGTGGGCGAGAAATCGACCTCCGCTTTCATAGGATTTTAAAAAAAAATCATTCTTATTCTCAAAATGACCTTACCTATACACCCACGAAGTTTGTCTAACCTTTCGTGGTCCCTGACAAAACAGAAATTTGGTAAAATGGTCCCTCATGACTTAAAGGTTAAGAACCACTGGTCTAATAGTTCGTGACTCTCAAAGTAGTCAAAAAGTTCGCAACACGTCTCTGTTACACTTACGCCCTTATTCACAAACATTACTATGAGGTCACACACTGCGCGTAGACTCTATAGGGTGACACACGAACCAATCACAGAGCTCTATTCAACGCTGTGCATTCGATTTGATACTACACTTAAGCAAGCATCGTTTGTGAATACGGGCGTTAGAATAAGGATGTGTTGTCAACTTTTCGGCCACTTTGAGTGCTACGAAATACACTCGGCATCAAATAAATCGCACCTCCCACAACAAGCACTTCTCAAACGTATGCATCCCCACTTCCCACCAACATTGGTTCCATTTGAAAGCCTAGTTCTAATCTTCATTTCATTAAAGGAAAGGTTTTTACCCCAAAAATGTGTCTTTAGAAGGATCCAGAGTCACTTCTTCAAAAAATAGGTAGTTACGCTTGAACCAAATTTTATGGCTATAAAATTGTTAAATTGTGATTAATTGCTATCCAACTGTTAAAAATCACACGTAATATCATTATTTGGTTTTATAACCACAAAAATTGGTCTAATTGTTCCCAGAGGTGAACCCCAAGTGAGGCCTTTTTTCAAATCACATTTATGGTACCTGTTAAATGTTTATAAAAAAATAAATGTATTTAAATAACACCAATATATGTTGGGGCACCATGATTGTGTTAAAAGAAAATCTTTAAAGTTCGCGTCGCGGAAGGTGCGGTTTATTTGATGTTGAGTATATTTGACGCTAACTGTACCAAAACACGATGCAACTTTTAATTGGAAATAAAGTTTTTACTACAATATAGGTGTTGACCTTTTTCATTTAGAATTAGTTATTTTGTTTGAAGTTTTATTAATTTAAGCTACGAACTATTACGCGGAAATAAATTATTACTCCCAATAACAATCTATTTTATAAAAACTCCAGACACTATGTCATTATAATAATACTTTGACGTATTACCTTGTCAATGAATCGGTTTGCAATGTAATATTTCAAATTTTCCAAGCGTAAAGTAATTACAGGTAATAATAATACCGATAATGTAAATAATAACTCGAATACAATATCAATCAAAGGTCAATCGAAATAACTGACATTACTCCCTTCGATACGCAGTTGGCCTACGAATTACATTTCTGACGGACATTTTAGAAGTACAATCGATCGATACATTTTTGCATAAAAAAGATGTATATCTTTTACAACAATGGCGCTGATATTAAGTTATTCTTAATCGTGAGACCGCAGTGGAAGTTGATACAGCAAGTCCAATACTAAAATGTTATCTAACTACATAATTAGCTGTTGCCCGCGACTTAGGCTGATTTGAATCACCTAACTTTGACCGTTATTAAAACGATAACCGGTGTTTTTCTATGGAGTTTGACAGATTTTTGACGTTTGTCAAAGTTAAATTAAGGTGGTGCAACCAGCCTTAGACGATAGCTTAGTGTTATTCTGTTATGAGCTTTTAATTTTGTAAAGTTACATCAAGCTTCGTTCAGCCATATTTACTTGAGAGAGCAACCATTCGTAACTATGTATCTTCATAAGTAAAGAGGTCAGCGAGCCCAAAAGATAAGGAGACATGTAGAGAGCCCTACATTTTATGATTCTGACATTCATAAGTGTCAAATATTGTACAAATTGAATACAGATTTTTCATTTTCAATGCTAGCCTACCACATGTACCTTCATTATAACGAAAAATATGTCTATAAGTTAAGGGGACCTTGACCGGGCCGGCAAGGCTGGGATAAAGCATTTAAAATAATAATAAATAGAACAAAACAAAAAGAACAATGGAAACGTAGTAATCGTACGTTTATTACATCAATTTTTTCATTCAATTGTACCGGTCGAGTGAGAAAAAATCGCGCAATTCATGTAACGTATTGTTTTTATTGAGATATATTTTTCAAATATGAAACTATCAGTAAAATATAAACAACTTGCTTTTCTTACGTTAAATACAGACACAAAATAATATGTTACTATCGCATAAAAATAACTACCAGAAAATAAATATAATCCTATCTTAAAATAGGACATACTAGGTGTGCTTAGTCTCGACCATACCTTCTGAAAACAGAATCTAGGACGTCCAGATGGAAATATCAAGTAAAGAAGAAAAGTAATAATATCTTACTACTTTAAAACTCATTCATCCTACCATTAACTGTATTATCAAATAAAATAACTATATTTAAACTAAATTACTCAAAATCCGTAATACTCAGTGATGTAACAGAATATTAGCTCCTTGTACCTGTTATAGTGTTGCCATAACCAATAATCTAAAAGGGCTGTGTTTTATTAAACATAAATACCAGTTCTCAGATATTGTGCAAGCTCTATTAACAATTAGGTACCACGATCCTCTGACACAGTTTATAAAATTGAAATTATGTCATACAAACAACTAGCCTAGCAATGACGTAATGTAATTACTGACTTTGGCTCTGTGACGTAATTTTTATTATTATAATTAAAACTAAAAAGCCTTTGATACTTTATTAAAGTAATTGATTCTGAAAATCTTCTATTTGTACTGGTTTCTTATCCAATATATTTTGTTAGGTTTAATATTATTCGTATAAATAAAATAAAAATGAGTAGGGAAGTATCCATCAATATACAAATCAATTGTCTTTTATGAACGATATATTGACATTTCACGTTATACCACAGAATAATAATAAGTACTACGTACAGAAGTTTTACTTCGCGAAGGTATTTAAACAAATGTATGCTCAATGTCATTAACAATATGGTGTAATTTAGCCTGTCTCAAAAGTCAAGCACCATTTTGTTGACAAACGTCAGTGATCGGCACTGCGCCGAAGCTATAGGGCTGACTTCGGTAAAATGATGTGACGTGAGGTACCAAACTGCGGAAAATGGCGGAGGAAATACATGATTTAGCATGAATTATCATGAATAATATTAACTACTTATTTACCTCCCAGTGTCTTGAGGCAACTTAAAAAAGTACATTCTGTGTTTTTATTATTATTTAGGCAGTTAAATACTGCACAGTATTTAGTACACCATTTTCTTTATTTTCTTCCATCATACACAAGAATACGCGTGCGTCAGTCAATGTTCGCTCGTATGTGAGGCCTTGTCGAATAGTGTCCAGAGTGCTAACCATGAGTTTACGTTAGGTGTGCTCGCTAGCGACTGCGTAAAAAAATGACATTAATGGTATGACATATTGTGCAGCGCCCCTAGCGGCTACTTACAAGAAACAAAATCTTCATAGAGATTTTTGACGTACTCGCTAGCGAGCACACTCAACGTAAACTCATGGTTGGTACACTGTAGGTGGGCCATCGTGCGTGTTTTGTTTTCAATGTAAACTCGCGGAGATGAACAGGCCTGGTTATACTAACAAAACCTTTTCTATTTGCTGTAACCTTTCAATGCATTAATACCTTAAATCTACGCCAAATCATCAAGTCTCAAACGAACTTGAACTCACTTTGGTCAAATGCATTATTTTGCCCAATTATTACCAATTTACCTAAATCTGCCAAACTCTCAAGCTACCTTCGTCCTTATTCCTCAAACCCAAAGGGCATTTTTCTAAACTTCAACTTGAAAAATAAAGCAAGAATGCAGTTGCATCGTCTGGTGTCCAGGAAGTATCCACTTAGTCGATGCGGGTTTCTATTAATTCCGTTAGCACCAAGCATTGAGAGTGTCCATTGCATATATTGAGAGTGATATGCGAAATGCTGCTTTAACTAGCGATGTGAATCTGTGCCCCTTTCCTTTGAGATGGCGTGAGATTCATTCTGAGATGTCATTGTGTGAAATCAATGTCAGACTCAGCGAACCAGACACCACTACTCGTATTAGTAACAGACATACATTGAAGTAATGTCATTACTACACTTACACGTATTCACAAAGATGCTTGTTTAACTGAAGCAGCAATACTATGCGATGTCGGACGCACAGCTTTGAATAGAGCTCTGTGATTGGTTCGTGTTTGTTATTCTACCACTCAAGTATTGTCTATGAATAGGTTTTTGGGACCCTGTGCGTCCACGCGCACTATGAGACCTCATAGTAATGTTTGTGGATGCGGGTGTTACACTATTGACAGTGTGGTGGTTGGAATAAACAAAGACGGTTGGCGGTTGTAGTGCAAGAAGACCATTTATTATGTGGGAAGATTTATAATGTCATCATTGCCGAAGGAAGGAATATCAGTAATACTGAGGGTCCGTATTGCTGATGGTATTTGTTTATTTGTTTAATTACGGGATACTAAAAGATAGAGACTGAGATTTAGTCATTTTGCCCACATGGATTTAAGCATCTATGTATAGTAGTACGTTAAAAGACTATAGCGCATACTACGATCAAAAAAGCGGTAAAAACTCATTTTATTTTATTTTATTTAAATAAAACTCTAAATTAAATAACATTTTAATAAAACTCTATTATTTCTTGCAAGTATGCTTTTAAAAAGCGCTACCACTGACTCGGGGCAATAAATGCACCAGTTTTAAGAAGAATCAGCGCAAGAAACTCGGTCACTATAACATGCTCTCTTGTATTCTATATTTGTCTTGCCTAACTAGTTAAATAGATAAGTTATACTTTAGGACCAGGTTTGCAACAATGTATATTTAGTACATAAATAGACCCTGTTATATCGTCAGATGCGTTCGTGCAAAACTACATAATATACGATAGCGACCGTATTGTAGCGTTTACATAATATTTGCTGGCACTTCTATACTATATTGGTTTAATCGAGAGTTAGGGTCGTCGCTTACTAGTCAGTTTTGGGATAAGTTAAAATGAATTAAGTATGTGTGTTAAGAGCTGATTTTATGCACAGGTTTAGATCAATTGCAAACACTATGTAACTCTACAAAGTACACATTACGACATATATTTCAATTTAAAAATATTGATACAAAGACCAAACTCCAAAAATAACTAGCTTATTCAAGATTCCTATGTAGAGATGCGGATTCCTATGGGGAAAGCTGTATCCGCATCTATAACAGATGTGAACAACGCCTCAACGTGACCACGACCGCTCTGCCAAAATCGAAACGAATAAGAATATGATGTAGAGATTGTAAATATGATGGTAAAAAATCCTCACGAATAAATCGAGAAGGTCACTGAACAGAATTATTTTTGATAAAAGTTCATGAAAAGTGACAAAATCAGATGTCCAGCTACTATAAAAAACCGGCCAAGTGCGAGTCGGGCTCGCGCACAAAGGGTTCCGTAGCAGCAACAGTTAAATCAACCTATCTCAAAAACTATAAGAGATACTTTGATCAAACCAAAAATCGTTGAAAGAGTTAATTAGCATGCATCACCTCTATTTTTTTTAGAATTTTATACCCCGTAGTTATAAAAATAGAGGGGGGGGGACATACTTTTTACGACTTTGAGAGCTGATATCTCAAAAACCGTTCACTTTAAGAAAAATGTTTTTTAGAAAACTTTATATCATTTTAAAAGACCTTTCCATTGATACCCCACACGGGTATGTACATCGAAAAAAAAATTTTCATCCCTCAGTTACATGTATGGGGGGCCCCACCCCCAATTCTTTTTTTTACTATTTAGTGTCATAATTTTGTAGCGGTTCATACAACACATATTCCCATCAAATTTCATCACTGTAGTACTTATAGTTTCCGAGTAAATCGGCTGTGACAGACGGACAGACGGACAGACGGACAGACGGACAGACGGACAGACGGACAGACGGACAGACGGACATGACGAAACTATAAGGGTTCCGTTTTTGCCATTTTGGCTACGGAACCCTAAAAATGCAGTTTGCACCTGCTAAAGTATAGCCCGAACCATCCCACACTTGGTTTGACGACGCCTGTGCCCTGAACCAGGACGTATGTATATTGGCTTACTTTGCTATCCTGCAGACAGTCGCAAGTGTGCGCCGGCCCTTATCCCGCAACGTGACCGTTTGGCAGTCCTAATTACATCTGTGCGGGCTGCAGGAAGCCGGGTATATGGGCCGGTTACAAAACAACGGCCCATGCTTCTGACCGCGAAGACCGGCCGTAATGGACCAGGGCCGAAATCAGGCCCTATTTTCAATCAATTCATCTAAATATTGAAATCCGACTTATCACAGGCTTGAATCTATGGATAACATTATAAAGATTTTATGGCCCGTAATGTAATGTGTCAAAATCAAAGTCAAATTCTTCAAAGTCTCTTTATTTGTTTAGACTAATAAATAGTACTTACAAATCGTCAAATATATTGCTCTGAAGGAGCCTTACATGTCTCAATCGTTTTACCCTACCAACGCCTCTGAGACCAACATTTGGCGAGTGCTGAGAAGAAGCGCCGCAACAAACTCAGTCACCACAACAATGTGACGCTCTAAACTCGTTTTCAGCCTAACAACTTAAAGTTAGTTTTTTGTTTTGAGCTTATATTTTTACAGACACTGTTAAATCAGCTAGCATGTCATGTAATCCTATGGAACATTAGAGTAGTACAGTCAGCGTCAAATAGTTCGTGACATCCAAAGTGACCTGTAGGCCTAAGATGCGCGCCGCGATAAGCGGTTATCACGTCATTTTATCGATTTTGCCCATACATTTTGACGTCGATAAAAGTTATCACTGCGCGCATCTTAGGCCTACTGGTGTTATATTAGTATCCATATTTGTATTTCGAGTTACGTCGAAGACTGCTTACCGGAATCATTCCACTAATAAAGTCTCTCTGTTTTTACATTGTTTTCATTTTCGATCCACCTTAACCCATCTCTGTGCTCCCTTAGTCACTAAATTCAAATAGAGATCTATATTTTACCTTTCTATTACACTATGTATGGACCATTAACAAACAATTACATTCTGTTCACAAATTACGGCTTATACAAACGTCTAAAATAATGTTTTTGTTTCAATAGATATCTTATTCCGAAATGTAGATGTATGTCATATCGAAATAGTATTGTCCAGTTACAATATTGGTAGAAATAATGCCGATTGTAATGTCAAATATAGGGCTTAGATTGTCATTTATGTTTGGATAAAATTTAAGACTGCTTTCTTGGTTCCACCGACGGTTTTAGTCTTGTGGTCTGAGAGCTTTGAATTTATTACGTCAGCAAATGTTATTTCACTATGTTTATTAATATAAGTACAGATAACAGCATTTTATCAAGTTATAATAGGTATTTGTATTTGTTACAAACATAAGATGCCTCTTCAATGAAAATGGTTTATTATAAACAAACACACTTCATGTGAGACACAACAATATTGAAGTATCTGAAATATTTCACAGGTTTTAAATTCAGATGAATTATCTGACGTTAGATAGTCATGAAATCTCCGCAAATCTGAGTACAGCTAATGTAATGTTTTAACTACAACCAATTAGTAGACATAATAATACATGAAAAACTTCTACAAATCAGCTCATCGCGTCTTTCTGGCAAATAGAAGATTTGGTATACACTTACAACCTCATCATCATCATCATCTCAGCCATAGGACGTCCACTGCTGAACATAGGCCTCCCCCAGCTACACTTACAACACTACAACGTATTTCCAAATACAAGTGAATATGTAAAATGGTTAAAATAAGGTTTCTATTCAAAATAAGGGCTTATTTCATCGATTGTCGCTGAATTTAACCAACCGAGTCGTGACCGAACTAGGACTCGGTTACATAACTCCCACTACCGTAAGACAATGTCTGCTCCCGGCTTCGCTTATGTAAACGAGCGGTCAGTGGTTGGATATTTAGGACTTTAAAATACAGGGTGTTTTTAGGTTGAGTCTTTTATGTACTACTTTTCCCAAGAGATTAAAAAGAAATTCTATATTTTCGGAACTGGTTTGTTTATTTGTTTATTTATGAATGAGTTGTGTTTTGAGTTCCTGTCACTCCTCATGCCACTTTACAGCAAGCAATGTCACACTAAGGCTGGGTTGCACCATCTTACTTTAACTTTAACTAACTTCAAAAGTTTGTCAAACTCCATACAAAAAACACCGTTTTTGGTGAAAGTTATTGTTACAGTAAGATGGTGCATTTGAAATGACTCAATCGGACTTACCTCTCAAATCAAAAGCTTTCAGCAAAATCTCAAACAAAACGCTCAAATCTCGAAACTCAACTCTTCACTAAAGTTATCGGCTTAATATTGTCAAATTCTTTGGTCACGTCTCTAGAAATGAGAACTCGATGGAGAGACTGGTAGTTCAGGGCCAGGTGGAAGGCAGGAGAGCACGCGGTCGATAGCCAACCCGCTGGATAGACGCCATCACGAAGGCCACTGAGTCCACCATGGTCCAATGTACTCGCGACGCCTCTAACCGTCAGAAATGGAGCACATCGCCAGGAGAGCTACCCTCGGAGATAACATCACCCCACCATGTACCTCAGCTCACCTCGTCAGCGCAACCACGACCACTCTGACAAGAGTGCCCGACTAAGAAGAAGAAGATTGTCAAATTTTGTGTCTAAAAATGGATCAAACAAACGGTACATTTCCACCGGTCAATTGTTTCAGCCATTATGCTCACTTATGTAATAGTCCTGGGTCTGTAAGGCCTATAGTTATACGTTTACTTAGCTTCCGGCACTACGCGGCCTGGTTCCAACGAAATTGGAGCCGGTAAAGTCTCCTATGTTATGTTATTGGTTAACCTACTTTTGTTCACGGTCACTTAGCCTGGTGGTTTATGTACCATTACCCTCCAGTAGCCTTAAGAAGAGCGGGTTCAAATCCTAGCGGGTACAAATGTCAGTAGGATGGATGTAAGATTGATATAAAGTAGTAAATATTTTATGTTTAAGTTAACGTTGTCTTAGATGTTTATGTTATTCTCATAAGTACATGCTTTAAATAATTTGTTGAAATTAAACATACCTAGTCTTTCCTCACAAAATGTTTCTTCGTTGTCTAGATTGTGACGTTAAGGCTGGGTTGCACCATCTTATTTTACTTTGACAAACGTCAAAAATCTGCCAAACTCCATACAAAAAACACCGGTTATCGTCATATTTACGGTCAAAGTTAGGTGGTGCAACTCAGCCTTAGTGCATCAAAAGATCATCAAAAATTTAGCAAGCAGTCAATTTAATAATTTCACATAGCGAACTTTAAAATTATTATACTCATATTTGCTTTGCTCTGCCATGTCATGGATAAACATACTTGATTATGGTCATTATATCGTTTAAAATAAACAAATAAAATGCGTAGTGTGTCAAGGAACTAGCGTATAACGCGTGCAATTGTTTACCCAACTGCCTTGCCCTGCATACCCGCGAAATTCGCACCAACCGCACATTAAATTGTTCAACAAGACCCGCAATCCATACACAACTAATAATTATGGCTCCAACTGTGAATAATTCCGAATCGGAGCCGAAGCGTGTTTTCTAGACGTTTCTAATGCAATAACTGCTGTGTGGGGAAACACCGGTATATGGAATGCTGGATTTAAAAGTAAATGATTCCCGAACAGCACCTGAATCTTTGCAGCAATATAATCTCATCTATAGGTTTCTATAGTCTCTCTCGTATACTAAAAACTGACTGATAAGGACATGTACTGGACTATTCCCACCTCTCGTTCCCACCGCTGCAACTCCTGTGTAGCCAGGATCACCGCCAGTACAGCTTGACCGCCATAAAAACCCAACCATGTACACAATAAGTTGGAAGATCAGAAAAACAACTGCTTTATAGTATTTTTTCCGTAAGAGCTTACGAGACACCTAAACTCGAAGAACCTAAGACCAGTGTGTGCGTGCGCGCCGCATACGTGTTGGCGCGCTCACATACAAACCGCGCCCGTGCGTTCCTATGAAGATGACCTACTAATTTGTATTTACTCTGCTACGACATAAGTTAAACAAAAATATTTAATCCTAATCATCTCAATCCTTAAAATAATTCTGATGACAACAATAATGTTGTCTTGTGTTATTGCATAGAAATTCGTTTATTTAAATAACGACGTTAGATTTATTTACTTTATTTTATTTATTAGGACAACCAACAAGACAAACACGCATACATGGAATTACTATAACTAAAAGTGCTTAGAACTAAGTGTTGTCTTAGATTTTAATTCTGATGGAATTAATAATTCCCATTAGTAAAAACCACATGATATTCATCACCAGAACTTTCTCAAGTCAACACACACACGTATAGAACGACAGTTTCCTAATTAAAGTTACCAAAGCTCCCTGTGCATATGAGTTGTCACCATATATTACACTTTATGAGCAAAAGTTTTCGAGCACGATGATGAAGCAGACGTATTTTAAAAGCTTTTGCTGAAAGCTTTTGACTTTCAGACAGATGTCAACTTTATTTTAGCAATCCCTGAGCTTGCAGACTAATAAAGTAAAAAACAAAGTATGCGAAAAAACTTTATCACATGTTGTCCATTTTTTATGTAAGTCAGATAGCAACGCAGTTATAAAGCTGCTTATAAGAGTTGGTAATTTCCATCAAACCATCACAAATCCCCTCCATCATCATCATCATCATCATCATCAGATCATTTAGTTTTTACCGCAGGAGCAGTCCTCTCTATTTTATCAGAGGATTTGGTCTATACTTCTGACGCTGGTCAGATGTGTTAGGGAGGTCTGATGTTCGCATGTTTACTACCTTACTGGGCTTTTACGGCGTGGTTTTATTCCACTCCACCTTTACCACACAGCAATTTGATCACTCATTGACTGCCATTTCTCTTCCAGACGTATCATGGAGCGAGGGTCATCAGCCCCCTGGTCGCAGATCCTTCAGGAGACGATCGGCGAGGGGCGGCTCAACGGTGAAGCCCTGAGGGACTACTTCAGGCCACTCGAAGACTGGCTGCGAAGCGAGAACCTCAGGACTGGGGAGTACCTCGGCTGGAGCTATGATGGCGATTACTGCAAGTTCAGGTAACCATCACAAATATACAGGGTGTTAGGTAAATGGGTATATGAGCCGACACTAGCCCATGTTAACATGGGCATATAAATGGTATGGTGAAGTCAGAAAATTTATATCTTCATTTTAATTATTTTAATTTTCATACAAATCGGATTTTATAAAATTTATTTTGTATGAAAATTTAAAAAATTAAAATGATGATGTGTCTAGTGTCGGCTCATATACTCATTTACCTAACACCCTGTATATCTTTATCCAAGAAAAATTCTGATCACTGATCATACTGATGATGATGGCTCAAAGATAATGTTCTTAGGGTTCATTGAATTTTTGAAAATTGACATAATCTTGAACACAAATTCCGTAGTAGGCTCTTCAGATGTAATTTTGCGTAATAATGATTCAGTCTTCTGGTTTTTAAGGGAATTATTTAATACTAGCGGCCGCCCGCGACTTCGTACGCGTGGATCCCGTTTTACCCCCTTCATCTATCTTACGCGGTTTAGATTTTTTCATACAAATGTTTTTTTCGGCTAACTCCCGGTCCTGTGGGAATTTTGCAATATCCTGTTGTAACTCAGTTTACTAAGGTACTTGCATGCCAAATTTCAAGCGTCTAACTTAAGTGGTTTAGATTTTGCATACAAAAGGATTTTCCCGCTAATTCCCGTTCCCGTGGGAATTCTTAAGTATACTATAACCTGCCCAGGAGTATGAAGAATAACTGTACCAAGTTTCGTTAAAATCCGTCGTGTAGTTTTTGTGTCTATAAGGAACATACAGACAGACAGACAGACAGACAGACAGACAGACAGACAAAAATTTTACTGATTGCATTTTTGGCATCAGTATCGATCACTAATCACCCCCTGATAGTTATTTTGAAAATATATTTCATGTACAGAATTGACCTCTCTACAGATTTATTATAAGTATAGAACGAGTATGTACTTAACGTCTGGACGTTGCAATGCAAGAGGCAATTGAGTGACGCTCACAATTCTAAAATGTAGAAATGCAGAAAACGTTTCTAGTTCTAGTATTCGAGACGCTGACGCCAGTGCGTCTGGCTTTTATTATGTTGCTAACACAGAGTTTTGTGAACTATAAAAACCTTTAGGATTTAGACTCTACTCATATGCTCATACGATTCAACATGCATCAGTAGCTATTGTAGTATTTACTTTTATAGTTTATCTAAACTCGTTCTATCTTCCTTCCAGCATCGAGACAGCTGGTCTGCAAGTCTACGGAGGGTTCTACAACGCAGCGCACCGGCACTTTGACGTCACTAGCTTCTTCTCTCTACTTCTCGCTTCGTTCTTAACTACAGTCGTTATGATGCGCGTGCGATAACTATGAATTTTGTTACGGCCTGACCACATGGTTAAAAGGTGCATCGTAAAATGAAAATATTGTATCTGCTAGCTGACAGTGACCAGGCTCTGATTAAAATAATAATTTGTAGATCTGAAAGACAAGCGATGTATTTTGTCTTAATATTATTATGGAGGATTTGTCAATTTGTTTTATTGAATTTATTGTCAAAACTACAATATCCATATGTTTTGTTTTACGAGATATCTAAGTAATACAAAAAATTACAAAGAATCAAAATCATTATTGTTTGTTACATGATTTTCAGAGCTCTATTATTTTGAGTTACACAGTTATTATAAAAATGTTATAAGTACTTAACCACTTTCCTCAGGGTTATATTAACAACAGTTTTGTATATTTTTAGACGTAAGTGTATCTTTATTTAGACCTTAGTTATTTTGTAAATATTTAACTGAATTAACATGACATGAATGTAATGTGATAACTGATTAAAACTTTTTGATTTTATGTGTGTTCTTTAAATTTTATTATTATCCACATAAATTATTTATTTTTATAAGATCCCGACTTTCTTTTTATCATTGTCACTTTTAATATGTTTTGAACCTTTAAGATAATAAAGGAAAATTAGGTTCGCCAATACATTACGTTTCAAAAGATAATAACTTTGAAAGAGACTACATTTACATTTTAAAATAAATAAATAAATAAAACATGAAAGTTTTAAATTCTTAACATACTACGACTCTACGTCTCCTGCCGGCCTAGGATGCGGTTATAATCATATCGTTGATTATTGACGACAAATGTATCGGCTTATCGTCTAAAATCGATAAAATTATATCGTGGCGCATATCACACCCCTACTGATGTAAATTCATAAACTCCCTTTAACATACTTGTGTTAAACTTACCCCAGCTATTCCAAGTAAACCTTGATTGATATTAATCTACTTGGGTTGCCCGATGCGGGTCAATTGTCGGTCATCGTATTGACTAATCGGTCATTTGTCTGGGCAGGGGGACTAATGATTATGATCTTGCTGTATCATGATGTATTTCTATTCAATTAACACCGAAATAGAAATTTTGTTGTGACATGTTTGCCAATTATTGGGGATGGCAACTCCTACCACTTTTGTAGGTAAGTAGTATACATATGTGCGAGGGGGTTTGCCGCGAAGATCGGCTACGTAAGCCATCTTCGGGCACACCAGCGCCGCCAAGACAGCTAGAAGTCGTAATGGTCACCATGGCTGAAATCAGTCAGATGGATCATAAGCATAAGTATGTAATTTATGTAGTAAAACCGGACTGGACTCATACTACTCTCTTTAAAATATGATTCATCACTCTCCATCTCTACTTTACAAGATTTTAACGAATTACACTCAACCTAGTAGTGTTATGCTACTATTCAAAAAAGGTGACGTCACACCCAACTGCTTAAAATTAAATATTCTACGTGCAGTTTTATGCCTTTTCCTTTTAAGGAAAGACCACACCTTATCGACCCGGTAGAGTCGGCTACAAAGAGCTTTATGAGTGTGTAATAAAAACGAGAAAGGAGTCTATATCAATTCTCCTTATTTTTTAGTTACCCATGATGTTTGAGGCCTATTTTAGATATTTTTTTCTCTACGTAATGAAATAAAATTGAATTGAATTGAGTTTTGTTAAATTCACGAACTTACGATTATTAAAGCGCAAAATGTGACGCACCTGTAAGTTTATATGCCAAAACGTTCAAAAAAATGTTGATGTGAAAGATACCTATGTAAAACTATGCTAAGGACAATAATATGGGAACCTTTAACGACATGACATAGAAATGGATATGATGTTGACTTATTCATTTTAGCCCCCAAAACTAACCCTACTCGTACGTAATTACATCATTCTCTTTAATCAGATTGTACAAATACAAATATTGATAAAATTACTAAATAAACAGTACTATTTTTAATTACGCAGAAGATTGATGGCTGTTTACTATGAAAGCTGATGTAAAATCCAGTAAAAACATCCCGATACAGCTCCCGCCAATATAAACTACGGTAATGTTGACCTTCCCTATCATAAGGTTGGGCCATACAGTCGGCAAGTTGAAGAAAATTAATAAAAAGTTTCGTAAGGGATACGATAATGAGGAATTTATTATGTCCTTGAACATTTTACGCAGCGCTATCTACTAAAGCTTGTGCCAGACAATAGTTAGCACCAAAACAAAATGTTTCATAGACGAAACCATTGGCTCGTATTGTGAAAATATAGTGAGATCTTATGTAGAGTCACACACCAGCTTCTAACTCTACAACCCCTAACTACACAAACTCTTTTCCTAAATTTAAGTGGCTTATACCCGTTTTCACCATCCATTCCTATTTTTTAAGTGACCCCTATGGTAACACTTAACAGGAATTTTATTAATTAAGGGATCAGGGTCACTTAAAATTTACGGATTGATGGTGAATACGGGCATTAGCCGTTTTGCTACATCACATGGGCGTTAGTTGAAAAATGTATTCATCGTTACTTTTCTTTTATACAACAGTATCTTTAGTAACTGTCGGCCGTTTGGTGTAGTGGTTCAGAACGGACTACTATGCCGAGAGGTCCCGGGTTCGATTCCCGGCCGGGCAGAAATTGAATGATGAATTTTAATTTCTGTGACGGGTCTGGGTGTGACTACTATGTATAATATGTATGTATTTAAAAAAAAAGTATATAAGTAGTATATCCGTTAAGCTAGCACCCATAACACAAGCATTAAGTTGCTTACTTTGGGGCTAGCTGGCGCTGTGTGAAATTGTCCAAAGATTTAAAAAAAAATCTTTAGTAACTACTACTATACTTTTATAACTATAACTTATTATGATTTACTTTTTACACCATCTTCTGTACACGTAACGTCTTTATTTCCTCACCGCCCACTTCATAGCCCAACCATATTAAATAAGCCACTACCGCCCCCGTGTTTATTGCTGTGAGAGCAGAGGGCGCCTCGGCGTCGCGAAACTACTCGCGTCGTCTGTCGCCCTGGTAGTCTTCATACTAGCGCAAAAGGAAAGGACGGCAGCGGAAATTCACAAGTGAAATACTAGTAATAAAGGTGAGAATTGAATGTAACTAATGATCATAATATTTCGCATACTCAAAAGTTATAATGCCCTGGTAGTCTTCACACTAGCGCAAAGGGAAAGGACGGCAGCGGAAATTCACAAGTGAAATAATAGTAATAAAGGTGAGAATTGAATGTAACTAATGATCATAATATTTCGCATACTCAAAAGTTATAATGCCCTGGTAGTCTTCATACTAGCGCAAAGGGAAAGCACAAGTGAAATATCTATATCTATATATATAAAATAAAGTCGTGTTAGTTACTCCACTTATAACTCAAGAACGGCTGAACCGATTTAGCTGAAAATTGTCAGGGAGGTAGTTTAGAGCCAGGAGAAGGACATAGGATACTTTTTATCCCGTTCGAAATTAAAATTAAGGCGGAACAAAGTTCGCCGGGTCAGCTAGTTGGTAATAAAGGTGAGAATTGAATGTAAATGCTTTGTAATAGTTTTGCATACTTGGAGGTTATACTGCCCTGGTAGTTTTCTTACTGGGCGAGTGTAAAGGGAAAGGATGGCAACGGAAATTCACAAATGAGAGTTAAATGATCTCTTAATAGTTTGCATACTTGGAGGTTATACTGCCCTGGTAGACTTCATACTGGGCCAGTGTGAAGGGAAAGAATAACAATGAATATGTACACATTGAAACCAGTAGAAGCTCGAATAGGGTGTTAGTTTGTAAACTATTGCATTGGTGCATTCTGCATTTAGTAAAGTACCCAATGTACAGAAATATTCTTACCTTTATGGTTTGTTGGGAATCAAAAACAGGTATTTTTGTATGTAATAGTCTACGTACACATATACTAAAGTGCTGATACCCAAAGTACCTACTCTAACGATAGTCGATACCCAGGGGTCTGTTATAGCCTGTTTTGGGTTTGGTGCTTCATGGTCTAAATGTTCGATTCACATGAAAGAAATAAGATAAACAAGTAAGAATTATGGGAAACGATGGCACAGGAAAGTGCTGGAAATTACAAAAGTGAATACACATAAAATTGACTTTACTTTTCAATATCCGCAGTGCCGCTCGACAATGTACATACCTATTATTTATAGATAGTACCCTGGTAGTATTCGTATTGAGGGGAGATGTGTACATGTACATACATCGATGTTTGTGTTGACATGCACGGTATTCGAATGAATAGTTGATACTGGCACAATCATCTTCAATATTGTATGCCATCCTGGTATTTTATTATCGACAAAAAGGGAGAAGCACCTGTGACGCTTTATCGCTTTGTTTTAAACTGTGTTAGATCAACATAAAATTAGACAATTTAACTTATTCTTAACCTCTTACCTACGGGAGGCACCTATAGTTGCCAAGTCAAAAGTCACTTCTCAATACGGGTGGCATCTATTGTTATTTTGGCAAAGCCAATACTAAAACACGGTTTACGACAAAAAAAACAATAAAATTGCAAATTAAGTGTAAAATGCGCTTGTAATTATGAAACTACATTAGTTGCAGAATATAATATTCTAAATTTCAATACCGTAAGTCTCATACTTTTTAAAATATCTTGATGTAAAGTGGAGCAAACAATTTTATAGGTTAAAATACCCCAATTGGGTTTCCAAGGGCCCGTAGGTAAAGGGTTAAATTGTATTGTGACTTAATGTAGACTTTCAAATGTCTAGCAAAAATTGGATGATAAGATGATGATGATGTTCCCTCTCCAGATAGCACCTTTGGTTCACTGCATTGCTTTGAAAACATTAACTCGACGATTTAAGCAATCGTTCACTTATAAAAATCTGTCTGGAATAACATCCCGCCCTCAAGAAAAAACATTTGATAATTTAAATCGTATAATGTGGTGGTACACTTTCAAATGGCTATCAATTGGATTTTACAGTCAATTAAATAGCTAATATGTTCCCTCTCCAAATAGCACCTTTGGTTCTCAATTTTATGTATTGCTTTGAAGAAATAAACTCAACGAATCGTTAACTAAAAAATTTGTCTAGCACAACATCCCGCCCCCAAGAAAAAACGTCAACAGACCTTTTTCCCTTAAAATTACCTCATTAGTTTGTCAATTTACACCAAACACAGAGATAACGTGCTGTTTAAATCCTCATTCCGAATCACGGCGCATTTATTTTCACCCCTCCCCACACAACAAAGGAGATTCTATTTTGGCCGTATATTTATTAATCCCCACGCTCTTATCGCCTGGCAATAACGGTTAGTTATTTATTTAATCTGTAAGTAAACTCGGGAGGACAGACCCCTGCCCTACTCTCGGACAGTGAGACGCCAACCTTACAGCGTTACTTGTAAGTTTAAGAAAGCTCCGCTTGCGTTATGCGCTCCTGGTACTTTTAGTTGTGATATAGTTTCGTTTTCCTAGTAGTAATAGTTTAACTAGTTCTGATATTATGTACTCGTATTATGACGTCGTGAATATATTAAAACATAAAATTAATTAGACTTATTTAATAAAATTACTTATGAGCGTTTAGAATGTCTTGATATATTTATGTAGGTTTACCATTTAGTTGAAGATATTATCATTTAGGTAATTAATAACTAAATTGTAACTACCTACTTGTCGCATAGTTCTGGAGGAAATATGTTATTTTATGCAACATAATAGATGACTTTAGGTAGGTATTTATGATTTTGATTGAAACAACTATCGTGAACAATATGATTTAGGAATTTTTAATATTAATCCAATAAGATGTCTATAAAATAACTATGAACTATTATATCACCAAAAATTTAGCTTATGTAAGAAGCCTGAGATTTTTGTCCCATATTTGACTATCGCTTCCACTATCTTAATTAAATTAGAAGCTAAAACCGAACTCTGATATTACGTAATTGGTTAATTGTCTATCCACTGATTTCGACTCCAGTTTCCAATTATAACGTCTTGTTCAATTAGATCTGTATTTCAGACCTCTTTATACACATCATACACTGATTGAATACACACACTAACACATGCAAACTGTTACAGAAATAGCAATAATAGGCCAGTAGAATAAAAACATAAAAAACCTAACTGTGTAAAAATGAACTACATACATACACTCGAAAAACATAACCCTCTTTCTGGCGCAGTCGGGTAAAAATTAATCAAATCGGAAATAATTTCTACAAAAGATATTATTGTTTTAATATTATATTCCAATACTAGATGGGTACTATTACTTAAATAATACCTATAATACCTACCTATAACTTTAAACTGTTAGAGCATTTCTTTATTGTGCAATGTAGAGACGATTTACAACGTAATTGTTATGAAAAATAACATTAACAGGTAAACAAAATGTTCGTAAATCATAAAAATAGCAATAGCTAAGTAACTAAATCGTTTGTTTATTAGTTATTGTGACGAAAAAAAACATTAACAGTTAAACAAAATGTTTATTTCTCCATAAGAATAGCAATAGCTAAGTAACCATTATCGTTTGTTTATTCCGTTCCAAATCAAAATATGCGACTAACCACACTCCCCTGCATCTGTGATGCGAGTAGTTAGTTGCCACAGGCGCCCCTCCCTCGACAATGTGTCGCCGGCTTTATCGAGCGTCTACACTGTAGCCACCGCCTTTGGATCTCTGCTCGCCTGGTAGTTTTAGTTCGGAATAGAGGTTTGACTAGTTTCTTAAGATGGCGCTTGTCGTCTTACTAGTTTACTACTAACTGAGTTTCTTGCGCTGCGAATCTTAGCACTGGCCCATTTATTGTCCGGAGTGGTAGGGTTAACACTGGGACGTGTAAAAGTGCCTTTTAAAAGCCTACTTACAGATAAATTAGTTTTATGAGTTTTACTATTTACAAGTAAGAGTAGAAAACTATTTACTATTTAAACGATTGCATATAAAATACGACAAAAGAAACACTCGTCTTAAAAAAAAGTTAAAAGAGAAACTATCAAACTTTTCAGCAGAGAGCTTTTTTTTCTAAATTCGTACTTTGTATTTATAAGAAAAAATAATTAAGGACAATTTATTGATAATTGTCTTGTAAGGAATAATTATGCTAAAACTATATCAGTATCATAACAATTTTGATGTGACCTCATATAAACACAATAAGACAAATAACAGACCTATGCCCCCGACTCTTTTACTTGATAACTACATAGTGCTAATTAATAAAGCAATTATTTACTTATCAGTTTCAAAAGGGTCATGTAACAAATTGCATTGTTAAGTTACTCTTTTATACAGGGTGGGATTTTGTAATGCCACCTGGAGGGAAAGTATTCTTAATTATGTAGATAGAAAATTTATTACTAGAGAACTACATTCAAAGATTTTCGAAAATTTTTCGAAAATAATTCACTACCATATTTTATCATACAATTTTCTGTACAAAATTAAAATAATTTAAGATTTCATAGTTTTCCTTTAAATCTGATTTATCAAGTTTGTTAGAGAGATTTCATCCTTATACTTAACCCTAACGATCGATGCAATAAAAAGACAGGGGGTAATTTGTAACAGATTTTAGTTGGTTCGATTTCCGGGTGTGGCAAGCAATTTTTTGGAAATCTTTGAATGCAGTTCTATTTCTTTTCAGAAATAAAGGAATGTTTTCTTAGAGAAAAAAAATCGATCTACAATATTAAGAGTACTTTCCCTCCAGGTGGCATTACAAATTTCCACTCTGTATATTTCATACTTTATTTTCTTTGATAACCTTGATAGTTTTAGATGCTTGATATTGTAGAGTCGACTGTGATTGACTTTTAAATAATTACACGAGATATTTAATTCTAGCCTTATAATACTTGGTAAAATATTTTGAAAGCAATAAAAGGCAGGTATTTGACAGCAGTTACACCTGATATTAGAACTGAGACAGGTATTTACCACCCTAGAGTGCAACTATAGACATAGTGAGTGTTTAGGCACTCAGTCTCTTAAAATCTACTGTCGCTCTACATTATTACCGTCGTTATTAAATAGTAAGTAAGTAAGTCGCTACATAAACCCTATATTTGTAGTCAAAATTATTTCTTCATCTTTTCATTACGTACTAGATGACCCTTGGCGGACTATGTACCGCAAAAATACGCCTATGGTCATCAGAACTATAGTAGGATTCTAATGATAAAAGATTTTCACAAATCGGTTCAATAGTTTTGGAGCCTATTTAATTCAAACAAACAATAAAATCTTTCTTCTTTATAACACTAGTGTACGAGTAGATAGAGTAATATTACACGATAGAGCGTATTTTCTCAGCATCAGCATCGTCTCAAATCCGAAAAACGACAGTTATCCCCAAAAACATTAACCTAAATCCGTCATTAATATCAATTATCCCTAATTTCGCTGATTGCTTTCTATCCAGACTATCCCGAGCGATCCCGGCGCATCCCGCCAGTCGTCTGGCGACTGCCGTCCGCGTCGCATCCCGCGCGGTTTCTGACAGCCTGGTACATTGTTGTGATTGTGACAAGTGCGAATGGACTATAAGTGACCGATTTGATTAATTAGGTAAATATTTATTTATGCTAATTAGATATAAGAGCTAATTATGATAAGGGTTAGAATTGTATTTTACTCGTATTATACTCGTAGAGTACAAAGAAACTAGAATTTAATAATATTGGTTTATTTACAAATCTATAAATAATTTTGAAATTATATGAATATAATTATTTACTTTGTCCATTATTTTTGTATTATATTATATCAAAATATGATACGAGTAATAGTTTCCGATATTTAGTTTTCAAATAATAAATTGCCGTATTAAAATAGAGCTAGAAATGTAGATTGATTTTTTCGTAAAAACATAATAAAATGCTTTATTTCATTTTAATTACCTACCTACATTATTTGTGTGAACTCTAATTAATTAATTGGTTATCTTTGATAATGATGCAGTGATCGAAATTTTATTGTACAAACAATATTATAAACTTCCTTCGATAAACTTGTTAGACTTTCGATATTTGTTTGATAAAGTAATTAAAAACACTTCGTGAGAACGAATCAATAGAATCTTTATAGACATTAACGAGAGTGGTCATTATCTCGATTCTATCATGATAGGTATAGTGTTCATTATTTCGAAGTGTGTAAAATTGTTAATTAACACTAGGTGGACCGACGATCTGGTAAAGGTCGCGGGAAGTACCTGGATGCAAGCGGCGCAGGACCGGTCTTTGTGGAAATCCTTGGGGGAGGCCTTTGTCCAGCAGTGGACGTCTTTCGGCTGAAACGAACGAACGAACGAACGAAAATTGTTAATACTAAATTAATGGAGTTTTTCATAATAGTATACTCGTAGCAGAGTGCACGAGCGCGGCTGAAACAGAATTTGATTTTACATATAAGACTTACGCCCGTATTCACAAACGATGCTTGCTAAAGTGAAGCAGCAAATCGAACGCACAGCGTTGAATAGAGTTCTGTGATTGGTTCGTGTGTCACCCTGTGCGTCCACGCGCACTGTGAGACCTCATAGTAAAGTTTGTGAATACGGGCGTTAATGTGTATTTTTGCATAAAAAATGCCGATCGCTTTTTCAAACCTGAAAGCTTATCCGAAACGGCAAAATCTAATCTAAAACTTTCCTATAGTAGGTATTTTATGGAACAATATAAATGGGCCTTTCGATGAAAACTTATCGCTTCTACCCATATACCTGGATCATAAAAGAAATTGCTCGTACATACAAAATCCACACTATTCCTGGCATTTTCAACATTCTGTAAGGATAAAAGGGTTTATAGCAACCCAAAGCAAAAAAGCTTAGTAAAATATCATTTTGCGTCCCCATTTCGAGGGTAAATATTGGAGGAAAGATTACAGAGGTCCGCGGAGATGCGGAGATGTTGTTTAAAAAGAAAACGCGATGGCGCATTACCACGAAAAATGGGGTAATTTCGAGGAGTTACCGAGAGAAAACAAAGACCTTTCTTAGAATAAATTTTGTATGAAAATATTAATATTTTTAGGGCACCATTAACATACGATATTTATTTTAAAATTGATTACCTAAATAGATAAAATCCATAGATCTAGAGATACTAGGTACGATTTCCAGACGGGACACGAAAGTTGAAAATAAAATTCATCTTGTAGACACCCGGTTAGGGATTTAAATAAACGGATTGTGCGAAATAAATGATCTTCATTACTTTTTTTATCAAGCACCTGTGGCTTACGATCTCTGACACCATTGTAGTGATACCGGAGAGCAACAAGTTAGTTATCTACCTAACAATAAATAAAACAACATTAACTGGATACTAGCAACTACAATGTTCAAAATCTTTATGACTGTTACATTTTAACGCAACATTAAAACTATTCTTCAAAGTGAACTGAAGTTACGCGCCTCCCACAGTGGCGAGGGTCTACCATTTACAAAGATTTCAAAAGGCCTATTCTAAGATTCCATCTCTATCACACATACCACGATCCCAATGCGACTGAGGGAGACAGATAGAGCCATTTATCGGATTCGGTTTTCAGAGTGGGGTATCAAGCCGAATATAATTATGTAACTGGGAGTGCATGGTGGAATCGTTAAGCCAATTAAATATCGTGCCGGCGGCCACTTAGCTAAATAACAGATGTCCTATTAACAGAAGCCATGTTTGGACGAGTCACAGGACGACGGAATGGTAACGCAAAGGACGGACTTTAAAAGGTTTCGTAACTACGTGATTTTACATGTCTACTGATATTCTGTGCATTTTGGTAGAGACATAAAAATTTAATATCTTTGATTCTAAAACTAAAATTAGTAACATATTTACACAGGATTAGCTGCATTTTAAAATCAACAATTTAAATAATCCAAGTCTGTCTTCTTTGTGCCTATTTATTTATTTATTTATTTGTAATAGGTATACAAACAGTTTACAGTCTAGGCTTCTATTAGTGAACTTTAAGTAAAATTATATTATCGAATTACCTACCTACTTATTTACTAAATATACTCCTAAGTCGTCATAAAGAAAAATAAAAACCTTACTACTCTACCTATTATTGCGCAAATGTCGTCTTTCCGTACTCTACAAATTGGTAGTAATAGCACAGAATAATAATAAGTACGTAATAGTAATACAGTCAGGTACATAACAAAAACATATGAAACAAAATTAATAATAACTCGTAGCTGTAAAAATTAAAGCTTTTGAACTTTACATAGAATCTCATTAAAAAAATACTCTCAATACTCAATACGTTTATGTACCCTGCAGAATAGAAACGCACTATTGTAGAATTGCGCTCGGAACTGCGTATCATAGCGTAAGCGTTATCTAACTGGATCACGTATCCTCACAGCTGGACGATTGCTGCAATCTTAACGATTTTCAATTAACTAACGACCTAGCCCACTATCTACTCTGTGTCCAGGAATATGAGTAGGTCACTGGAACTAGAATCTAAGACAATTTCTCACATTTGTTTTGGTCGTTTTATTGTTTCTTATGACTGCAAATCAGTTTTTATTCGGGAAAAAATATTTAAAACGTTACAATAGCTCAATGGTTCCAGTCTGGCGATTAGAATGTCGACAATTCGAACCCCGTCATTTATTTATTTTATTTAAGGCATCCCTTAGTCTGCTGTGGTAAACCTACCTCTAATACAAGCGTTATAAATTTAACTTAAAAAGGTTATAGAATAGAATAGAAATGATGATAAGCCCATTAAAACGTACACCAAAGAACAGAACAGAAAGAAAAGGAACACATAAGGTACAACTAGGCGGTCTTATTGCTATGAAGTGATCTCTTCGAGACAACCTATGGACCTTCTTCTTTTCGTGTCGACAACAAACCTACACATTGTCAGCCCAAAACTCCGCCACAACCTATGGACCTGCAACCTAACCTCATTTTCGGAAAAAGAAATAATTGACAAAAATTTTGCATAGAGCACAGGCGTCAAAAATACTACTGGAGATAAAGTTGCTCTAAAAGTAAATAACTTCAGAACTATCACACTCCATGTACTTCGGAGAGGAAACCTGTCACTAGTCCCAATATATTCATAGCGCAATATTGTAATGGACGGACGGAAGAGACCCATTGGGGACCCATCAGGCCGTTGGGGCCTGCGCGCTGACAAAACACCGGGTTATGCTTGTGTTTGATTGATTGTGATAGTGTTTTTGAACTTGGTGTCGAATTTGAACGAATATACGACCATGGAGAAAGGTCGGGAGGTGGTAGAAAGAAAGAAGGACATTATTACGAAAGGAAATCAAAGAAATAAAAGAGGATTCGTGGTTTTGTTTGAGGATATTGAAGTATTAAATAGTAGTATAGATAAACTAAGATAAAATAAACCGAAAAGCGTAAGATTTTTCTATATTAGGATCTGGAGTCGGCAAAGGTTGTTGCCGTCGCTATTACAGTTTTTATAGCATCATCATTATTATATGATATTATTATAAAAAGTAAATCTTACAGTCAGTCCCTTGCTACTAACATCCTTGACGATAGCCGAGAATGGTATCACAATTCAAACTTACATGAGTATTCTTAAAATCTCGTATTCATCTTATATTATCATAGTCACTTGACAACCGAGTTTAAAAAGCAATTGCTAACACTCTTCGCAGCACAAAAGAGTTTAGCGATCGTCAGCTTTCGTCGCCAGAGGTCGTCGGCATTGATAAGCGCAAACGGCACATCCTGTTGCGCCGGCGCAACGCGCGAACTCCCGCGTGTGACGTATTATTCAAATCTCTGTAGGTTGAGACAAGATCTGAAAAGTCTATACTATGGGATTGTCAAAAAAATACGAGACCATTTTAAGAGTCCATAAAATTAGGAGAGGCTAAACCCATCAGAGAAATGTTCAATTCAATTCAATCAAAGTTTTTTTTATGCATAACAAAGCAGGTCTTTGACCACAATCGCACCTGATGTTAAGTGGGATGCAGTCTAGGAATGGTACATAATAATATCTGCCCTGTAAGTGCCTATTCACGCTCAACTTAATCTACAACTTCCTAACAATCTACGTATTTAAAAATTAATTTCTATAACAGTTTGTGACTCCATCTCATTCAAATTATGGAATTAGGTCCAAAAAAAATTACTTTGAACAAAGCAATCTTACGAAATTACTTTGATAAAACCTTTTGATATCATCCCAACAAAACCATTCCGTCAAACACTTATCAATTAACGCTTCAAAGAACATAAACAAGAGTTCAATTAATAACAAGCTAAAATTGGAAAATTATACTTTCCCTCCAAAATCACCCTAAGCTCCAAATTCAAACCTTTAATTATCACATTCCATGCACTTGAAAGCTTTAATTAAATCCATATTCATTCCATCCACGTCATCCATAACCCGAATACGTCATTCGAGAGGTCAAGTAACCCAGAGGGGAGAGTCCCGAGGGTATTGAGTAATTGTCGTTGTCACTTGAGATAGTTACGGCTCCCATGCAATGAATTGCTACTATAAGTTAACTAATATTAACTGTTGCTATTCATTCATGCATAGCTCTTGTAAGGTTGAACTATGTTATAGCTACTCGTATTTGCTTGCTTTATTTAAAAGATAAAAGGTATTATTACTACCCCTTCCTACTTAACCTATACAAACAAGCATAAACCCTTTCTTTTAACTGCTGTGATCAATCCCCGGCGTTTGGTGACCTATGATAAGACCTCTGTTAACCACACTAAAACTCATAAAACTCATTTATTTATGTAAGTAGGCTTTTTAAAGGCACTTTTACACGTCCCAGTATTAACCCTACCACTGCTTCGGGACAATAAATGGGCCGGTGCTGAGACGAACTAAGTTAGACTATTTTTCATCCGAGACCCAAAGCTATTTCATATTGTAAATGGGAAATGTAAAAACATAATCAATGTAATAGTGAATTTAGGTGATGAGAATGATTTAATGTTATAAAATTATAATTAAAACTTAAATTTTAAAATTAACATCATGTGCGTTCCCTTTGATAACTATGAAAATACCAATGAATGATCCAATCTAAATGAAAATTACATTTTGAAGAATAACTTCGGACGTTAACTAAACACATTTATTTTTCCACAGGTAACGTAAAGAAAAACCTGCAGGGCAGTATCTGAAAAATCATCCACAATGCCAGTGCAAACTTAATTTAAGATGTTGTGAGAACTATAAACTTTAATGATGGATTGGAACTAGTGAGTGACGATGATGATCTCAGTGAAGTGCGTGTGGACGAGGACTCGACCATGGATACTGGTGGCGGTGGTGATGATGATGGTGATGGAAGCGATAGCGCTGAGCGGGCCCAACGTGTGCATGGTGAAGCAGAAGTAAGTGATTTTGATTTCAATGTGTAAATAAACATTTACAATAACTATGAAGGGAAAGGAAAGAACAAAGCTCTTTGTTTCCTGAATTAATTACTCTCAGGATCTCTGTTACTCTCTGTTGTAAGAAGGATAAAAAATACACACACCGGCAGATTTAGCGGAACGCAAAAAAAAGTATGAAAATAAGGAAAATTACTACTGATCTATGAAATATTTATTATACAAAATAAAGAGATAATTAAANATTTTTCAATGCTTAAGTGTCCATTAGAATGAAAGGGTGCTTAATGTATTAAAAAAAATAGAAAATAATTATGATGGGTTAATGTTTTTGGGCGGTTTTTTAGGCGGTTTCTGACAATGTCCTTTTCAATTTATAGTAGTTAAATACCTACCTAACGAATATTTGTAGGTTTAGGTCATTTTCAAGTTTTACGAGTAATAATCTGGATCAGTCTGAATCATTGAAAATCATAGAATTCCGATGATGTAGTAAATAAACGATAAAAACATGACAAGACCGTCGCTAGCTTTAGATTAGGTCGTGTGAATAGTATCTCAGTCACTGTGTAAGAACAGTCATGCAATCGGCTTCCCATTAAAGCAAAAAATATAGTGGTTAGATGCAAATTTCATGGGAAAATGCCAAATGTATGGCGCTTTAAACTGTTATTCATACTAGAATAATGACTTATTTAACCCTTGTTAAAATTACATAATGTCGTTAGGATCTGTTGGTTGCCTTTGTAGTATTTTGGTTGGTACAATCTACTGATATTATCTCACTTTAAAAGTATAGGATTATCACATTTGATGATATCTCACTCAAAGTATACAGTAAAAAGCCGTCATGTTAAAATGATTCAACAGTTCGATGAATCGGTAATGATTAGTAAAATTGTTTTTCCATACGATTTTCATGCGGTCTATAGCTTGACGTTTTATAACTATCCAAGTTTGATAGCACCTTTCTATTCTCGCCTTGAAATTACAATCAGTGTAGCTTAATGTAATTAGTAATTATATTATAAAACAGCTAATAACCATTTCTGGTTGCTGTCCATTGATTATTACGCAAGTAATTATCGTAACCACTACCGCTGTCACCGTACCTACCTGGCGATTAGAGACACAAGCAACTACCTACCTTTGCGGCTACGTTTATGGTGTAACTGCTACTTGTAAATTGATTTTGATTTATTTTAGATCACACATATGTATAAAGTAACCATTCGTTAGTGTTTAAAGGTTTAGACGCAGTAATTAACTGTGCTCCGTATTATGGTTCTAGTTGTTCTGCGTTTTTCGGTTAGACGAAATGAGTTTTCGCGCATCTGAGTAGATTTAGGTAATAATCTTTTACAGCAGCTTCAACGGCAATTGTACTCACTACCTATGCACTACAACTACTATGATACATATAACCTTTAGCATTGCATGTTCGTAGTTATAGGACGTCCAGCAATACGTAGTAGAGCTAAGACGTAGATTTCCTTTAATGTATTTCTCCCGAGTTTCCCTCGTTAAATTTTCTTCATCATTAGGTTTATAGTTGGCCAGATTCTGGTTGATAGTGTACCTTCTGAGTGGGTGCAGTCAGCGTCAAATAGCTCGTGCCACCTAAAGTGGCCAAAAAGGGACAACACAACCTTATTCCAATTGTAACAAAGACCTATTGGCCATTTCGGGTGTTACAAACTTTTTGACGCTGACTGTACAAAGACAAAAGCCATTTCACGTCCGTCTACCAAACCGTAGTAACGATCAGGCTTTTTAAAATTATCCTATTACGATAAGGATGGTTTATTGTCAGCTTTGCTGCTTCTCCTCGGCGTGCTGCTGGGATCATGGCTGCTGTACGTCCTGGTGCGGCTGGTGATGTCGCGCGTGCGCCGGACTGGCAAGCTGCGCTACGGGGACAAGGAGCTGGCCATCCAGCAGCGGCTGCGAGCGCTTGACACCTTCAGAGGGTGAGTTATGTGCCAGTATACTATTTAACAGCGCTGCTGGTTCTTTTCGGCGAGTTGCTGGGAGGCTGCTGTATGTCTTGGTGCGGCTGGTGATGTCGCGCTGCTCTACGGAGACAAGAGGCTGGCCAGCCAACAACGGCTGCGAGCGCTTGACACTTTCAGAGGGTGAGTTATGTGCAAGTATATGTATTGTATGATAGCATTCAAGCTTCTCTTCGGCGAGTTGCTGGGATGCTGCTGTATGTCTAGGTGCGGCTGGTGATGTCGCGCTGCTCTACGGAGACAAGAGGCTGGCCATTCAGCAGCGGCTGCGAGCGCTAGACACCTTCAGAGGGTGAGTTATGTGCAAGTATATTGTCTACTACGTTGCTGCGTCTCCTTGATGTGCTGCTGGGAGGCTGCTATACGTGTTAGTTCGGCTGGTGATGTCCCGCGTGCACCGGACTTGCAAGCTGCGCTACGGGGACAAGGCCATCCAGCAGCGGCTGCGAGCGCTTGACACCTTCAGAGGGTGAGTTATGTGCAAGTATACTGTTTAACAGCGCTGCTGGTTCTTTTCGGCGAGTTGCTGGGAGGCTGCTGTATGTCTTGGTGCGGCTGTTAATGTCGCGCGTGCGCCGGACTGGCAAGCTGCGCTACGGGGACAAGGAGCTGGCCATCCAGCAGCGGCTGCGGGCGCTTGACACCTTCAGAGGGTGAGATATGTGCAAGTATATTGTCTACTACGTTGCTTCGTCTCCTTGATGTGCTGCTGGGAGGCTGCTATACGTATTAGCGCAGCTGTTGATGTTGCGCGTGCGCCGGACTGGCAAGCTGCGCTACGGGGACAAGGAGCTTGCTATCCAGCAGCGGCTGCGAGCGCTTGACACCTTCAGAGGGTGAGTTATGCGCCAGTATACTATTTAACAGCGCTGCTGGTTCTTTTCGGCGAGTTGCTGGGAGGCTGCTGTATGTCTTGGTGCGGCTGGTGATGTCGCGCTGCTCTACGGAGACAAGAGGCTGGCCAGCCAACAACGGCTGCGAGCGCTTGACACATTCAGAGGGTAAGTTACGTGCAAGTATATGTATTGTATGATAGCATTCAAGCTTCTCTTCGGCGAGTTGCTGGGATGCTGCTGTATGTCTTGGTGCGGCTGGTGATGTCGCGCTGCTCTACGGAGACAAGAGGCTGGCCATCCAGCAGCGGCTGCGGGCGCTTGACACCTTCAGAGGGTGAGTTATGTGCAAGTATATTGTCTACTACGTTGCTGCGTCTCCTTGATGTGCTGCTGGGAGGCTGCTATAGGTAGTATTAGTGCAGCTGTTAATGTCGCGCGTGCGCCGGACTGGCAAGCTGCGCTACGGGGACAAGGAACTGGCCATCCAGCAGCGGCTGCGGGCGCTTGACACCTTCAGAGGGTGAGTTATGTGCCAGTATACTATTTAACAGCGCTGCTGGTTCTTTTCGGCGAGTTGCTGGGAGGCTGCTATACGTATGAGTGCAGCTGTTGATGTCGCGCGTGCGCCGGACTGGCAAGCTGCGCTACGGGGACAAGGAGCTGGCCATCCAGCAGCGGTTACAAGCGCTTGACACCTTCAGAGGGTGAGTTATGTGCAAGTATATTGTCTACTACGTCGCTGCGTCTCCTTGATGTGCTGCTGGGAGGCTGCTATAGATAGTATTANAGATACATAGCAATGACCAAGGACAGATCGGAATATTGTAACCTTGACTCACTGAAGGAATGCATAGCGATAAGCCCGAGCGACTACATCTGCGACGTCATGACTGTGTTCCCCGTTAGTGCGAATCCAAGTTGTGAAAGTGAATTAATGATCAGTGTAATAAAAACTATACCAGTGCAGTGTCAAACCGATTTCGTCCANTCTGCCGGTGTGATTTGTTTAAAAAAGTGGTTGAAAGTGTTTTTATCTTTTATCATTGACTCTAAATCAAAATTAACACAAGAATTATGCCCAACTTTAGAGTAACTTTAAAATGATACATGTACAAGCGCTAATTAGATTGGGGCTAGCTAATTAAGATAACAATATACAAGTATATTATAAGCATTGGATTGTATAACTGTACTTTTAATAACTATTCATAATGATCTAGTTTTAGAAAAGGTACCTTATCCCTTCGTAACTAATTCTTAAGTAATAAGTAAATTGACTGTTATATAAATTATTGCAACTATAAGGAATACAGAGTAGAAATACGATCCAGGTATCGAGTGACGCAATGCAAGAGATACTAAATCCTCCTGCTAATAAAGTAAAACGTAATACGTTACTTAGTACAGGAAATTAGAGCCCTATTAAGGGCTCTGTGAATGTAACTATGTCAGATTTATTATTCGTTATTTCATCATCATCTGTTTAGGTGATGAGAATTATGAAATAAGAATTAGTATCTCAGTTTTATTAACAATTCACTTTTATCTACACTTAGTGCAAATAAAGGAATACGTAAAATTTAACAGCTGTTTATATTGCCAAAGATATTTGAAACTCTTTTTACCTTGGGTTTCGGGGGATATAATTACTGATATATCACGTTCATGGTGTCAGACACATTGAGACATCGCCTTCAAGGGGCGTCACTACCAATATTAATGTTCTGTCAACCCTTACTAATGTGATATGCGATAAAATTATTTGAATTTGATAGTTCCTCCTGGGAGTCAAACCAGGACCTTTAATTTGATAGAGACAAACTCTCTTACCACTAAACCACGAAGGAATTTACGAGTCAAAAAAGACTCAAAACAATTCAAAAAAGGAAAACCGTAGGTCGTATTCAGTGGACTACTTTCAAATATATTTTTATGACTTTAAAGGAAGTTTGATATATTTAGCAAAACTGATTGACCTTTTAAAATGTCAATTGCTTGTGTTTATCCATGGTTTGATCTTTGTCCTGCGTTTATGAAATGCAATCATACATTATCCTTTAACAAAGAGCACTTATGACGTAATGAAATAGCTAATTATGTGACGTTAAGGCTCTATTAATTTCCTTTGATCTTTCCCTAAGTGCCTTGAATCTCCATAACGCCGGCAAACTGAATTTATTACGCTAATTAGACTTACATCTATTTAACAAGGAGACTTGTTTGCTTTATAGTCAAGCATGATTCGTTTCTGAAGTAATATAGGAAGAGAAGTTTGAAAGTTACGAAAGGAGTATTTGTAAAATTATAGTTTTTAATTTAAGGAAATGAGTATTGAAATCAGGAAATCCTTCTTGTTATTATTAGCATTGAATAAGCCATGATGGTAGTAAATTTTGTAATGGGAATGGTCCTTATTGTTAAATATTTTAAAATTCCAAGACCTAGAAATCCCTCAGGCATCAGATAATGTATTTCATGGTCTTAATGTATGTTATAATTTTGATTTCAGGTATAACATAACAAAGAGGATCAAGTACCGTGCCCCGATGTCCGTCCGCACATACGAGTGGTGCTTCTCTATGCCACCGCGGTGTTCCCGCTGGAACACTGAGATGAGGGATCTCACAAGGCTCGAGGTTAGGTCCTCTTATATTCCTACTTAAATCACGAGTAAACCTAACTTCTTAATGCTTTAAGTGAGACATCATCAGAAAATGTTGATTGCGTAACTTAAGAGATGTCTTCAAACCAATACATCTGTATGTAGTTGTAGGTCCTTATGAATACTTGATTTACTAACTTTGCGCTCGAACCGGACGCCTGCATCCTTAATTAAATTATAAAATTCAAAGGAAAACATTAACAACTAAAGATATAGGTAGATAGGCCAAGACCTAAGGCGATTAAATCATTACAACTACATTAAAGGTTTGCAAATAAGCCATTAGAATAATAATTTACTGAGTTTCCATGTCAACAGTTATTATAGTAATTTCTATCAAACAGATTCCAAGTAGAGCTGCGCAGACGTATAAGATTAAAGAAAACCTTGAAGAAAACTAGATCATTTGCAAAGAGACTGTCACTTATCGTGGTAATTGTAGCTACATTCCCGTACTGTAATTACGATGCCATTCATTTATAAAAATTAGTCACGTGTTAAACCTTACCAAGAAGTAAATATATGAAAGTATTTCCTCATTCGTTTGAGGGCAAAGTTAAAACTTTATTGAACTGCAACTTACAATAAAATGATACTAATGTTAATTTTAAAATATAGTGATTTGAGATTCGTATTCTAATAGAAGTAGCTAGGTAAGTTGCTTAATGTGCGATCGTACTTATAGGAAAGTATCTACTAAATGTATTTATTTTATATTTCATTTCATACAACATTGCTTTCAGACTGAAGAGCGCACAGCAGAAGTAGCTGTATGCTGCCCGGGCTACAAAATGAAGGAAGTATCCTGCGTGCCAATATGTCCCAACGGAAAAACAGGGCCTGGCTGCTCTGAAGGTATTGCCGACTATTATTTATTGGATGTATAATCGACAGACATCAGACTATAGAATTTTGTTACTAAAATAGCACCCATTAATGCTGCATAAGATTTGATGCATAATGCCTCAATGACAAGCTTAGACAATGAGCCTTCATCTATACGAGTACAAGAAAATTGTATTCCAAGACGGTTGTAGAGTCTCTGTGTCTATTATATTACAAAAACATAACTTTCCAGTCTATTAGATCTTACATTAATATTATAGTCAAAATTGAAATAAAATGTACATACGAGTACAGACTAATTTTGAAGTATTTGTGTTAATGAGTAGGTAAGATTTGTAACTTAGGAAGTTGGTTTATCGACATCTTATAAAACACCCTAATCTACATTTTGCAGACTGTCAACCAAACCGATGGGGTCCTAATTGCGTGAACGAGTGCAAAGACTGCTCTGAACATGGCGTCTGCTCCCCCATCAACGGGGAGTGCGTCTGCCAACAAGGCTGGCAAGGTGAGAGGTGCGTCATCGCATTTTCATTATTAATTTGTACTGACTCTTATCATCTCCACAACAATTTTTTTCATAAATAGATAATTATGTATCACAATGTCATAAAACACGCTATTTTTCTAATCGTCCATTGGAAAAAAGGTTACGTGCTCATTGAACTATTTATTGATTTGTTTATAAAAGATACACCAAATGTAGAGCTTAATAAAAGAAATTTAAAGACGTACAAATTTTACGAATTTTGTTTTTCATCCTTTCCAGTTGCGAGAACCTACTTACCACTACAACCTCAACGACGCCAGCGGAGGACTTACTTACTACTTCTAAAGCTGTTACTAAACCCACTACACCTTCTACCACAGCACTCACGCTTATCACTTCTTCTAGAAGTACCGTAGAAATGATTGTGAAGACCACACCCACGACAACAACTGCAGCTCCTACCGAATTACAAATAGAGACGAAGACGCAAAGGCCTTTGTCAAACAAGAAACAATTGAACGTTTCAACTTCCACAGTTTCACCTACTCAGCCAAAGACAACAATTAGTACTTATAAAATAGTAACAACGTCTTCAGAAAACCCAACCACTCTTGGCACATACACAGAAGCCACGACTAAAAGCAATAAAGGACTCAGCTTTGTTTACAATAGAACAGAAGTTCCAGTAACCACTCGAAAAAGTACTGATTCCGCTGTATTGATACCTCCGACGACTCAATTAACTACAACGGCAAGCACACCAGTTTCTACTGTCAAATTAATACCCACTACGAAAACGACTACAGTGACTACAACTCAAATGCCAAAGACTACATTAAGTTCAACAACAGTCAAAGAATTGCCAACTACAACTGCAACTACGCCAAAAATAGACACGACTACTAGAAAAACAGAAACTACAAGAATTTCCCTTACGACTCTCAAGTTCAAACCAAAAGAAATATGGATCAGACCAGCCCAAAAAGGTCAGGAAACTCCTACTGTTGAAACTAAAGTGAAGGTTACCCATGAGGTCCCACATACAAAGTATAAAAATGCCACCATGATAGAAATCATTCCGAATACGACGCCTAAGACAATCATAGTATCAATCATACCCACGTCAGTGTCGTATGCAACGTTTAAAAAGATCGCACTATCCACAGCGTCGTATATCTCTAATAAGAATGTCACAGTGTTCAAATCGTACAGTAAGTCGTCTGAAGGAACTACCAAAGCGATGTCTGTCCAAACCACGACATTGGCACCTTTTACGAAACCTTCTACCAATGTTACTACAAAATCTAATTTTACTACGACCATGAATACTCCAACTATGAATGTTACTAAGTCCACACCACATCGTACATCGTCAACGAAAGGAATTTCAACCAAATCTGTCTCTGTAAATAATATAACTAATAGCATGACACGCACGTCAACTGCAGTCACTCAAAAACTGAATTCTTCTATCTCTTTAACGACAGTAACCATTCCTTCAACTAACATACCTTCGTCTTCGCATAGACGTAATGTAACCATAGAAAAAGCTGTGCAAAAACTAAATGCAAGTAAAGCAACCGAACGTGCTACAACTACTGTAAGTCCTAATAAACATGTTGATGTGAAGAAATCCTCCAACAAAACAGTGGATATCATGCAGACGACGACGAAAACTGTTACAGTGAAAAATGTTACTAAAGTAGATAGAACTAACGATACTAAAGCGACTGTATCTAAATCAGCTAACTCTAAAACTAATACAGTAACCACTGATAAGCCATCGGGAGATGAAGAAACATTTCATATTTTGACAGAGCCGGAGCACATAACAGCTGTTATGACGGACAAGGGTACTGAGAGGTCGTCAGTTGATCTTGTCTCGGTGATAAGTATAGCTGGCGGAGTGATGATGGCGGTGATCACGGTAGCGGTGATCATAGTGATGATTGAGAGATGCAAGAAGCCCAGATATGAAGATGTGAGGAAGATCAACGATATCAGAATGCAAGTTATGATTGATAACAACGACGTGCCGCCTCCGTATGTGAGGAGTATCTTTCATACGCCATTGCCTGGTAAGTTAGAACTTGTTACTCTCATGAATAGAATTCGAAACAAATCATTAATATTTTAATGTAAAATGAAATTTATAGATTCCCGATTTATTAATAGTAGCGCGCAACATAAGGTTTTCAGTTCGTACAAACATGCTCGTCGAGTACATAACTACATACTAATGACGTTTTTTAGAAAGTTTCTAAGAAAATTGTGACTATTTTTAAAACAAGCAAAATATCTTCAAAATGATCAAGATCCAGCTGTCTAACAAAAAAGAATAATCCCAGAGAGCAGAGTCAAATCAAATAGTAAAAAACCTTTGAACTGGAATTTCGCTCTCCTGAACATCGGCCCATTAGCTCAGTTGGTTAGAGCGTCGTGCTAATAACGCGAAGGTCGCGGGTTCGATCCCCTCATGGGCCACGAAATATTTTTGTTTTTATTATTGACATTTATTTTTATTTGCAGATCCTCCAAATTCCGAAAAATGTCACTATCAACCAATATCAACACTTGATAGGAATTTAAAACAATTCATGAGACCCGTTGTGGTACAACAGATTTCGCCTGTAATGCTGGAAAACTTCAGAGGTATGTATTGATCACACCAAAAATTAATTAAATTGGAATTTTACCTTCTTCATCGAACACTTTTTCACATTTTTCAGGTATTCTAGAATGTCATTATGACCATTTACCACGACGAAGCCACGAATTTACCGATGTTCCTCGTAGATGCCATGATTTTGGTTCTCAACAAATTCGGTGTTCAGTAACGCCATCTATTACGATTAGCGAGCAACTAAACCTACAGCGAGCGTCTCTGACAGAGTCTGCCATCGAAGCGTTGAAATGCGAAGCTAAACTAGACGTTATTGATACGACCACCGCCGAATCGGAGCCGCTATATGCCGAGATTCCTTGTTGGCGACCACCTTCAGAGCACGCTGTAGAAATAATCAACATGAATGGTGAAGCGGTCACGGAGTTATGACCGACAACGTTTGACAAAAAGATAGTTCAGAACTAAAATGACAGATGGCGCTATTTGAGGATATGCTCTTTTACAAAATAATATTTTTAATTTCAATATTGAGTGTTTGTTATGTATTGCCAAAGACTTTTTAGTGTTAAAGTAAATGATAAATGTTTTGTGGATATTTATATGTTTAACTTAAGAAATGTAGGATTAACTAATAATATTAAATATCTAAGTATGCTTGATAACGTTTTATTTAGAATATTTGTTGATAAATATTCTTATCTATTTTCTAGGTATGTACTTATCAGCATGAACTATCTCAAGGAATTAGGTCAAACACGAGGCACTACTATTCACTAAATAACTACAAAATAAATATACCAGTGTAAATACTAAGTAGAAGGTATTATGATTTTAGGAGGTAAAAAAATATATAAACAATAAAATCAATGCCAAAATATTGCACTAATTAATAGTACAGCATAATAAAATAATCTATAAGGTAGGTACAGTGAATAGCATATCAAATTATTCATTATAAATGCGGTACATTTTATACCTACTTACATAAAATATGAAAGTTTAGCTTGATATGCTCATATAACTAACAATCTATCTATGTTAGTTATACATAATTTAAGTATAAGCCAAGATAATAGAGATGAATAGATCTTAAGAAAAAATATCTTCCCCATTCATACCTCGTTTTAACAAAATTTCCCTTTCGGCCTTATTTAAAAAACTCGTCCACAATTTTCAAATAAAGGCATTTTTCACGTTATCGCTGCCCAGAAAATATACCTACCCCCAAACTAACACAATGAAGCCACCTTTTTGCATCGGACTGTACCCAACTGAATTCTATGGAAGCTCTGATAAGAAAGGTCGTGGACGCTGCGTGCGCTGTTATCTAGTTTGCGAAACTTCCTATTTACAGCCGTTTATATTTGCACAGTAACGAGCCAATAAACAATACTCGTCAAATTATTCCACTGGTCATCAGAATACCCATCGGAGAAGCTACACTACAACAACAACAACAACAACAACAATTCCCAAAATTACGCGGGTTCGACCACGGGCTGGAAGACGTAGCGTGGGCAGGCCTCCTACTAGGTGGACCGACGATCTGGTAAAGGTCGCGGGAAGAGCCTGGATGCGGGCAGCGCAGGACCGTTCATTATAGAAAACCTTGGGGGAGGCCTTTGTCCAGCAGTGCACGTCATTTGGCTGAAACGACGACACGGGTTCGATCCCCACAAACCGATTTATCATGATTAATCTCGGATCTAATTAATATCGGATCAATTGTAGTTGAAAAAAAAGATGGGCTGAAATCAATAAGTAAGTACTTACCCTTTTGTGTTGTTTCGTATGAAGTCATGGTGCTCGCTCAGCCTCGGACAGCCTCTCTGTAACAAAGAAAATTAACCCTGTTACTCGAGTGTTCTCATAGGGCAGATCTTTCAATCATCGAATTCAATCATCGAATAACTACTGACAGGGAAATATGTCAAAATGTCAATTTTATTCTTGAGCTCAAATATCTCCGACGGTTAAAAATCAGCCATTACGAGTAATCAAGTAGATCCTATTCCTTTATAGGTTCCTAATAAAGTAAGTAGGTATATTAATAAAAAAATACTATGGGTACCACCGTGGCAAAAGGCCTCCCCAAGGAATTCCATAAGACCGGTTGCCCGCATCCAGGTGCTTCCATATCGTCGTTCGTGACGTGTTCACTACTTAGCTAGCAAATAGTACAAAAACTTATCCATAAAAAAACAAATCAACATGAATCAAAATACTCCAATATGCAAAGTAGCGTGCATTATCTCACCGTTTCTGATATACGCATGACGACATGTTGCTAACTAGAATTAGGGGTCAGCTGGTGAATCGAAGACCGCTCTAAGGAAAATTTTAAGGAAAATGTTTTGTAAACAAGATTAATTCGTATTTGATGCCCTAATCTGACATAAGTTATTTTGAAGAAGCATCTTTAAACTCAATGCGAAATGATGCATGGATTAATTAATGTGATGGTCGATCTTCACTACTTACACCAATCATCAACTTCAAAAAAAATATTCTGGAGTACCTAGCGCAGATTCCAATTTGTTTTAACATTTTTATCAGATGATCGCAAATCTGTGAAGTATATTCTCGAGGTTATAATAATATTAGTAAAAAAATTGTTATCATTTTAGAAGCTTTGTAGACACCACCATAAACTTCTAAATAACCTCATTTGGCTCTACAAGGATCCCAATAAGGACTGACAGTAAGTAAGTTGCCCACTAAACCTAAGAACCTAAGAAACTACGGAGTTGCACTTTTTTGTTTAACATTAAACTTATAAGTATGTATGTGCATACATACTTATAAGTTTAATGTTTATGTGCATAAATTACAGTACATAAGGCGAACTTAATGTCATTCGGCAATATCCTCCAATCAACCTTGGGGCCAAACTATCAGGTATTAGTATTTTTAAACTAGACTATACATTTTGAAAATTATAAATAAATAACTTGAAAAATTCGAACTGCCTAAGGCGGGAATTGAACCCACGACCTTCCGCTTGCCGGGCAACAGCTCTTCCAACTGAGCTACTTAGACACTGGATGAACTATACATTTTAAATTTTCATACGGAACCATCGGGATTTCGCATTGACAAGTCAAGCTGACCTCAAACATATCGCTCGAAGTAAATAACATCTCAGTGTACAACCAAACGTTTAGTGAACTAGTCAACTTGCTATAATTTGATTTAAGGTAAGATTATCTCAATAGACGTGCACCCAGTGTTAATGAAGTTCAAATCGGTAAACATTTTAGTGTTTTTTAACAAGTTGTAAGGAATATTTCACAGAATAATTTCGCGACTCAAAGGTAACAACTTCTTATTATGTAATCGGCATTATTCCCACCACTTCCATAGGGTATTCTGGTCTTAAATAATACTCTCTTAAAATAAACTTAAGTTTAAAAAAATAAAAACAAGTAACTTTGACTCTCTTGTTTTTGTTTGTTTACTTAAGATGTGCCAGGAGATAAACAAATTGAACTTGGAATTGAATTTGTTTTTCGACCTCCGTGATAAGATCTAAAAATACATGTTTACTAATGTGCTTTACACCTAACTTAGTCTACATAAAATAAAACTATTCAATGAAACAAAAGTGCAACCAAACGAAATGGGTCGATCAATTTTAAGGCTGAGTTGCACCACCTAACTTTGCCCGTAACTATGACGATAACGATAACGTAATTAAAATCGCGTGCGAATCCACTCTTTTTTGAACTAGTAGTATGTGATTACTAGTTCTCAAAGGGGTCGATTCGGACCCGTTTTTAATACTTTTGATGCATCGGGGCGAAAGCCTACTAAAAAAATTATTGAAAGGGGACGTTTCGCACATTATTGCGAAGGAAAATCGTGCGAAACTACTACTAACCCCTATTAGGTAGCTGTTTTTTCAATTAAAAAAACTGGGCTTATTACTAACCTTCTTAGGCTGAGTTGCATCAACTTACTTTAACCGTAACCGGCGGTTTTTGTATGGAGTTTGATAGATTTTTAACGTTTGTCAAAGTTAAAGTAAGATGGTGCAACTCAGCCTTATTAATTAAAGTTAATTCAAATTATTTATTCGTTTTTCTTTCGTCGGCCGTTTGGTGTAGTGGTTCAGAACGGACTACTATGCCGAGAGGTCTTGGGTTAGATTCCCGGCCGGGCAGAAATTAAAATGATCAATTTGAATGATGAAAACAAAAAGTATTCAAGTATGTTTATATCCGTTGTCTTGTACCCATAGTACCTACAAGCTTTGCTTAAGTTTGGGACTTTCAGAAGCGCAGTGTAAAATGTCCAAGGATATTTATTTATTTATTTACTAGTGTTGGGAACCGATTGGTGAATCAACCTCTTTTTTATATTGTCTATGTTTTTTATACTTTTTTTATTACTTTTGATACCTTTTATTTAGTTTGAAGTTGATGTTTTTTGATAGCCGTTGTGGGCATATTTGGCAGGAATATATCTTCATTTTAACCGAAGGTTTTTCTTATTTCCGCACGCCCGAGCGGCTGTCCGCAACAACTAGCTTACCGCCCGCGTGGAATTTTATCTGTCACAGAAAAACATAGTCGCGCGCGTCCCTGATTCAAAAACCGGGATAAAAACTATCCTATGTCCTTTCCCGGGACTCAAACTATCTCTATGCCAAATTTCACCAAAATCGCTTCAGTGGTTTAGACGTGAAAGCGAGACAGACAGACAGAGTTACTTTCGCATTTATAATATTAGTATAGATTAGTTTAAGTAGGCCCTTTTTACATGTCCCAATATAGCATGAACTACCACAACTTCGGGGAAAATTACGTTCGCTTTAAGTTAATTTTATGGAATTTTCAGAGCAAGATGCGGCTTCTATTGCTAGTCGCGGTGGTGGTCAGCGCACGCGCATTCGACCTCGCCCAGTCCACACAATCCGTTAAAGGAGGCCAGCACAGCTTCCAGTACCGAGGAGGTGACGTCACCAGGTGAATCACTTGTACTTGGAGGTGACAACAACAATGCTTACAGTCAACTGCAGAGGAATTAATTATTTTGTTTCTGTTGAAATTGAGCCCTATCGGCTCTTAAAATAAAGTTCATATTTTATGGGAAATGTAAACAAGTATTGTGCATCTGCTGTACAGTTGCCAAATAAATCCAGTCATAACAAAACAAGTGAACACGTAGGACAAACAATCTAATTATAAGTATGCAGGTAACCTAATTTCTTGTTGTTGTTTAAAGTCTGACAAACTTAAGGCCCGATTTCCACAAAAGCAAAGAGGAAAGGAGAAGAGTTTTATATAACCAATCAAGTTACAGAACCGAATCTTACACACCTGGTGATTTGGGAATAACGAAATCTGTTTATTTATTCCATGTAGACTCTTCTCCCCTCCGGGCCGGTGGAAAACAGGCATTAAGCACGAATCGACGATTTGCTGTAAGAATGCACGGAAAACCAACTTTTAAGAAGATTACCGACAGGGTGGACCGACGACCTTATAAAGGTAGTTGGGAGGCGCTGGATGCAGGCCGTTACCAACCGGCTATTGTGGAAATCATTGGGCGAGGCCTATGTTCAGCAGTGGACGTCCTGTGACTGAAATGATGATGATGATGATGATGATCACCGACAGGGTCCATACTGTCCTATATTATTTGTAACATCCTATTTAATGTGTGGAATAGCAATAAAGAATTTGAATTTGATTAAAATGTACGCAGATTCTTCAACAATGGGTCGTCATCCCACACCAGTGGCGGGGGTGGCTACGGGCAAGCGCCGTCAGTCAACTTTGAAGTCGGCGTATGCTACATCGAAGTGCCGTAAGTAATAATCAATAGTACTGAGAAGAGCTGGTGCATACAACTGCACACCAAAAGTAAAATAATGAAGAGAAAAACAAAAATATCTAAACAAGTCATCTTATCAACTAATCAAGTTTCTTAAATCAATCTTTAAGTAGGTAATGTGCTGTTGTCTCTACACACAAGTGCAACATATAACATGCAATATTACAAAACAAATTCCTTCTTTATTCCAGTACTGCCACTTTAGTGCGAGACCCAGCTCATGTCCCTGCAGGTAATGGGGTAAGTATCACTTACTAAGTAGAAACTAAACTAATTAAGCTTCTAAATGATCGTGATCTTTCCGATACATTAATTTAAGTCAAGGAAATGCTCTCAAAGGCACAACCCTTGGAAAATCTCGATACTTTCATATAAAAATGCTTACATCACGTTTCACACGTGATATTCCAAGAAATTTATATCCTTCAGTTAACCAAATATTTACTAAGGAGCGTTCACACTCGCTGTTTTTACTCTAGACGTCCTTATACCGAGGATCCACCGTCGGCACTCGCGTTGCAAATGATCGTGTAACGTCAGTAGTCTGAGATACAAGCATTCCTGAAATGCTTCACTTTGTCTGCGACTTACAAAGGGACTCGGTTTCGTAATCACAGACGATTTGGTTGTGTAGAAATGTCTGTACATTATTAGAATTCCCTGCTCTTTTGTCACAAAAGACTAAACCAACCCTATAATTAAAAATAACAAGCTAAAAGTGTCTGACAAGATCAGTAGAACCGCAGTCTTAAAGGTCAAGGTCTTCACTGCTCCGCCCCTATCAAGCCTGATGTTCCAAACTGGAAACTATTACACAAAACAATAAATTAAGCGTCCCATCTAAGCATCGCATTTAAGATTCTCAGACTCAGACACTCTTTAACTGTAGATAGAAACTGATCCTTTAGTTGATAAAGTGTCATTGGCAAGCACTGCCAAAGGAAGCGCATCGAGCCAAGAGTCTCTGTTCCTTTAAGATCCAGCAGCCAGTAACCCAATTTCTCCAATGGTTCCAGTCACGCCCGGACCTCAGCCGTATCCGGACGTGCTGCAAGGGCTACACACGAAACGTGTATAACCACAAGATCTGCGAGCCAGTCTGCAGCCAGGAGTGCGTGAACGCGCTCTGCACCGCTCCAGACACCTGCACCTGCTTCCCTGACCACGTCAGGAACCTTGCTGGGATCTGCGTCGCCACCTGTCCTATAGGCTGCCAGAACGGACACTGCTCAGGCGGAGAGTGCCTGTGTAAAGAGGGATACAAGCTGGACATAGACGGACGATTCTGCTTGCCAAACTGCAGGCTTAACTGCGGTGGATTGGGTAAAGTTTTCTTCTATCTCAAACGAAATATCTAGATATTTTTTATTTACAGTGGGAGATTGAAGAAACACCACCTCATATACATTTAGACATGTTTTATGTGTCAATAATAATGATTCCGAATCTGTAGTACCAACTTAAACACTTGCCTATGTTTCGGCGCTTGAGCTAGAGCCCATAAGATAAGAAGACATGAAAACAATTACTGAAGGATCTCCTTTTTTTACTTTTATAAGAAAAAGAACTAGTCTAAGTCTCTATTACTTTCATTTCAATAGCTAAATTGGTCAGTATAGTACCCAATTAGCAAGTGTCAGTAAAGTCATTAAAGTAATTAGCAAGTGTCAGTAAAATAAGTCGTGTGTGAAAACTTCGACAACTATAATTTAATTAACATGATAACCATTCAGGCAACTGCACTGCCCCCAACACTTGCGAGTGCAATACAGGCTACCGGTCTACCCCGGACGGCTCGTGCCAGGCGATCGACCGGTGCACCAACGGGGACTTCGTGCGGGGCCAGTGCCGCTGCCACGCCGGCTACGCCAGGGACACCCAAGGGGACTGTATGCCTCATTGCAACCAGTAAGCAACAAGCCCTCTCTTCATCATCATCATCATCATTTCAGCCATTAGGACGTCCACTGCTGAACATAGGCCTCCCCCAATGCTTTCCATGTTAACCCCTCTCTTAAAACATCTCAAATCTAACGCCCGTATTCACAAACGATGCTTGCTTAAGTGAAGCAGCAAATCGAACATACACAAGCAGCAAATTAAACGCACATCGTTAAATAGAGCTCTGTGATTGGTTCGTGTGTCACCCTGTGCGTCCACGCGCACTGTGAGACATGTTTGTGAATGCGGGCGTAAGTTAAATTGCTGCGACACCAAATAGGTGTCGCATAACATAAATATGTTATCAGAATTAATAACCATAAAGTTTTAATCGACTAAAATATTCGTGAATAACATTGAAGTATTTGTGAAGTGTGTTTCCTCCAGAGAATTGAAGACAAGAAAAATGCAATTTAATTCTTATTCTTTCGTTACAGAAATTGTGGCCCAAATGGAAAATGCTTAGCACCGAACGTATGCAGTACGTCCCCTGACGCGGAACGACTACCTCCTGGCCAGAGACCAAGCCCTCAAAACCCTGCAGGCGGCTCTGGACAGAATACTTACAATTTCAACTCTTATAATCCCTATTATCCTTATCCCTCTAGTCAGAATGGATCACACCCAAATCAAGGCACCTATCAACCGAACCCATCTCATCCTCATAATCAAGGTTCTAACTATCCTCAATATCAGAATTCTCAAAACGGATCACAAGCAAATCAAGGCTCCTATCAACCGAACCCATCTTATCCTCATAATCAAGGTTCTAACTATCCTCAGTATCCGAATTCTCAAAACGGATCACAAACAAATCAAGGCCCCCAACCCAATCCATTATATCCTTACAATCAAAATCACCAGTATCCATACCCTCAAAACTCAACAAATCCTCAATACAACATATCTTATGGAACTCATCACTATCCCTTGACTCCAGGCAGTCAAATTGGTCAGAATCCTCAGTATAATCAACCGCAATACCCCTACAATCCACAAAACACACAAAACCCATCAAATCAAGCGTCAAACCCTCAGTATCCCTCATTCCAAACAATCAACGTGACTTATCCTCATCCTATGTACCCGGACAATCAAGTTGGCCCTTACGGTCCAGTAAACCCGTCGAATGTACCTGGGCAACCTCAATATGGTCAAAGATCGAATGCAACTACTGACAGTCAAGGGGGTTCCCCTCAATACCCATCTTACCAAAGGCCCGGTTATCCTACTCCTCAGCACGGGTACTATCCTTCGAATGAGCCGGGAAACAATTACCCTTCAAATCAGGGAGGTTACTACTCGAATGGGTACCCAAGTTATCAGAACTATAACCCCAGCCAGCAGAACACGTTCGAAGTCCAAGAGACATTGTGCGCTGAGCCCTGCGTCAACGCTGTATGCATCGACCACAACAGGTGCAGGTGTAATCCAGGCTACATAACAGATGAGAATGATCCCAGCGGAAGTCGGTAAGTAAATTATTGATATCGTTGTCAACTTATAAAATCTTGACCACAAAATTCGTGACAGCCATAGGTACAAAAATCAAAAATATATGCATAAAATGCATAGAATTCACATCATCAAAATAGAGCTCAATAGTCTTGAGTCCTAACAAAAACGGTACAGTCAACAACTCACCTCAAGCTGTACATTTATAGTTGCAAAATAAAACCGCACTGCATTGCTTGACGTGCTGTCATTTGAAGACCGCATTTATTCAAATCGTGAGGAACCCCTGACCTGAGTCTTACATTTTAAGTAACTCGTACCACTCTGCAGAGGGGTAGGCACAGGCCAGTAATAATATAAAAAATGTAAACGTCTATACTGCTCATTTATAACGCTCAATAGGTAGGTAGTTACTGAGTTTCTTGCGCTGCTTCTTCTCAGCACTGGCCCATTTATTAACCGACTTCAAAAAAGGAGGAGGTTATATGTAGGACTGTATGTATCTGTTTTTTAATCTAGCATAAAAAAGAAAAAAAATCTTTGTTTATCGAGGGAAGTCGAACCTTAAATTTCGATGTCCTATGTTCTTCTGATTAATTTCGTTGCGGGTCCAATGACAGTTTAGCTTTCCCCCGGGACAAACTTGACCTTCATTGGTTGGGTTTTTATGGCGGTCAAGCTGTAGATCCTGGCTACACAGGAGTTGCAGTGGTGGGAACGAGACGTGGGAATAGTCCCGTGGTCCATTTATTGTCCCGAAGCAGTGGCAGGGTTGATACTGGGACGTGTGAAAGTGCTTTTTAAAAGCCAATTTGCAAAAATAAATGAGTTTTTTTAAATTTCCAGGTGTCGCCCACACTGCCCCGGCGGTTGCCTCAACGGTTACTGTGCGGCGCCGCACTCCTGTGCATGTGACGAGGGCTACTACCGGGATACCAGCGTCAAGGGCCACGCTGTGTGCGTCAAACGGATTCGTTGAGCAGCTTTACAACTTCACTGGACCGCAAAGAAGGATCGGTTACAAAATTTTCAATATCTTAGAAATACCTGACCTAGCTTTATGATTTGAAGAATTTAATAAAAAATAAAAATTACGAAATTTTTACAGTACGTTTTATTCCTTAAAGCTGGTTCAGGTACCTAATTGAAGATAATATAGAAGATTTTCCGACCGACCCATTTTATTTGCGGTCCAGTGCATACTCGATAATAAGATATTATAATAGAAGGTAGTTTAGCTTAGCTCGCATACCTGATGCAATTTTCCATAATTGTATACCTACTTGTATGCAAACTGCAAACACTATAGGAAACTGCGTGTATATTTTAAAAATACAGCAACATTACTATTCAAATATGTAATCCTAACCTAATAATCCAAAAGGAAAATGTGCAAGAATTAAAACATACAAAAATTCACTTACTATAAAAGTTCTTCTTCCAGTCGTTACACTCTTTTCAGTATCACTTTTCACTTTTCCTGATAATTCCATAAAATCATTATTCTAAAGTTCTCCACAAAATCTCTAGACGCTAACAAACTTATTGAGATTCGTGCGGTACTTCTTTTCAACACTGACACATTTATTGTCCCGAATCAGGTTTAAAGTAAAAGAGACACAGGCACGTGTAAAAGCGCCTATTAAAAACTGATTTCTATGACTGACTAAAAGAATTTGGAGAAAAACATAGAATCGGGGGTAGAACTAAAATCGTCACAGTGTCAGGCAAAAATAATGTTATTTTTTTTTTGTTTAGTCGCAACCAATCTGGGAGTTTTATTTTTGCCAATGTCGAGTGAAAATATTGAATTTAATGTTACAATAGAATGCGGTTTTTGTGAAGTGTCCCATTTAATTATGACATATACAGGAGGGCGCTACTATCAGTACTGGGTTATTAGTTCTGATTTTTAACTTAACTTTTCAGAATCATTGACTGTTTTTTTTTATGAAAACTAATTTATGAAATATACGAAGTGAGCGAATTCATTCCTAAATACAAAAATACTTCTACGAGAACTAGTGGGAATACGGGATATGGAAATTCGATAGCCTGGTCGTCTAGATAAAGGGGACTCACCGGACCTTCGACTAGCCGTCCCATCGCAGAGTGACGACTCCTGAGCCCTCCTTGGCTTGGCAAATTATCTCCAAGTATTTGTGTGCGAATGCGGAGGGAATCTCCTGCGGTGTAGACTTGACAGGACAGGCTGACGTTCTTCCGAATGAAGTCCACCTGTCAGTTGCCAGCCAGTGCTATGTAATGCAGTTTTAAACGTGAAAAAATGGCCATAAAGTGGCCCGAACAACTACAATGAATAAAGAAATAATTAATAAGAATGGGTTTAATTAAATATTACATTTTGTGTATATCTTTTATCCATACGATAACATGTTTGTAATAATTTAACCTATTAAGGTGTTATTCATTTATTTAGTGATTAATTTACACATTCATACGTTTCATTCGAGTGCATAGAACGGTCATCCTCCGACTTCACTCCTGTGAACTGGATAGTTGGAATACTGTACTCTTCAGTGTGATCTGAAACATTGAGTTCATTGAAAATGTATAGGCAACCACAATTAACGCCCATATTCACAAACAACCCGACCTCATAGTAAATGAGGTCTCACTGTACGCGTGCATGCGCAGGGTGACACACAACAAACCAATCAAAGAACTCTATTCAACGCTGTGCATTCGATTTGCAGCTTCACTTAAGCAAGTCCCGTTAGCCCCTCGTACTAAGCTAAATATGCTTGTATCACGGGTGAGCTCACCACAATAGTCGAGCGGCGGCGGGGACCGAACCCGCGTTCCCCGGATCACGAGTCGGCCAGTCTGACCCCGTCACCGTTCGGCTATCGGGGCTTCAAAAAGTGGATTTGAAAGCAACTATGTAAAAACTAAGCTAATTTAACAGTTTAAAATGAAGTTGTGTATTTAAAGTCATTTACCTTTCACTTCATATTTGCTGCGCTTAAAGTAATTCATCAAAAGATTTCTTTTAAGATAGACCATCAAAATAAGTAGTACAATCAGTATGGCCATTACTGCTGCGACAATGTATACCCAGACTGGAATAGACCTGGAACAGAAAACGTAAGTAATTTAATTTTTAAACATCTAGCCCGCTACAAAATTGTATGTTTATTAGACCAACACTTGAATGGTAAATAATTCAACTAAATAAATTGGGTAGGTACCTGCTTTTAGAACCATTTTGGAGTTTACTATCATAGCTTTTCTCTGCAAGCTTTGTAGTTACGAAAGAGATAGTAATATTTACTTCACTCTGCGTAAAGTCTTCATAATCTGTTGGTGTTGATGACTCGTCCATGTCTACTTTGGTCGTATAAAAAGAAGGATACATTATTGTATCATTTTGTTCTAATTCATCGTTTGTAGCTGTTGATAAGTCAATGTCTTTGTTGTTTGTAACTTTTGATGACATAAACGTTGTTTCCAAATCAATTCCTTCTGAGGATTCAAATACTTCAGTTACATAATTGTCATCATGTGTGCTTGAATTTAACACACAAATTGTCATATTGCACATAATCAACCCAGATATTGATTCAAAACCATCACACTCGCCACCATCTGCGGTAGTGTTCTTGGCGATGAATGGAAGCTGGCAAATACATTGATTTGGAGCGACACATAGTCCTTGACAATTAGTACATTTAGGAATGCAAAGAGGGCCCTCTGTTTTATTTTCCGTATTGTTTTGCAAATCCACAGTGTAGCCGGGAGCGCAAGTACAAATGTCTGGTTCTATGCACTTCCCATTACCACACTCTATTTTGCAATATGGTTTACAAGTACCGTTTATATGCTCATTCGAATACGTATACAAATATCCAGTATCACACAGGCATTTACCAAGGCCAACACATTTGCCATGGTCACAACCATTCGGGCAGTCCGGCTGACATGTGTTATTCGAATATGTGTAGCCAGGGTCACATAAACAAGTATCAGGACTCACACACTTGCCATAGGGACATCCTGAAGAACATTGGGGCTCACAGGTATTATTTTTTATTTTGTATCCGGAATCACACTGACAAGTTTCTGGGGCTACGCATTCTCCGTGTGGGCAGCCATTAGAGCAATTAGGTTCACATGTGCCGTTTGCAGACATTCTAAAGCCAAGCTTACATATGCAGTGGAGTGGGCTCACACAAATTCCATTTCTACAACCTGTATGACAAAGAGGTTTGCAGATATTATTTTTAGGTATGCGAGGATAGTAGCCAAGGTCACATTGACAAATTTCTGGACTGACGCATTTTCCATGAGAAGGACACCCCTTAGAGCACACAGGTTCACAAGTCCTATTTTTCGACATGCTGTAACCTACATTACATTCACAAACTTCAGGGCTAATGCATTTCCCATTAGAAGGACAACCATCAGAACAGAAAGAGTCGCAAGTGCCATCAAATGTAATGTTGTAGCCGATTTCACATTGGCAAACGTCTGGACTTACACATTTAGAATTTTCTGGGCAATTCCGAGAGCAGTGAGGATCGCAGGTGGCATTTTGCGACATTTTGTACCCCAGATTACATTGGCATACTTCAGGACTGACACATTTTCCAATAGAAGGACATCCGCCAGAACAGAGAGGGTCGCAAGTGCCATTTACTGTCATGTAGTAGCCGAGGTCACATTGGCAAACTTCAGGGCTAGTGCATTTTCCATTAGAAGGACAACCATCAAAGCAGAGAGGGTCGCAAGTGCCATTAATTGTCATGTTGTAACCGAGGTCACATTTGCACACTTCAGGGCTGACACATTTTCCATTAGAAGGACACTCCTTAGTGCACACAGGGTCACAAGTCATATTTTTCGACATGCTATAACCAACATTACATTCACAAACTTCAGGGCTAATGCATTTCCCATTAGAAGGACATCCGTCAGAACAGAGAGGNTCCAGGGCTGGCACATTTTCCATTAGAAGGACACCCCTTAGTGCACACAGGGTCACAAGTCTTATTTTTCGACATTCTATAACCAACATTACATTCACAAACTTCAGGGGTAGTGCATTTTCCATTAGAAGGACAACCGTCAGAGCAAAGAGGATCGCAAGTGCCATCAATTGTCATGTTGTAGCCGGGGTCACATTGGCACACTTCAGGGCTGGCACATTTTCCATTAGAAGGACACTCCTTCGTGCACACAGGGGCACAAGTCTTATTTTCCAACATGTTGTAACCAACATTACATTCACAAACTTCAGGGCTAATGCATTTTCCATTTGGGCATCCTTTAGAGCACTGGGGTTCGCAGGTAAAGGACTTAGAAAGTTTATATCCCAAGTCACATTGGCACATTTCTGGGCCGACACATTTTCNGCACTTGCCATGAGAACATCCCCTGGAACATTGTGGTTCACACGTAAGGCTTGGGGACATTTTGTATCCGAAGTTACATCTGCATGTATTCGGTGCGTCGCAAAAGCCATTTTTGCAGGGTGGATTGCATACAGGTCTGCAGGGTCCTCCATACTTGGGATTGCCTGTGTAACCATCGCAGCAAACATCTTCATATTTATAGCCAACTTTCTGAAAAAAGCATATCATTATTTTACATATTTGAAAAACTGACTGACACTGACTATAAACCTATAGTTCCAAAATACAGTGGGTCTAGACAAAGTGCAAATTATAATCGCAAACCAGTCAAAAAGTGGTCGAAAAGCCCCTTTTTTGTATGGATTTTTGACGGATTCGATTTTCGATTCGATCAAAAAGTGAGTTTTGTCTAGGGGGGCTGGACTGTCCTGTCGATGACATTGACAGTGGGGCGCCACCGTCAATACCGGATCGCTGGTTCAGATTTTTGCCATGTTGGAAACCATATAGTTGAACGATGGTAGCGCCCCCCTGTCATTGAGTTTGGTGGGACAGTTCAGCGTGGGTCATCTATAACATCTAACATTTAATTATTATATGACAGTAACTTCTTAACGACTTTTACTTGTGACAAGTTATGTTTATCTAAAAGGCTACGATTCAGTCAGATTGGCGTTACTTTTTAGGACAATTTAATTTATTTTAAATTCTTTATTGCTATTCCATACATTACAATACATTACATTATCTTCAAAATATTTAGCAGGGCAATGCATGATTACAGAAGAAATATAAAACGCTTTTAATTAAATAATTTAAAAAAAGTAGGTATAGATTGGCTTCTGAAGTTACTGCGTTATTTGCCAAGGTCTTTAATAGACATAATAAGTATTAATCCTTATCCAAGTAAATACGTTATTCATTACAATGTAACATTATGTTACATGTAATGTATTTACTTTCCAACAAAATTACCCTTGCTTGACATAATTTAATTTATGAATATCTTAGGAAAATCATCTATATATATAAAAGAAAGTCGTGTTAGTTACTCTACTTATAACTCAAGAACGGCTGAACCGATTTAGCTGAAAATTGTCCGGGAGGTAGTTTAGAGCCAGGAGAAGGACATAGGATACTTTTTATCCCGTTCGAAATAAAAAAAAGTCTGCTTATTTATTGCCATTAAGGCGGAACAAAGTTCGCCGGGTCAGCTAGTCTATTTTATAAAAGAAAGTCGTGTTAGTTACTCCACTTATAACTCAAGAACGGCTGAACCGATTTAGCTGAAAATTGTCAGAGAGATAGTTTAGAGCCAGGAGAAGGACATAGGATACTTTTTATCCCGTTATTTATTGCCATTAAGGCGGAACAAAGTTCGCCGGGTCAGCTAGTCTATTATACTTATAAAAGAAAGTCGTGTTAGTTACTCCAGTTATAACTCAAGAACGGCTGAACTGATTTAGCTGAAAATTGTCAGTGAGGTAGTTTAGAGCCAGGAGAAGGACATAGGATACTTTTTATTCCGTTATTTATTGCCATTAAGGCGGAACAAAGTTCGCCGGGTCAGCTAGTTAGTTATAAAATAGCTCCGCAACAAACTAATGATTAAGTGATATTTATGTCATGGCGTACAACCCGATCGAGTAAACTGCGCACCTCGCTGAAATGCGACTCCCTCGCACTCCCCGAGTCAGGCCTGGCTCACTCCGCGCGGTACATCCGATAATTACCTACAGCGAAGCGCCCCGCCGCACAGTGATTCGAGTAGAACAAGCTAGCTGGACAATATTATTTTTTTACTTTAATGGGTTTAATACACGCATTACTTACTTTTTTGTGCAATTTAAGATTAATTAGGCTTCTTATTATAATTATATTAGGTAGGTTTGAAAAAAAAATTTTTTTTGGTAATAAAATATTTATTTCCTAAAATCAAGAGAAACAGACTAAAAAGGAAAGAAGAAACTAACTTTACAGTATAATAATAATTGGTCTTATGATGTATTAGGTGTTAAAGTATGAAATTCCCGTTTTTTATGGAGAATTTAATGAAAATCAATTTTTCGATATAAACATTTTTGCGATTTATATGGAACAAAGAATCTCAGTTTTTTTTTAATTTAGTGGGTAGACTGGGACAACATTAATGACTTGCCAAGTTGCTGTGGCCAGCAGACATTTGCGCTGCAGCTTCAGCAGTCAATATCAGTTCTCAAGTACTTCTTGAGGAAATGAGGTCTAAAAGTCTTCTTCTTTTCGTCTTTTTGCTGGACTCGTTGAACTCCTTGAGTGGTCGTCCAGGTGTAGAATCTTTCGACGTGGAAGGCTGAACTTTATGAACAGAAACATGTAACACTATGGCTCCGGGAATCCACTCAGTTTTGTTTTTCATGAAGCGTTCCCTGTTTTGCCGTATTTCGTCCATTGAAATGAAATTGAAATGCGACTGATGCTATTCTTCAACTCTCTCAGCGAATTTTCGTGATCCCAATACATCACATTTTGAGAATATAAATTAAAAATCATGCTATTCTGGTCACTTTTTCAATGTTTTAATCATTAATCAAAAAACTTGATTTTTTATTAATCTTCGAAAAATTTTGTATGAAAAATTAAACAGCGCCCCCTAGGGCGGCTATAATATAGGGGGCGCTGTTTAATTTTTCATACAAAATTTTTCGATGACACTTTGAATACGCAACGAAACGAACTCGAAAGTTTTTCCTACTAGAGGTACTGGTGTTTAAATTCGAAAAGAAATCTACCGGATTTATCTTTTTTTTTCGCTTCCCAGAGATGCTGAAAGGTATCAATAATTCTTAGGATAGTATAGGAACCTAACCTACCATGACTACTGCTCAGAATGCGTTCGTTCGTTTCAGCCAAATGACGTCCACTGCTGGACAAAGGCCTCTCCCAAGGTTTTCCATAATGAATGCGTACTTACATACATACGTGTCATGAGGTACGTACCTCATGACATATAAGTAGATTAATTATTTTTTTCACTAGACAGCAACCCTAACAGCGTAAGAAGAGTTCAGAGGCACGCGATAGAAAGAGACAAAACTTGTAGGTGAATAAAATTGTAGGTACGTAGTGCTGTGCGAGCTGAATTCTACTGTATCGCGTCGCAGCAAGACTCGCATTTATTTAAATCGTCTTACGGAGTAATCCTTCTGTACCTGTACTATTACTTATTCTGTGCCCGAGTTCACCCCCTCCGTACCAGTGTCGATGTGACGTCACGGTACTAGGTGCGCAGTCACCTCTAACGGGTTGTAGCTAGTTTATCCATAAGCTTACTAACCACTAATAGAAAAAATATTTACCTACCGTCAGTTTAGCATCTCTAAAACCATGAGCTATTCTTGTTTTTGTGGAGCACCACAGACTCGTCCAACAAGATTCGTAGGATTGGACATAGCTACCCCATTTCTGACCCCAATATGTCTTTTCGTATCTGTCGTGGAAAACAGAAAGAATCATTATTTAAATTCAAAATGTATTTAAAAAATTATTTGTCTTGATCTAAGTTTTCACCAGATTAGTTACAACACATTATAGTTACATCACAATCAACTTTAGCTCCTTCATGTAAAATTATTGATTTTAAACTGTATCCTAGGTTCTTTTTGATATTCCAATTGTTATTAATGAGCAAACATCCAAATTTAGCACTACTCTATTACAAATAAAAAAACACTCACGTTTTCACAGTTTGACACACACCAACTCGTGATTCCACTTGGCATGTCACCAGCACCAACCCAAGCACAACAAACTTCCACATGGCAAGACACACTCCAGTCTGAAACTCCGAAATAATGCGCAAGAGCAAAATTAAATAGAGTAGGTAAATTGTAGAGTAGAGTAAGTATCAGCGCTCTACGGATGTACAACCAGCGCCAAATAAACCTGGCAATATTTATGACAAGCAATGCTGACGTAGCATTGATACCGAGTTGTATCCAGTAATCTGAATAAATGAGGATGTTCAGTCATTTAATCTCGTTCCAGTCCATTTTTTTATCATACTATATTCACAAAATTACCAGTTCCTATTGGCGCGATATATTCATGTGTAGGATGATATTGATATAGTTATCTAGGCTCTATGGACACTAATTAAAATATTAATTCCCCTTCCATCTTCGTTGTTTATGGTCGGGTAAAATGGGCTGGCTGCGTCCGAGTTGAATCATAGAAAGCACAAAAAGTATAGGTACGAGTATACTTATTACAGTGCTTCATGGATCAAATTCATAAAGTTTTTACCTATATCAAGTAATATGAATACATTTCATGCAGATATGCTCATGATTTACTTCAACAAAGGAACGGTCATAAATGGGAGACAGATCGAGTTTGAATTCGTGTTTATGTATAATGATTCCATGAAGGAAGTGCGACGTACTATGGTCGATTTCCAGAAATTGCGCAATCTCGTTTATTCTAGAAGAATTTAGAAAGAAAGAAAGAAAGAAAGAATTGTAGAATTTATTGAACACAGTAAGCACAAATTATAAACAATAACAACACAAAACGAATATATAAAATAGTGGGCCACTGTGTCAAAAGGCTTCCGCTCAGCATTTATCCTGACATGCTCGTGAGGGCATGTCAAGAAACTGGTCTTCCGCGAGAGCCCTTGTTGTGGCTTCGCGCATCCCTTCAGAGAAACATCGACTCGAGTTAGATATCTCTCAAAAGGGGTGAGCAATTTATAAAAAGTTTACTTCCTTTAAAGCTTTAATTGACGTATCCTCTTTTTTGTCTTTCCGTGAATCTTCTTTAACAACATGAAGGGATATATTTAGTTAGGGTTACTTTTATCTGAAAATTGACACGCTATTTCACATGAGTCATTCTTCGAACAGTCATTCAACTGATAACTCATATCACCGACATTCCACCATTTTATTATTATTTCGTTCGTTCCAACCAAATGACGTCCACTGCTGGACAAAGGCCTCCCCAAGGATGTCTACAACGATCAGCCCTGCGCTGCCTGCATCCAGGTACATCCCGCAACCTCCTCCAAATCGTCGGTCCACCTAGTGGGAGGCCTGCCCCTCATTCTTTCAATAATTATTAATTTCAATTCGATTAGTCACCTTTTCAGCATTGTAACATAATTTCAAAATTCAAGTATTGATAATATCCTAGAGTGGTATTAAAAAACAGATTTCAGGTTAAATTAATTTATTTACTTTTTTTAATATTAAAGTACCTACGGAAAAGTAGTTTTTAGACAAATAAATTATGAGAATTGTCAATGATCACAATCGATTTCTTACTTAAATAAGCGTGATGTGATGATGATATTGATAATAATGCATTGGAAGCTTGACACTTGACGTTTCCAGAACTCTTGACGTGTAGTCATTGCAGTGAATGAACGATATTAAAGTTGAATCGAGTTTTAAGCACCGTTCTGTGATACGGACTTGAAACAAGTTTCACTCAGTTTCATTACATTGAAAAGATAAACCTACATCTAAAAGATAAACCTATAAAATATTTATAATTATTTATTAATTTCACAACTGCGTTTGCAAGTTTTAACGACTAATTTTATAATAATAATGCTTGTGTGTGATTATTATTTACAAAGAGTTTGGATGTTTGTATATTACGTGATACGAAAAACAAGGTACTTTTTTCCAATGTGCAATGCAAAAAAGGGAAGACTAAAAGCTGTTAATAATACCATACTAAAGTCAAAGTTACCACGACGTAGTTTAACCACAAATTTTGTACGAGTAGTTCCACCATAGTTCCACAGATAAAGAGAATTCGTTATACTTCAAGAAAACAGCATCTGCTAATTCTAGGTCTTACACTTCACATAGACCACAGGCCATTTGTGATTTTTAGATGTGAGCTGTGATAAATCTTTAGACCTTTTTGGTTCGCTTCAGCCGAAAGACGTCCACTGCCGACAAAGGCTTTCCCCAAGGTTTTCCACAAAGACCGGTCCTGCGCCGCCCGCATCCAAGCAACTTCTGCGACCTTCACCAGATCGTCGGTCCACCTAGTGGGAGACCTCTGCTCACACTACGTCTTCCGGCTCGTGGTCGCCACTCGAGAACTTTTCTACCTCAGCGGCCATCAGCTCTACAAGCTATGTATGTGCCCCGCCCACTGCCACTTGCGATTCTACGGGGTATGCCAGTCACTTTGGTTCTCCTGCGGATCTCCTCATTTCTGATTCGATCACGCAGGGAACCTTTTGGTACCGAGCTAAAGTTTAACATAACTTTGGCATTAAAATGGAATAATCTAAATGAATATGGCACAAAACAATGCAATATTTTTCTTTTACACAATGTTATATTCGAATTCGATTCTAAAACCACCTGCTAAGTACATACAAAGAAGAAAATTTAGACTATCGATGAGATAACGAAAGTTAAGGTTGGGTTGCACCATCTTACTTTAACAAACGCCAAAAATCTGTCATACTCCATACAAAATGCACCGGTTATCGTTATAGTTACCGTTAAAGTTAGGTGGTGCATCTCAGCCTAAAACATTCAAAGAATGCCATCACTTTTTTAATTTACATAGTGCAATAATTAAACCTAATACATTTTATTATTCTTAATTGTCTCCTATAATACAATTTTAAGTCATTTTTTAATGACAAACATACTTCTACGTTTTGTTTGTTAGTTAGTTAATAAATATTATGTATTTATTTTATTAGACTAAGATTGCAACTGAGATTCACTGTACCTACATTTATGTAACATTTTAGTAACTTTTTGTACATATCTTACGTTCAACATTAAAATTGCAGTGTATTTTGTATGCTACTACAGAAGCGACGAACAAATCATTATTATTGACCAATTGAACTAACAATACTGTAAATAATAGGCGTTTAAAGTACATTTATGAGATACAAAAGCTTTTAAGCTTCTTTTGTAAGTTCGTTTAAAACTTTGGTAAATAAAATTGAGCCTCTACTGCATTTACGTTGTACTTCACTGCATATTTTACAGCTATGTTGCAGTCTGAAAATTTAATTACATAATCCATTATAAAAAATAAATTACATTCTACATAAAACTTCACATGCTACTGAAAACTCACTACTTATAGATGATCTACACAGGAGTTTCAGTGGTTGAAATCAACAGTGACAATATGACTACAGTCAGCTACGTTCTCCGTGTTACAGAGTTCCTAAACTCACACTGGAGCCATTCTCAATAATAGTCAGTAACCCTTTTCCTACGGGCTCTTGTAAACCAAAGTGCGCCTCTCAATACGGGGTATTTTATGCTGCCAACATTTTTGCTTTACTTTACATCAAGATATTTTAAAAAGTATGAGACTTACGGTATTGAAATTTGAAATATAATTCTGCAACTAATGTAGTTTCATAATTACATGCTCATTTTTTGTCGTGAACCGTGATTTTGGCTTTGCCAAAACAACGATAGATGCCACCAGTATTTTGAGAAGTGACTTTTGACTTGGCATCAATAGGCGCCTCCTGTAGGTAAAAGGTTAACAAAGTCATCATATCCTCTCGACACAGTCTTCCGTGGGTATATGCCCTAGAAGACCCACATCGGTCTGCTTGTTCAGTTCTACGTCATCGTAGTCAGGATCCACGTCGGTCGGATCCCGAGGTACCAAAGTGTTGGCAAGAGGATACAGAACGCTGCCATAGGCTGCATCATCTGAGAAATAAGAAGCAATTTGTCCTGGTCAATTAATGATGTTGGCTCAATGCTAACCTCTTTACTAATAAAAGTTATTCGCTCGTTGAACACTTGTTGAAAGTGACGTTTAGTATGAAAATGTCACTATAAACTACTGTTCATATTTTGGGCTTTTTTTTTCCACAACGAGGAAGCTCGTGGCCTGTATCTCACCTGATGATAAGTGAATATCAGGCCGAAGGTGGAAGCGAGCTTCACCCGGAATCCTCAACCACGGAGGAACTGGCTATCTTACATCTACTGCCGGAACACAACAATGCTGTTGACATTGTTGTTATGGCGACAGACTTAGGTAAGACGGTGGTAGCTAGCCAGGCGGACTTAGAACAAGCCCACCACCAACCAAACCGAACAGAAAAATCTGCTCCCACTGGGAATCGAACCCGGGACCTCTGCGTCAAAAGCAGGTGGTCTTACCACAACATCACAGAGGCGGTTATAGAGGCGGAGGCGGCTTGTCTTAGTTTATTTGATTCATCTGCCGTCTGCTTGAAAATGCTGCAAATCCCTTCTACTATTTTCAATTTACAATGATGGTGTAATGAGGGCTATCGTTTTAGCGCTCACCAGTTTGCGCCACTGTAGAGTAAGGTCCTGTCACTTGCTAGTAGCGAAGACAGTGGCACCAACTGGTGAGTGCTAAAGTGGTAGGAGGACTATCGCATTTGCACTCATCAAGATGGCGCCACTGTAGAGTAAGGTCCTGTCAATCGCCAGGGGTGCCAACTGTTAAGTATAAAAACGATAGCCCTCATTAACAATGCAGTTCTTACGTTTGTCTGGATTCTTCTTGTCGTATCTTTGCCTCTGGCGCCAGATCCGAGCCATGACCACCATCATGATGACGACGAGCAGGATCCCCACCGCCCCTCCCAGCGCCCACGTCAACTGCAGACCAGCTAACCTGTGACGTCACATAGTCATTATAGATAGCTCAACGAAAGTTGAGGCGAACACGTACTCAAACTGAAGTAATATTTGAATACAGAACACAAACAACACATTTCAAATGCTGTATTATGTAATTGTAGGTATGTGAAATTGTGAATGTACCCACTGCAAACTCATTAGCTTTAGATCAAACCCTAGTGGTTTTTAAAGCTATCTAAATGTAATTGTCCCAATGTAACTGTCGTTTAGTTGTAAAATAAATTAAAAAAAAATCGAATATACAGCTAGTAAGCTACCACGCTCTCGTAAATGTCTGCAAGCGAGACAGAAACAGACAGCGTATAAGATACAAATCTTTGCTTGTGTTAATGGCCTCAACACTGGTTGCGCGACCTTATACATTTAACATCATTATCATTCAGTCGATATAAAACAACTGCTGGGTCTATCGGCCTGCGGTCGATAAAAGTTTGAAGCAAGGACAAAATAATGATTATTACTTGCTCAAGGACCATCAAAAAACACGATCTTCCGATTTTTTAACCAGTAAATGCCAACTCTCTTCTTGACGTCGTCTATTTAGCGGGGAAAGAACCTTCTTCACGTCCATAATAAGGTAGGAGAACGTAATGTGCCGTTAAAATTTTATGCATAAAAAAAACCTCAGAACATTATTTTCTAGGATTTTTTTAAAGAACATAAAATTACTTAGTACTAAATATAAAAGAAATTTTAATATTTACTCAACAATTTAGTTGTGGTACAAATCCAGTACCTATTTATTCTGCTTCGCAAAAGTTAAACGCAAAATCAATGTTCAGTCGAGTTGAATCGGTCATAAAATCAAAAATCAAATCAAATATATTTTATTCAATTTAGACCACTAGAGGCACTTATGAACGATAGAATTAGTTATATATAACACCTAGAAACCGAGGATTACGCGCAGATAAAAGTGAGTCATTTCAAACTAAACGACTGGCTTAGGGTGGGTTGCACCATCTAATTTTGCCGGTAACTATGACGATAACCGGTGATTTTTGTATGGAATTTGACAGATTTTTGACGTTTGTCACAGTTAAAGTAAGATGGTGCAACCCAGCCTTAGTTCTTCCATACGTTCAGACAGTTGTTAAAGTCAAACACTAGTGAAAATGTATGTAAGATGAGATTGGATGACATAATTATTACATACATTACTTTTACCTCACTTTAGACAAAGCGCTTGTATGATATCCATCTAGGCGTTATTAATCTAAGGCAGGGGTCTCCAAACTTTGAGGCCTTGGGGCCATAATAAATAAATAAATAAATATCCTTGGACATTTTACACTGCGCCTCTAGTCCCAAACTAAGCAAAGCTTGTACTATGGGTACTAGACGACGGGATAAACATACTTAAATACTTTTTTTTTGTAAATACATACATATTATACATAGAAAACACCCAGACCCGTCACAGAAATTAAAATTCATCATTTCAATTTCTGCCCAGCCGGGAATCGAACCCGGGACCTCTCGGCATTGTAGTCCGTTCTGAACCACTACACCAAACGGCCGACAATATTATTCGGTACAATATAATTTTTTCGGTATGTTGCAAGCCGGATTGATGGCAGTGGCGGGCCGGATATGGCCCGCGGGCCGTAGTTTGGAGACCCCTGATCTAAGGTACTACAGAAAAATACAAACTCACGTAGGGGTAGACTCCACGTCAGTAGAAGCGGACTCGGCCTGGTGGCACAGAGAGCCGTTGGGACACGCGCAGACGCCGTCCTTGCACAATCCCTCGCAGTCCTTGCAGTTCATCCTGGAATCAGTATGAACACTCGTTGAGACGTAGTATTGTAGATTTGTGTCCATTTACTGTCCTCGTAGTTTCCTATACTTCACACAGTGAGTAATTTTTTGGGTAAAAATAATTCAAAAAATTCACTGTGACAAGCTGTCAACCAAATAGATGTAACGGGACTATTCCCACCTCTCGTTCCCACCGCTGCAACTCCTGTGTAACCAGGATCTACTACAGAGTCACACAGGAGTTGTAGCGCAGGTGCATTAAGGTTCCTATAATGTAAACAGATAGGTAAGCAGTCTTTTTTTTTTGTTAACTAAGAAGTGAAAAGTAATATACTCACAACGGCACAGGCCCACATGTTCCATTAACGAACTCATATCCGTCGCGACACTGACAAACATCGGGCGCAACGCAATCTCCGTTCACACAAGAAGTGTGTGCGCAGATTGGCTTGCAAATGTTTCCGACGTCGGTCTTTTCGTAGCCAGAAAAACATTCGCATTCGTTAACCGCAACACAAGTGCCATTCACACAACTTTGGTCGCAGGTTGGCTTACAAGTCTTCGAGATATCATCCATCTTGTATCCCGGATTGCATACACATAAATCTGGTTGTGTGCAAACTCCGTGAGTGCATGGTAATTTGCAAACAGGAACACATATATCTTTATCATTTTTTTCATATCCTTTGTTACATACACACTCGTTGGGTGCCAAACATTGTCCATTGTCGCAAGACTTGCAGCTCGGTCGACATGTCCAATTGTTGCCAGAAGATTCAAACCCGTCGATGCACATGCACGTATTAGGAGCAATGCAAAGAGAGTTCACACAAGCATTATCGCAAATGGGGTTACATTTGAATTTGTTTGTTGCATCGTGAGAGTGATTACGCTTGCATGTGCATTCATTAGGTGCCGTGCAGAGACCATTCTGGCACGTTTCATCACATACGGGTTCGCATTTGTTGTTTTTTCGTCTGTACCCGCTTTGACACTGACAATCGTTGGGAGCTACGCATTTTCCATATTCACAGTCATCACATACTGGGTTACATTTGTTTTCTTCTCGCCTATACCCGTCATTACACTGACAATCGCTGGGAGCCACGCATCTTCCATGTTCGCAATCATAGCATATGGGCTCGCATGTGTTATTTTCTCTTCTATATCCGTCATGGCACTGGCAGTCGTTGGGAGCTCTGCAGCTTCCATGTTCGCAGTTGTGGCATACAGGCTCACATTTGTTATTTTCTCGTCTATATCCGTCATGACACTGACAGTCGTTAGGAGCAACACACTTTCCTTGTTCACAGCCTTCACATATCGGCTCGCAGCGCCCATCTTCACCTTTTTCATATCCTGATAAGCAGGTGCATTCATACTCAGGTGCTTCACAAACGCCATGTTCACATGCACCACATTTAGGCTCACAGGTAAACTGGTCTTTTTGTTTAAAGCCGGAATTGCATGAGCATTTGTTGAAGTCTACGCAGGTGCCGTTAGAGCAGGGTTGAGTGCATTTGGACCTGCATGGGAATTCTGGGACTGAGAGGTCGTTGTACTGGTCGGGAGGGCACGGAGGGACGCAGAGGGTCTCGTTGAGAGGCACAAAGCCGGAGTCGCAGGTGCATTTGTTGGTATCCGTGCACTGCGCGTTGAGGCATACCGGATCACACTTAGCAACACATTTGCCATCAAGGTAGGTCCATCCGTCGCAGCAAATATACGATGTTTTTATCACTTTCTGAAAACATGACAAAAAATACAATTAAAAGATTACGAAAATTATACGTTTCTTACTAACTTCTTGTGTATCAAACGTGGAAACACAGTAGCCATAGAGGAGAAGAAGAAGAAAAAGTACTTCTTGTATGAAATTGGAGAAAATAAGTGACTATTACCTCTTTTTTCATTGTAGTACATATCTGTTTTTTTCTCGGGCCGCACTTATATTGCACTTTCCTGGGAACTAAGTCACTGTAAAGAAGAAAACGTTAATTGTATGATGGTTCGAAGGCAACAAATACATTTTTTATTTATTTAATTGATTTGAAATGACGCAGCTTTAAGTTTTTTATTGTTATAAGTAGTAAGTTGTGGAAATCCTTGGGAGAGGCTTTTGTCCAGCAGTGATTGAAACGAACGCGCGAACACTAAGGCTGGGATGCACCATCTTACTATAACTCTGACAAACGTCAGAATCTGTCAAACTCCATACAAAAAGTACCGGTTATCGTTAAAGTTACTGTTAAAATTAGGTGAAGCAATCCAGCCTTAGTTATGTCAATGTCAGTTTCGAAATGTCCACCAAAACAGAGTTCGCTTCAATATCCAATACAGTCTCGTGAGATAATCAGCATTATCCTCCTAACCAATTAACCCCCACTGGGGAACCGAATCCTCAGGTCGAAAGAGAACCCACTAGTGTTGAATTCTCTCACTTCTTATGATATTTATTACTGATAGTTGTGGCTCATGTCTTCACTTCCCTGAAGGCTGTAATTCAGTGTGTCACTGAAAGAACGTATTACCTTCTTGACACCTTTCGTTGTAAATCGGCCAATTAACTTAATCAAAATGCGTTCAGTAGTTTACGCGTGAAAAATGTAGTCAGAAAATCTTGTTTTAAACTGTTAACATGAGCATGACTACTCGCTATAATAATAAACATTATTAATATTTTAAATTGACATTCTAAGTAAGTGATCTTGAACAGAAATTCTTCATACAGAAAAAATCTCTCACCAAATACGAGATATTTTATAATAATAAAAACATATTCTTAGAAGTCGAATTTAGCCTTTAAACTGTCGATCTATTAAAAAAAAAATTTGAACATCATCCCAAGATCCCCAACCCGATTAGTGTGGGAAGTACAACTTGCGTTTGCCTCTGAGAAAATGATCTGATGAAGATGATCAAGTTAAATCTGTCCTTCTATTATTAGAATATAAGCGCAAAGAAGTTATTTCAAAAAACTTTCAAGCCGAGTGTCTTTCTTAAACTTACACCAAGTTCTCCTGACAAGTGTGCGGGTCACCTTTCTTCAGTTTGTCACTCAACACTGGCACAACACAGCACACGATTAAAAGTACCACCACATTTAACTTCATAGTGTTATTTTATAAGTCCGAAATAAATAAATATAAACACGTGTATTCATGTAATTATTTAATAATAGACTGCAGTATCCTCCATGTCCAGTTTGCTACTGTTCGCTAGAATGTATTGGAGCGTAGATATGTTATCGTTTCCTGCAATGTTCCCACAACCACATTACAATAAGTCTTTATATTGAGTAGCAATTTGAAACAATCCACACGATTCAAATATATTTATAAAATTAATGCATTGTCTTTGTACGCAGAAACGAAATTCATTGATAGGTAAGTAAGATTAATTTGTTGCATTATGAGTAACCCTTCTATCTGTGTGTTGATACATGGGATAGTTTTCTATGGGAACTCGTGATTTTTTCATGGTAAAGACATGAAAATTCATATGAATTTGTGTCACAAATCTTATTCTGAATAGTTTAAATTACGACAGTGTTTTTAGATCTAGGAGCGCACAATAAACAATGTTGATTTGGGTCATATTAAACCACTCAAGTGTAGTTGCGGTCAAAACAAAGTATTGCTATACTAATGTATATATTAATAATTAATAAAATTACGCCAGGAAATAGCAAAAAGTCAGTTCAAAATTGAAAAAAATATTTTAATGATTTTCCTTCGTGTGAAAAATATACTATTAAATAGCTATTATACTTAGTATAGCCAATGAAATTCCACGTACTACCTATTTCAGTACCAAGATTTTTCAAATCGGTCAATATTTACGAAATAATGGCTAAAAAACAAAAGGGGGATCAAGTGTCCCCAGTTTCTCCAACCTAACCAAACTTTGAACAATAAACTTCACTTTGTTTCGCCCAGGAATAGAACCCAGGTCCTTCGGATCGATAGAGCCCACCTCTAACCACTGGACTGAGGCGATAAAGGCGATTCATTAAAAACGGTCATGGAGCTGTGACGATACGTTATCAACTAAATATTGTTTCAGTTGTTTATTGCCTCTACATGTGAAATAATTCGGGTTATTTCAAAATAATATATTATTTATGTACAGTCCCCAGGACATGATACACATCACTATCACACATTTTTGTTCCAAAATCGCATTTAATACAACTAAGTATACTCGTATAACATATTAGTGATTATCTGTCTTTCCCGAAGACTATAATCCGGGCGTTTTCAAGACGAGAGTAAATAGGCACTTACAGGGCAGATATGTACCATCCTAGACTGCATCCCACTTAACATCAGGTGCGATTGTGGTCAAATATCTGCTTTGATATGCATAAAAAAAAGCTTTATTATGCTATCGTCCGTACATACAGTAAAATCATCCATAGGCTTTGAAATAATTCGTTGTATCTTTTAAATGTTTTGATGTTTTAAATTCAGTAATGTAAGTTTGAACTTAAACTTCAATAATAAAAAGTTATCAGTTAAATTGAGGTTATGTTATTATTTTTAATCTAAAGACTGATACCTAATGTGTTATCAATTCTCTAAAAATAGGAAGTCTTTTAAGATAATTAAGCATCAGCGTAGACTTGAAGGACATCAATTTACTACTACGAGTAAAGTTAAAGTTCAGTTTGAAAATTAAGTAGATCCAAATTGTCGTTGTCTGTTGCCGATAGACAAAAATATCACTTCACTTTTCACAAGATATCACTCGTTATCACCAAGATCATTTCCCACTTTGTCGTTCCGTCAACAACACCAAACCACCGAAACGCAAACTGACCGGGGTCGCTTACGCACCGGCCGTGCTACTACAGCGAATGGATTTTGTCAAATACACAAACTCGCAAATCAACTTCGGCCAATGTTTGCGAGTGTGGCCAACATGCATCGCGGTCGTCAAACCGAGCGCATTTTTCACATTATATTCGATGTTATTATACTGTGAAATGTGTCATGATACTGAACAAATGTCTCTATATTTGGCATTGGCCACATCTTATCTTGAACAGGAAAAACAGGACGTTAAGTACAGGACTTATGGTCATTTAATCAATAAATAAGAAAATCATTATTTATGAAATAAAACCGAACATAAAAATTACAAAATTACAAACATCTTGAATGTGATTTAAATTGAATGTGACCTGAATTTCGAAATGAAGCTGTTAATTATTATTTTATTTGGCACCAGCTGTGACCGCGACTTCGTGCGCATGAAAATAGTTTTGAAAATTTCAGTTTTTGAAACATTTTTCATTACTGCTCCCCCTAGTGGCTATATGTTTTTTGTCTTCGGCACTTTTGCGATTTTGGTTAAAGTACCCAATTAATGTGCTCACAGTTTATTGAACTTCGGAAGTTCTGAGCTCAAAGGACGTTTGATTATTATAGCCTAAAGTCTTCCTCAATAAATGGGAAATCCAACACAAAATTAATTGTTTAAATCGGATCGCTAATTTTCCTGAGATTAGCACGTTCAAACTCTTCAGCTTTATAATATTAGTTTATTACTATAGATGACTGTCGTAGTAGCATGATAGTATCATACACTAATAATGAGTTTAAGCCCTGTGACTCCTGACACAGACGTTCCGTACTAGTTACCGTAAGTATATATTTTACAAAGAGCCCGGATCAAAGTCCATTTCATTAGCATAATATAGTTTGTAGGATGTGCAATATTGATCTATGATAAAAGTGTGAGGTACCGCGTAAGAACACTTCTTCCGTTTTCACATACAACAACGTTGTTTTCATATATCGGCTTCGACCCGCGTGAATGCGCCTTGAACTGCGTTTCGCATGCAAACTCTTGAACTGGGGGGTTACTCTGGGGGGTTAATCTGAAGTTTCGAATAGTACCATCCCTCTCACGCAAAGCGAGAAGCTAGCATGAGCGACGGTGACAGATAGAGTCGATACTACGGAAACAGCGTTTCGTAGTACTAGCCCTGATACGTGCCGCGATTGGGTTTCAGCGCAGGCGCATCGAGTCGTTTGCGTACAATGACATTTTGCATGTCTTTTATTGCCGCGTTTCCCGGCGCCGGCACTCTTGAAATGCACGAGGGATGCCACTGGATTACTGGTCACAAAAATATTACACAAAAAAATACCACACAAATTACAGACTTCATCATGTTGTAACATCGTACGTTCGTTCGTTCGTTTCAACCGAAAGACGTCCACTGCTGGACAAAGGCCTCCCCCAAGGATTTCCACAAGGACCGGTCCTGCACCTCCCACGACCCTCACCAAATTGTGATTGTGACATCTTTTTTGTATATTTCTTTCTTTTCTTATTATTTATTTCTCTATCTATCTTCTTTTGTGTTGTGTTGTTAATATAAATTACTGACTTTCACTTCAGTAGGTATCGATATCAGCTAGGTCCAGCAAACAGGGACTCTACTCGATCTAAGGAATTATGTTCCCATGCTAAAATCTTGGCCAATGGGGCCCAGTGAAACCAGGTCCCATTGCATTGGCTTCTCAGCACTAGCCGATATGTACCGAAATGATGGTAGCATAATTATTAAATTATGTTACTTTGAACCTTTTTTCACCACCCACAAGGTGGATCGACGACCTGATAAAGGTAGCAGGAAAGCGCTGGATGCAATCCGCTACCAACCGTGCGATGTAGAAATCATTGGGGGAGGCCTATGTTCAGCAGTAGACATCCTATGGCTGAAATGATGATGATGATGATGAACCTTTTTGGATGTTCAAATTATCAAAGTAGGTAAATGATATTTTAATTAGGTAAATAAATTAGTCAGATAGCAGACTTAATTCCTGAAAATGAGCAACCCTAAGCACGACTTCCTTTCAAAAAGTGCAGCACAACCGTAGCATTATATCTTTTACGGATTTACTCGGACAGACGATCGTTAAACAATCGATCCGTTATGCGAAATCGATCCTCACAAGGCGGGCTTATGGCCGCAACGCTTGTTTGCGGGATTTTTACGAGCCACAATCATTAGCATACACTAAAACGATTAGCGAAATTTGAATTTACGCGTTGCGTATGAGACCTGAATTAAAATGTGACGATAATTTATAGACTAGACTTAAAATCTAAGCGTGACTACAATATGGAATAACTGTAGATACCATATAAATTGGACAAAGGAAAAAATATTACTTTGTACTATTTTGTAACTTAACAGGCATTTCTGGTTAGCAAATATTTCTTTAACTACAATCTCATAAGTAGGTACACGTCATCATCATCAGATTGGTATCCGCTGAAGAGACACGACCCTTTCTAATTTACTAGAGTAAATAGAGACAAAGTTCTTGAGTGGCGACCACGAGCCGGAAGACATAGCGGGCAGACCTCCCACTAGGTGGACCGACGATCTGGTGAAGGTCGCGGGAGGTGCCTGGATGCGAAAAGCGCAGGACCAGTCTTTGTGGAAATCTTTGCGGGAGGCCTTTGTCCAGCAGTGGACGTCTTTAGGCTGAAACGAGCGAAAATAGAGACAACTGAAGGATAAACTTATATACTACCTACATGGTCAACGTTTTGAAAATGTTCTTGGGGAACTGCAATTATTGAAATTCAAACTGAATATAATTAAAATAACCAATTATGGGTTATGCATTTATAATTGAATAGTGTTGCTGCACTAATGACGTCAGAGTTTGCGATAATAATAGGAATAAATAGACGGTTATAGAAATATTCATAAAAGAGTCTTACAAATAGTTAAATGTTCTATGGGGATTTCATTTTTTTTTAATGTGCACACTTTATACATTTAAAAACCCCATAGCTATAGAACATAACTTTCAACTTTAAGTTTTATAAAATTACTAGCTGTGCCCGCGACTTCGTACGCGTGAAAACCCGTTTTCGCAACATTTTTCATTTTTGATCTGCATCTATTACTCGTAGCGTGATGGTTTATATAGCCTATAAGCCTTCCTCAATAAATAGGCTATCTAACACTGAAATAATTTTTCAAATCGGACCGGTGGTTCCTGAGATTAGCGCGTTCAAGTAAACAAACAAACAAACTCTTCAGCTTTATAATATTAGTAAGTATAAATTAAATTTTCGTTATTTTGTCCAATATTAGAAAACTTATGGTTTTGTTAGAAAATTATGGCCCGGCCATGAGAAACAATAATTCATGAAGGAACCTTTGCTCTAGCAAATATTAGTCACTTCATTGGTATGGTATGCTACATTGTTTCCGATACCATGAAACCTAACTTTTAATTAATCATCTGAACATATTCCCTCCAACCAGTTATACATTTGTGCCGGATGCGGGACGTAATTTTATCACCAGTTGTTTTGCATGATTCAGAGATCCACTCACCGGTGTCTTTCTCAAAATATTTTTTAATTTAAAACACATATCGATACACAAATACAGCTTTAATCAGTAAGATTGTAGTCCAAATTATTACAATACTATTGCGTATGATTTACTAGGTGAATCTCTACATGTCTTAAAAACAAATAATGTTTAAAAACACCTGAAATAGCAGTTTGGTAGTAAGGTCCTGCTCCTGTCTGTCACTAGCCAGTAGTGCCAACTGTTATGTATAAAAACGATAGCCCTCATTTTCCGAGTATATTTGCGATAGAAAGAAACATTGCTAATTTTATTATAAAAACCAAAACTAGCATTAAAATATAGACTCGGTTATGAATACATAGACACACCATAGCTGCTATGTCGCCCGCAACAAAACACGTGTTATGTATTTTTCCTATTTGATAAGCTTTAATGGGTGCGATAGCTTGTTGACAGGATAACTGTTTAATTAACAACGCACACGTCCTTGGACCGGGGTAATGGATCAGTGACGCTAAAGAGCCATTTACCCGGTTTTATGGGAGAGTTGATTTAATTTATAGCGTTTTCATTCGTTCCATTCAGCCAAATGACGTCCACTGCTGGACAAAGGCCTCCCCCAAGGATTTCGGTCTTGCGCCGCCCGAATCCAGGCACCTCGACCCTCACCAGATCGTCGGTCCACCTAGTGGGGGGCCTGTCCACACTAGGTCTTCCGGCCCATGGTCACCATTCGAGAACTTTTCTGCCCCAGCGGCCATCAACTCTGCGAGCCATATGCCTCGCCCACTGCCTTTTATATGACTTAGATATACTAGGGAGTGACATTTGTTTTCTAAATATTGTATACCTGAAAGCTTCCTAATCTTGAAACATCCTGTAACTACGCAATGTACCTAACCAACATGACTGCTTCACATGTAATAGGCTAGATGACAAAATTTCAATTATTTGTCCGTCAGACAGATAATTAGAAAATATTAGACTCATATTTTTAATTTTCTTTCATAATTAAATAATAACAGTGCTACATCGAGTTGAGATGGCGCGATACGTCACGTTTGAGTAGAATTTTTACTCAAATGAGCGACATGTCAATTAATATAATACTGTAATTATTCGATTATGGAAAAAAATAAAAAATACGAGTCAAATATTTTCTAATTATCTGTCTGACGGACTAAATAGAATTTATATTTCATTAAACAGTCATCATCCCTATTGCCCATGCATTATTTTGAATCTGGCAACTAAAGTAGTTGTGCCGATATTGTGTCCTTCCAACCATTTATCTGGTGTACAACGGTGTACTACGAGTATAATGATGAACATCTCGTAGAAAAGCAGAGGAGCTTTCAGTTACACTGAAAGTTATAACTGTACAAATATATTTATTTTTTGTTGACCGATAGTTTAGTCGGGCTGTTAATCAGTATGGGCATGTATGAAAGTGCGCACATTACACCGATTTGGTATCGCCCGATCCTTCATACAAATTAAAATTGGGCCCAATCGCCAACTAAAAATCCGTAGTGTGCGCCTAGGCTTATACAACAACATTTTTTTTTTGTTTTTTCCACAAAATTATATTATTCAGCCAGATAGCACAAAGCTAGATACCTAACACCTACCTATCTGTACTAGGAAAACATAGTTTAACAAAGATTCAATCCCATCAAAAACAATACTTGTCAAAAAAACCAAGTCTCGCAACTCAGTTGTTCTACGGTAAAAAGTTGTGAGATCCATGTAATACCAAGTCCAGGCCAGGAAATCTTTAACGTGTTACATAAATATATTGACTTGGCCATCGCACTAAATAATTTAATTTACACGTGTTTTCATGCGATGGCCAAGTCAATATATTTATATAAAATGTTAAAGATTTCCTAGCCTGGACTTGGTAGGTATTACATGGATCTCACAACTTTTTACCGTAGAACAACTGAGTTGCGAGACTTGGTTTTTTTGACAAGTATTGTTTTTGATGGGATCTCATTTCTTTTTGTATTTTTTTGTAGACAGCAGTTAGCAGTTATGTATCTAGAAAACTGGACCGAAATTGAAAAATTTTACTCGACTTGGCGGTTGCACTATCGTGCCCCCAAATATTTTAGTTTTTCCTTGATTCATACACCAAACACTACTTATATTCCAAATTTGAAGCTTCTAGGTCTGCTAGAAGTGCCTTAGAATTTTGATGATCGGTGAGTCAGTGAGTCAGTGAGTGACAAAATTAAGTAACTTTGACCCGTTACAATTCCTAAACTACTGGTTCAAATTGAATGAAATTTTAAATATACCGTGTCTTTACAATGCCTGCATAGCTAATGAAAATTCAGCCTTCTAGTTTTATCCACAACGAAGTTACAGGCAGTCGAAAATGGCCTGAATTGCTTCGAGAAAAGGATGGTACGGCCGTGCCGCTTTTTTGCTCGACTTGGTGGGGGCACTGCCGTGCCCCCAGATTCTGCATCTATTTTATTTTTCATTTTTATGTAAAACTTCATATGAAGTTAAACATTAATGTTTACAAAGTAAACCACCAACCAAAGTATCATCAGTGAGCTTTTAGGTTCAGTTATGAATCACGACTAACTACCGGTTTAATGACATATTTCGTTACTCCTAACGCCATCTCTCGCAGACGATCAGAACTACATTTAACATATTTTCGAGCTCCAATTCAAACATTCCTTTAAATCTTCAAAGTTTTTGAATAAGGGTAGTTAGTACGCCTGATTGACATACTTTTTTATTCCTGTAGATTTTGTATGGGAAACCTGATTATAAAGTCATTTAATTCGAGAACTCAATTGACTAACAATGTGTTGATTTAAAAGCTAAAAATATACAAGAAATTGAAAATTACCTAACTCAGTTTTATGTCAAAATTGAATTATCTTTTTTATAAAATTTGTATATTTTAATTATTGATTATTGATATATTAATTGTATAGCTAATGTTTTCCTCTAACTAAGGCATCAATTCGAAACTTCAGACGCCATCTCTGGGAAATGTTCGGAACTATTAAATGTCATTATCTTTATTCGCCAAAGTTTCATCAACAGAGTGAGCCTCCGTGATGTAAATAAATAAAATACATTGGCAATTTACCAATGACCAATGAGGGCTATCGTTTTAGCGCTCACCAGTTGGCGCCACTGTAGAGTAAGGTCCTGTCACTTGCTAGCCGCAAAGACAGTGGCACCAACTGGTGAGCGCTAAAGTGATAGGAGGACTATCGCATTTGCACTGATCAAGATGGCGCCACTGTAGAATAAGGTCCTGTCAATCGCCAGGGGTGCCAACTGTTAAGTATAAAAACGATAGCCCTCATTGATACTCGTAGATGTCCTACACTGAACCTTCTAGCTGGGACGCGTCCCAGCGTCACATTGTCAGGAGGGCGCTGCTATCAACACTGATCATTAGTTTCTATTATTGCCACGTTGGACAACCTTATTAATATAATTATGACATACAGGGTGGCCAAAACAAAGAGTTCTAAAAGAAAAATTTAGATTCAAGGTGTATCTATATCACCCCCATGTAATATGTATGCTTAGTTTATTTCCAGAACCCAAAAAAAGTTTAAAAAAATTAAAGCCTACTAACTAGGTCATAGAATTTTAAAATATCACAAAATTAACTCTATCTCCTAAACTAAGCAAAATCTTAGAACATACATGGGTGATTTAGATACACCTTGATGTACGGAATCTAAATTTTTCTTTTAGACCTCACTGTTTTGGCCACCCTGTATACAGGAGGGCTCTACTATTAATAGTGGGTTTTTAGTTTTTGATTTTTGCCACTTGACGTTTCAAAGTCGTTGACGACAGGTTATCACTGTGTCAAGGTGTTATCTTCTGTGAGCCTTCCAGCGACTTGGCCGACTTTTAGCTTGGTCCACGGTCCAAGTCACTGGATTGAATTTTGAAATATTTTTTCTTCCGGCAGTTTCGTTCGTTCGTTCGTTTCAGCCAAATGACGTCCACTGCTGGACAAAGGCCTCCCCCAAGGTTTTCCACAATGAACGGTCCTGCGCTGCCCGCATCCAGGCTCTTCCCGCGACCTTTACCAGATCGTCGGTCCACCTAGTAGGAGGCCTGCCCACACTACGTCTTCCAGCCCGTTTATTTAAATTAATTATTTCACTAACGGATTTGGGTAAGAACAATGTCTTTGGCAAAAACATAGCTTTGCTGTGCGCGGGTGACCTGATGCGTGGAGATACTGTCGGCGTCAAATATTTCGTGACACCCAAAGTAGCCAAAAAGTTTCGCGCTTTGTTACAATTGGAATAAGAATGTGTTATCAGCTTTTTGGCCACTTTGGGCGTCACGAACTATTTGGCGCTGACTGTACGCGCAGGATATGCGTAATGAGCGACAATGCGCACGATTTGGCATGCGCGGGCGCATCTTGGCTTCCTGCGCGGTGCCATACGCTGGCGATGAGACACCTGATCTTACGCCGCATAATTACATTGTATTGTAATTGCTAGCAGATTACTTAAAGACTCTATACACCAAGCCCGCCCGGCGGCTTTCGATAATTCAAGTAATTTTTATAAAAACCGATATGGATACTAATTTTACAAATGAGAAAATTATCTACTCTGTTGCTTTTTCACGCTTAAACCACTGAACTAATTTAGATGAAAGGTTGATAAAAGGATGTTTGAAACCCAGGGAAAGACTAGGGATAGTTTTTGTCCCGGTATTTATGGGACAAACCATAAACGCGGGCAAAGCTGCGACTGGACTGGTCATTATTAAATTCATGTCAGTTTCCTCTTGCTTAATCGATTAAGGTTAAGGGTCCCCTCGACTTTACGTTGGCGTTAAAGATCGCCCCGTGTGCCATTATTATTGCTACGCCGCCACTGTTACTAGTAAAGATTAGAATTACAATACTCACGTTGATTGAACAACACAGCGGCATTCTCCGTGTACAGTACACGTGCCAGGGCAGTACTTTTCGCAAGGCTTGGAGCACACCCCCGTGGTTTCATTCTTCTTGTACCCCTCGTTGCATGAGCATTCGTTCGGGCCGGAACAGTAGCCGTTCTCACAACTGGAGTTGCAGATCGGCCTGCAAGTCCCGTCGATGTGCTCATAGCCTTCGAAGCACTCACACACGTTCGGAGCGGTACATTTCGTGTCGCAACGCTCGCACACAGGTGCGCAGTAAGAGCGGTTCACTGCAGAGTAGCCGTCGAAGCAGGAGCACGAGTTAGGAGCTACGCATTTGGAGTTTACACACACTGGGTCACACACTGGCTCGCACTTGTGTCCAACAGCAATGTACCCAGGGGAACAGGAGCAGACGTTGGGCCCAGTGCATTCCCCGTCGCATTCAGGGTCGCAAATGGGGTTGCAAGTCAAGTTGGGGGCGACAGAGTACCCTGGTCCACAGTTGTGGCAGTGGGTAGAGTTGAAAGGTTGGAAGTTTTGGTGGCAGGTGCAGGTGTTGTTGGACGTGCAGTCTGCATTGAGGCAGGGGGGGTCACAGACGGGGTGGACACAGGTGTTCTGGTGTCCAGGCTCGAGGTAAGCTGGTGGGTCACACTGGCAGACGTCGGGGGCCACACAGCGGCCGCCGAGGCAGCCCGTGGTGCACAGAGGCGCGCAGTCATCACTCTCGGCTTGGTATTGGAAGCCACTGCAGCATATCAGTCGATCGTGCACCTCCACTACTGGCTAAAAATTATAAAAAAAAGGTTTTTTTTAATAAACACAATTTTTCTAAAATATTCATACAGAATAGTTTCTTCCCATAGTACGAAAGTGATCAAAATATAAAAAAAAAAACAGAAAAGTTTTAAATAACTAAGCCTGGGCGCAGACTACCACCTTTTAGTTCGCCAATAATTGAATCCGATTCTTATTTGTATGAAGAATCGGCCGACACCAAATCGGTGTAATGTGCGCACTTACATACATGCCCATCCTGATTAACTGCCCGACTAAACTATCGGCCGACAAAAAATCGGTGGTCTGCGCATAGGCTAAGGCTGGTTTGCGCTATCTTACTTTAACTTTGACAAATGACAAAAATCTGTCAAATTCCATACAAAAAGCACCGCTTATCGTTATTTATAGTTACGATCTAAGCTAGTAGTGCAACTCAACCTAAAAGTTTTAACTCGCAAATATTCAAGAAACAATCGGCCATTCTACATTTATAGTTCAAAATTTGTTTATAAAACAATCTAAAAAACCTTTATCTCAATAACAGTTTGACACATTACATTAACTGCAATGTTAAAGCTCTACATTTTGTTATTGGTAATCGTAACTAAACTAACCTGTATCCTGGCCACCCGTACGACGCACTTTCTCTTGCCGCACCATTTGTTGCTGAGCTTCGTGAACGTCACCCTTTTGCTCGTCCGGGAGCTATGGAAAATGAAGTATTTTGAAAATGTTCTTCTTCTTCTCGTGTCGACAACAAACCTACACAGTGTCAGCCCAAAACTCTGCTACAAGAGTGACATTCATTAAAACTTCCTGCGTTTTTTAAAGTATTTTGATGGCATTGCACTAACATACAGATAAAAAAAACCTACCCCAAAAATGCGCACCAAAAGGCAGATAATAATTACGTAATTGTGTACATAATTGTTATATTTGAAGTCACTAATAAATAGATTTCATTCAAACCATTTTTTTTTAATTATTTTCCAAGTTGTGATTGATCTCTAATTACGGAAAATTCGACTCTCTTCTTGAAAGTTTTCCATTTTATATTCAAAGCTTCTATTGATCAAAAATAAGTTATTTAATTTTAAATGTTGTTTTTATTTTAAAGCTCTATTGAACTTTAATTTCAGGCATTGTTATTAAAATTAATATATTAATATGTCAAACAAAAGAGTGTCGATTATGTTTTGTATTTTATATTACTATTTTTTTGTTTTATTAAGTAAAAAGTATTGCAACCTTCATGTTGGTTTCCAACAGGAGCCATAATGTTAAGCTAATAAGGATAATAAGTATGTAGTCAATAAAAATTAAGGGACTATCTTAACTCTAATAAAAACCTAAAACTCGTAGCATAAAGTCCAAGAATAATAATAAGTACTTAAATACTTGTGACACTCTTCCTCACAATGCATTGTATTTGTAGCTCAAGGATAACAAAACCAATCGTAAGTACGCACGCACCTTATTTTGGTCATGCATACTCCAACGTCACCGGCATTCAAAGTCGTCACTTCCCGCACTATAACTGCGCTCAAAACCACTAAACAAAGCACTGGCAACCTTAACATTTTCACAAAAAAATATAAAAGAGCTAAGTATCCACTACAGACGCTGGCCGTTTAAAAAAAACTTAGTTCCATTTTCAGATTCGAAAAGCTGTCAAATTTTGCGCGCAATTACATTCCTTTTGACACCACCATTATACTGTACACCCGGCTACTGTGTGAAGAGGCTATCTGAATCTACTTAAAATGTCCATATCATTAATATGAAGTGCTGATTATACACAAAACAATGGAATACATCTCTTATTTTGAACGTTTGAAAGCTCCCTTTAGTTTTGTTAGTCGTTTGATTTAGTAACATACAATGAAATCATGCGAGTATGTTTGGCAGTGAAAATAGTTTTGAGTTTTACACAGCTTTTTGAGAGACTTATGCCCGTTTTCACCATCAATCCCTAATTTTTAAGTGACCCCTATGAAAACGAAATGCCTGATATGTGTTGTTATGTTACCATAGGTTAGGTTTCACTTAAACATTAGGGATTGATGGTGAAAACGGGCATTATGCTCGTTTTCACCATCAATCCCTAATTTTTAGTGACCCCTATGAAAACAAAATTCCTGTTATGTGTTACATAGAGGTCCCTTAAAAATTAGGGATTGATGGTGAAAACGGGCATTATTTTATTTTTTCTTAAACCTATTTTTGTACATTTTTAAGCGTAGGACCGGTTGCTATGGGAATCCTTAGGGGAGATCTTTGTCCAGCAATTAACGTCTTTGGATTTTTAACTCCTATTCAATGGTACCTACTGTTAGTATATTTCTACATATTGTACTTAATTTTTAGATAATATAGACTATTATAGACATTGTTAATTCTTTTTTAATTGTATTTAATAACTGAATTCTATGCCTATTTCATTTAGTAACAACGATCTTTTAGATCTTAGATTTCATCTATGACTAAATTGCTTAATTATTTCAATATATGATTGGTTTAGGTAATTATATGTATATGTAAGTAGACGAACGGTATGACTATGCCTAATCGGGTAAAGTCTGAAATGTAGAGAACTAGAGACAATTTTCCTGTAATTTTACAAAAGGATACTGTATTACTTCTGGGTAAATTCCGTTTCCCTATACTCATACACTTATCCCTAAACTACAGCTGGTGCAATATCATATATCTCCATGTTTGACGTCACGAGCTGGTGTCAATCACTCCCAGTCAATCACGGGCTATCTGGCGGCGGGAATTGACAACAGAGGCACATCAGACTATACAGGTTTGTTGCAAACTATGTCTTATTGCAACAGGTTAAGATGCCAGTTTTGACGTGGTCTGTACACAGCTACAAATTTTCTATTATAAGAAACATGCTATCAAGAACATACTTGGTTACGACTAATGGTTGGCTGCTCTACATTGATTTTGCATACTAAAACGTTATATGTAATGAGGGCTATCGTTTTAGCGCTCACCAGTTAGCGCCACTGTAGAGTAAGGTCCTGTCACTTGCTAGTAGCGAAGACAGTGGCACCAACTGGTGAGCGCTAAAGTGGTAGAAGGACTATCGCATTTGCACTCATCAAGATGGCGCCACTGTAGAGTAAGGTCTTGTCAATCGCCAGGGGTGCCAACTGTTAAGTATAAAAACGATAGCCCTCATTATTTGTTATACCAAAATACATTTCTTACACATGAGATCTGTAACTGCATCTAAATTCTATAACGAAACGAGTCGTTTAGTCCTTACTGACATTAAGTAACTTAGGCTGAGTTGCACGAGCTAACTTTGACCGTAACTATAACGATAACCGGTGTATTTTGTTTGGGGTTTGACAGTTGTTTGACGTTTGTCAAAGTTAAAGTAAGATGGTTCAACCCTAGTAAAATAAGTTTTACTGACCAAATCGCTCTTTTTTCATCCAATAAAATCCAGGACCTCTAAATCGGGGGGCTTCTTAGTAAATCTTTAGACCTCCGAATTGAGATTGTGATTGATTAAAAAAATAGCGATCCCATTTTGCTATGGTTTTGATAAATAACAAACGTTAAATAGGTAGTTCGTTCGTTACAGCCAAATGACGTCTACTTCTAAATATGAAGTTAAATAAATAGTAATAACAAGCGAAGTCAATATAAAGCTTGTTAAAAAAGAAAAATATTTGAGATCACTATCAAAATAAAAACAATTACAAACAGACAAACCGACCATCGGTTCAACTGATAAAAGAGACAGAGTTCACAGAAAGTGGGGTCAACCACTGCGCCGCGGGTGAAATGTTACGGATGCGATAACGGACTATTGAAGTCACTGGATTTTTGTTTTTACCCGACTGCGCCAGAAGATGCCGCTGATAAAACGCTCTTGTTATTTTTAACTGTGATAAACGAATTGCGAATTCACGAAAAAAAACGTGTCTTGAAAAAAAATTATCTGTTTTGTTATCTCCAAAGATGAAGGCTCCTGGTCTGAAGGAAAGTGATAATCAGTACGGATAGCACGAAAATCTTTCGAGTTCAAATCGTTTGCGTACTCGAATCGCTATCAAAAGGTTTAGTACGAAAACTACAACAGCGCCCTTGTGAACGTGTCGTAAAGTGAACTTAGTGTGAGAAATGGTTGCACGAAACTTATTGTAAGAATCAAAATTGTCGCGTTATCGTTTAATTTGAAAGTTGAGTATCGAATTTTATCGAATACGCAAACGATTCGAAGACAAAAGTTGTTCATGCTAGAGGTACAGGCCGAAGTTCTTCTTCTTGCCGTGTCGACAACAAACCTATATCTGCCCAAAACTCCGCTACTAGAGTGGCGTTGTCAGTAGCATTCATTAAATCTTCCTGCGTGCATTTGTTTGGGTATGCAGGGCATGACATCAGTGCTTCATCGACTGGGGAACACAACCACACATGCTGAAGGTGGAATCGAGCTTCACTCGGAATTCTCAAACCACAGAAGAACTGGCTATCAATCTTATTATTCGTCTCGAAGCGCCACCGTCATATGACCCATAAAGCTTTTGTAGTGTGATGCTGATCAAAATTAAACAAAACTTTTATATTTCAAACTTAATCAAATAATTACATACTAACTTGGATGGATGGATATGCTTTTTATGATACACCTATGATGCACACCGCGCTTCCCTCAACCAAAAAGTGATAGGGCGCGTCTTTGTGGGTGAAACTATCCATACCATACCATAGGTATAGAGTTTAGAGTTTATACCTATTAGTATAACAACAAAATATTATGGTTGTTCGTTTTTTCAATTGCTGTCTATAGTTGACATTAATTATCATCAAAACAAGGTAAAAGTAATATCCAAACCAAACTTGCCTTCTAATGAAACTATTTTGAACATATTACTAAAATAGTGGTTTACATGTTGAATCACTGAGGATAATAATAATTAACTCGGTTACAAATTATATTATTAATAGTCGACACACTGACAATGAGAGATCCACTCAGTTGACTTATTGCGTGTTATTAGAGTTTATTTAAATTAAAAAGTATTAAATTGTAGTGGCATTGTGTGAATTCAAAATGTTCAAGTTGAAATGTTATATTAGTGTGATGATTTTTAGTTTTGTGAGTATTATTAATAAAGCTGCCCCTAATAATTCTAATTGTATGTGAATGTGTATGCGTAAACGGAGTGTTTGCTTAAATATAATATTTGTATTTGTATTAATTTTCTACGTGCTATGAGAACGATCAATAAAGTGTGTTTTAAGAGTTTAAAAATAGATTATATTTTGCAGATGGTCAGTATTCCTGCAATTTGCTTCGCTAAATGCGAAAATTACTATATAATTATGTTAAACTCTACTGATGGCCACGCCGGATCATTGTACGAACCTATTCAAAAGTAAGTTGTAATATACGAGTAAGTAGGTACTATATGTATTTATATAAGTTAATAATAGTTGAACAAAATTTGTTTATTGGATATACATAATTTTTCATTGGATTTGAATTTGAAAAAAAAATTGAATTTGGATTCAAAAACTTATGTCTCCTATTTCTATTGTACTGCAATAGGATCGAACCTTCTTTGTAACCCATCTTATTTACTTTTGAAAGAAAGAAATAAAAATTAATTATTTGAAGACTAGCTTTTGCCCGCGGCTTCACCCGCGTGAAATTTAGTTTGTCATAGATCGTCATAAATTATAGCCTATATATTATTCTGGGTTATAAACAACAATACTGTGAAGTTTCATCAAAATCCGTTCAGTAGTTTTTGCGTGAAAGAGTAACAAACATCCAGACATCCAAACTTTCGCATTTATAATGTTAGTAGGATATTCAGCTTAATATAACTACCGACTAGGTACTCATTTTACTACTAGATTATTTACGTTTTATTTTTAACTTTCAGATCCAACATAACCTGGAATATAACCAAACTCCATAAGGGCAGAGAAACAATTGATTTTGATATGTCCTGTGTATTAGATCTTTACTGTCAGAATGTAACTTTTACGATGACTGATGATTTTGAAGATGACAGTAGTACAGCACCTACTGTCATCGACATGAAAACAGAATCAACACCTAAAATTACAACTGACACAAAAATATCTACTACAGAAGATACAGAACCGGCTGAAGAAACAACTACTACAGAATCTACAATAACACATAAAGAAGATAGCCCCACTCCATCAGATGTTGAAACAGTTACTGCCAGTTCAACAATACCAATTAGTGATGAGGATACAGACGCTACATCGATCGCCACAAAAAATGTTAAAAAATCGTCAGATCTTGAGACTACTGCAACTACTACAACTGATATAAAAATATCTACTGTAGGGGAAAATACATCATTGACTGAAGAAATGCCTTATACAGCAACTACAGTCACACATAAAGGAGATAGCCCCATTCCATCAGACGTTGAAACAATTACTGCCAATTCAACAATGACAACTGGTGACGAGGATACAAAAGCTGCATTATTTGCCACAAAGAATGTTAATAGTACGTCAGATCTTGATACTACTGCAACTACTACAACTGACACAAAAATATCTACTAAAGGAGAAAATGCATCATTGACTGAAGAAATTCCTTATACAGCATCTACAGTCCCACATAAAGGAGATAGCCCCACTCCATCAGACGTTGAAACAATTACTGCCAAATCAACAATACCAATTACTGATGAGGATACAAAAGCTGCATTATTCGTCACAAAGAGTGTTAATAGTACATCAGATCTCGAGACCACTGCAACTACTACAAGTGATACAAAAATATCTACTGTAGGGGAAAATACATCATCGACTGAAGAAATACCTGATACAGCATCTACAGCTACACATAAAGGAGATAGCTCCACTCCATCAGAAGTAGAAACAATTACTGCCAATTCAACAATACCAATTAGTGATAAGGATACAGAAGCTACATCGATCGCCGCAAAGAATGATATTGATTTATCATATCTTGAGACTATTACCACTGAAGATGTTTATTCAACTGATCCCAACATTATAAATAAAGAGAATGCAGAATTGTTTGGTGAGCTAGATGATGTAGCAACAACTACAGAAACGATAAGTGACCTTCACAAATATGATCCTGAAAAGAGTAAGGCGGTAGCTAACAAGGTGATGGCCGGCGTTGTGGGAGCTTTGGCGGCAGTGGGTGTGTGCATTTTAGTAAAATTCGCGGCGAATAAAGTGGTGGAGTATTGCGCGCACTCTGGAGTATACCGTGAGTAATATAATAGGCTAGTTTCCTAAAAAAATTGTTTTAGTCCGTCATGTTTAATATCAAAAAATATAGGACACATATTTTTATTTGTCAATCTAACAATTACATAGTTATGGTGCGTTGAAGTTCCGCATGACGTCACAACGTGCGGCACTTTTATGCAAGCATTGACGTCACGGGCCTCTTCTTATGAACTTTGGCGCGCTTTATCTCTTTAAATTTTCATTAGTTTGAAAAAGTGAAATATACGTGTAGAGTATTTTTTTGATAAGTTAACTGACGAACTAATTAAAACTCCTGCTTTTTGACCCAGGAAACATCCCTATTACCCTATTTGATAACAAATCGTTTCTAGATTAAGTTTTTTTAGTTAGAGCGTGCTCATCTTCTATTTAAGCATTAACAACTTAATATGAAAAGTTCATACTTAAATAGCAAATGAGCACAAGCTAAAAATGACAATTTAGAAGCCTTACCTCCTAACTAGTCTAAATAAAGTCACGAAGTCAAAAACTGTGTTCCACGCGTTTCCCTCTATGCCGTATTTTGACTGGACTAACTTTTTTGTAACTGACAATGATATTAAAATATTACACATTAGGATAATTCCTTCAATATTGTATAGTAGAGAACTGTAAGTAGAATAACAGTTGAATATAACAAGTGTTTTGATATTTTCAGGTTTACCAGATCCCTGAGCGTTTGATGGAAAATGGAAGACCAAGGGTTCGTGTCCCACCTGGGACAGTTATTTCTCAAGTGATATATCCCTACCGAGGAAAACATATTTAATATTTTAATAGTCATTTAGAACAATAAGTTTGATAACAATAATATTAAGCCATCATTGTCATAAAACATCTGTGTTACTTTGTAAATAATATACTATTTATAATTATGACTTAATTATAAGGGCTTTTTCCTTATAATGTATATAGGTATTAATATTATATTATAATTGTTTTACGCACTTCAATGGAAGAAGCAAGTATTTGAGGAAAACTATTATTTTCAATTGTCTGTTACGAGTATTAAGTTATGCTTATTTATTTACTATCAGTCTCTAATCGAATGCCAAAGTCTCGTAATTTAATAGGTAGTTTACATAGATTCGTATCGTGTAAATAAACTTAATGTTCGCAAAGTGAACCACTCACGAATTTTCATTCATTTTAAAACCATCTCCAATTACGAATAAACTTAATCTAAAACTTATGAAATTCGCCTTACATTACAATCACATGATCATCATCATCACCAAACAAATCAATACCATAAAATCAAAATCAAAATCAAAAATATTTAGATTTATATAGACCACAAGTGGCACTTATGAACGTCAAAAGAAAATAATAAAAAAAGAAAAGGTAGCCCTTATGGGGCACTTTACATGTCTCCTTATCTTTTGGGCCCTACCATATAAGTATTCCACACCAAGCTTGTACGCCTAAGTTGCACCTTTACTTTAACCAAAACCATAACCGGTGCTTTTGTATGGGGTTAGACAGATTTTTGACGTGTGTTACAGTCAAAGTAACGTGCAACCCAGCCTTAAGGCCTATTCAAACCTGAGCGATATTCGCTGCCGCTGTGGGTAGAGGTACATACCACGCGGGTTTCGCTCAGGTATTTAGTATCAAGTACCGCGGCTAGAGCGATTTTCTCTGCCGCAGACGGTAGCGAATACCGCTCAGGTCCGAACAGTATTATTACCGCATACCCACTGGGTTTTCTCTGCCGCAGACGGTAGCGAATATCGCTTAGATCTGAATAGGCCTTTAATCTAATGAGGACATGACATTCAAGAACGAATTTTCTAAGACTCTGCCGTCGATGTCTTAGCGCATGTGCCATCGCCCGCGACCAGTGCGCCTTGAGCCCTGCTGTCAAATCTGATTACGTCGTTTACGCAGTATAAATGATCGGTAGGGGCTCCGCACGTTTGGTGCAACTTCAGACGTGTCTGCCTTCGGAAAAGTTCGGCGGCGGTCGAGATTTTCCGGAAAATGAAAAGCGTGTAAGCTTTCAGGAGTGGACGGAGTTAGGAGTGAAACTGGTGGGGGCTATTTTCGATTGATTTTTGTCGCCTTTGTGTGATATGTAGTCCAGTCATTTAAGCTTAAATTAGGTAAGAATCTCGGAATTCGAGATACCCAGCTGTAAGTCTGTAAATACTTGTATATTGACACCCTAAAAGTTGTCTCAAAACCTACATATGGTAGGGTGTAAGCAACTATTAAATTTTAAGGTCAAAGGTCACAAAAATCGGCTTTTTGCGCTTTTTTTGGAAATATCTCATTTCCTATGGGTTTTTTGCTATTTGTATTTATTATCAATATTGTAGAATACTAAATTCTCTACAAATTTTGTTTAAAAGGGTTATGCTGTCATTAAAATGGGACGGTATGTTTTGCATTTATTCTATAAAAAAGATGACAGCATCAAATACAGTAAGCTACAATTACACATCTATCTACCTACATTACAATTGAAAGTAACTCAAAGTAAACTAAGACTTCTTAACTTAGATTTTTGTATAAACAAATGTGTTGCCTACAAGCCCAAACGTTTGACTGTCCATAGAAATTCAACACTACTGAAAGCAATCATATCCGATGCTCAACGGGGCTGGTTTTATATTATAAAAATAGGTTATAAAAGTACTTAAAAATACTCATTGACTTGCATTTTCCAAGACACCTTATCCTTCATCGGAATCCCCAGGACCTGGATTGGGGCCTGTTCTGGGGGTGCAAGACTCGCGCCTGCGCGCGGGCCCGCTCACCGCCGCCCCAGACCGAGCGGCCGAATGCACGCGCCGCGCTTTACACCACCGAAATACACCCAAATACGATCTCTACTAATAAAAAAACAACTTACAAAAAACCAAAAACCAAAACCACAACCCTAAACCGAACGAAACCATCGCGCTAACCAAAATTTAAAAATTTAAAAACCAAACGCGCGTTCCATTTTTTTCGCGAATTATTTCGTGCCAGTGACTATGACTGCAATAATGCTGTGATCGTTCTCACCTTATATTTTCGAGTGTTTTTATAAATGAATATGGCGTCTTTTTGTATTTTATAACGATTTTATTGACGTAGAATTAGTAGTAGATTTAGATAAAGAGTGATGTGAAGACGGGACACCTCGCTTGCGTAACTTCGACCGGCCTAGGTGAGTATTGAACGCTTAATGTTATTGAATAGAACGTATTATTTTATTGAACATAACAACTAGTAAATTAATCGCCCACATAAGTGGTTATTACATAATTAGATATTAAACAATGGTGCTATAGTTTAGTCATGTCTCCAGCAAAATTTAAATAGTGTCGACTACTTAAGCTTTAAGCTCCCTCTTTCCCTTTATGATCAATTTCGTTTAGGGTTAGATAACAATTTAGCTATAACAAAACCACCTGATTTTGCAGAGGCATTGCTAGTGGTGGTTGCAGTGGGGGGATGCGTAGTAGGCACAATCCGTTCCACGATAATGACATAACCGCCTGAGCTACAACAATTTACATTACATTGACCTTTTTAACGTAACACGCTATGTTTGATTGATTTTTTAAGTCTAATAAGGTGATTGATTGACCTATCGGATATTGGATACGTTGATTATTTATTGATGGTATCTTTTCGTCGTTTAAAAGTATCCGTTACGAAATACGATTTATCATTCATGACAAATAATACCTCGTAAATATGTCGCATATTTCTGAGTTTTTATACCACTTAGCTTAGCTAGCTTACACCACCACTTTAACTGTACACTGTAAGCTAGCGGTAAGCGTACAGTGTACACCACTTAATTGAAACCGTTTCAATTATTATCCATATCTTTACATTCAATGTTTACATTTAATATCCATAACTATTTAAATAACGTCAACAGCTGATTGTCAGAACATACCTAAATTCAGGCTTTGGAGGTCATAATGGGCATTTCAGACGCATATGGCGGCTCGCGGTCTGAACCTAGGGTTTTGATCACTACTGTTATAACCTCGATAGTAGCTGCATTAGCTATATGATCATACTACTTCTACTTCAATGACATTGACAGGTGTGAAGATGATAGGTTAATATATTACGCACGACTTTGAAGCGCTTGAAGACTTTGCAAAGCAAATACATAAAATTTTGTAAATGCAAAATGCATCTGTTCTCCTTATTCTATTATTTTCTATTGCAATATCTTTACAAATACAAATACAAATAATTTATTGAACTTAAAACATACATTAACATTTACACTTGTATACCTTAACCAATACATGGTATGTATATTATTGGTATGTTCTTTAGCGTTTTAATGGGTAAATTTTACCCATATTTTAATAAATAAATAAATCCATTTAATTTGATTTAAATATTTATTTAGGGCAATTTCTTCTCTATTCACTACCGTGATACAACCACGATCTTACATAGAGCGATTGAAATGAATTAGTACTCTTTAAATGGCAAAAGTCCATCCAAAGCACACCTCATTATTTTATTTTAGCTGCTCTATTTGTTTTAGCATTTGTTTTCAGTTTTATTTTTTTCGCACTTCGAAGTTACTAGATAGCCGTTGTAAAACCTTACGCTCGGAGTTCGCAAGACAAACAAAACCAATGTACCGTGAGTAACGCTTCAAGTTCTTTAGGTATAGCTGGCTGGTTCACACATTGTTCTTTCTAACTCTACCACTATTATTCAGTAAAGTTTATGTTGACAATGTCAACTTGACATTAACCATCATTTTTATCTAATCAATCAAAAATCTATCAGCTGTTTTCACAAATGTGACTGAAGCTTTGCAAGTTAGTGAAGGTTTTCTTTAATGATATGAGATAGATTTGGTTTCTCCGATGATAAGAATTTGACTTATTTGCTCAGCTCTATATTAAATTAAATAAATAATGTAATAACTACATAACGAATAGGTTATTATTGAAGAACGCTAGAGCAATAATGGGTGTAACCGCAAGAAAATAGGGCCAAATAACGCTGACATCTAATTGCCCTTGGTGACTAATGGAAACACGCCTTTGGACTAAACTTTATTGAGTCTGTCATCCTTACAAGTCCATGCCATATCCCCGTGCCATATTGTCGTAAATCCGACAGAAGATGTAATAAATGGACCCTCGGCTAGCGACTACGTTTTAGCAAGACTCCCTAAATTATATAGATAAAAAACCAAAGGCTTTAAAAATAATTAAAGAACCAGCAGAACTACTGGCTGATAAGATGATGGTTAAACTGGCAAGGAGCTCCACACCCTGCAGTTAATTGTACTGCATTTGTGACATAAAAGTGAGCGAACCTAGAACTAAAATGTCTCTGGGGTCGTTGTGAGGCGGGTAGTTACATTGCCTTCGATATAGACGTCATGTCTGAATAGGCGCTTCTTTCGGGGACTATTTATAGAAATATCTAGATCTTATTTATAACTAGGGACCCGCCCCAACTTCGCACATTCAACACAACATTGGGGTAACCTGTAATGTTAGAGATATGATTGTTATTAATTAAATAAATTAATAAATAACATTAACCTTCCTCTTGAATCAATTTATTTATTGCTGAAGACTGCATTGAAAACCGTTGCATAGTTTAATAAATCTAGCGTACAGACAGCAGAAATGACTTTGATTTTATTAAGATTTCTTTAGAGCATTCTTTATAAATTTACAGAGCGATATTATGATTGAAAGGTTATTTATTCACCGAGACAAGGCAATACAGTTGAAATGATTGTTTTAAATCCCAATGAATGTTTAAAACATCATCTTTATTGGTTGGGAAAATTGTCTTTACTTGTGAAGGCGTAACAAGATAATTTCTGGCAATTTGGCTTCAGAAATTGATGGTTGAACAATAAAGTAGGCGTAGGAAGTAAACAAGTGTAGGCGCTAAACAAAAATAAATCTCAGTATTATTTTTCCGGCTTTTCTTTGTTTAAAATTAAGTAAGCTGTATTTACCTATAAAGACACATCTTTTGGTCTTGTCATCATTGCATGCATTACTTGTTTATGTAAAGATGTGTTGTTGGTAGATCTTTGTCAATAAATAAATAATTAATAAATAATCATAGGGAAATCGAAAGAAGATTGGAAAACATAATTAGATATTGATAACAAGGACAATGGTTATTTAAAAAAAAAACAATCTTAGATAGACATTATTTGATATGCCCACGTTATTATAAAAAATAGCAATATAATAGCTAAGCATGAACACTGACAAAAACAAAGTAGTTCTTTACAACTTTTGATAAGATACAATTAGTACATTTTACTTAAATTAAATCAGTGAAAACTATGTATTTGATACATGTTATTCATTATAGTGACTTAAAAGGTTTTTGTGTAGACTGTAACAATGCTACTAAGTTATAAGAAACAAGTTTTGTGCACTAATTGAGCTTTAATTTAACTGTGCGAAAAAGTACAGTCTCACTTTTTAGATCATCTTTGATTTCTTTAAATACTTTTAATTGAACTATTAACTTTAAATTTGTATAAAGCTTAGAGTTCACGATATTATATCACTATTTCAGTACTATTTCTGGTCCGCTAGTAATTATAAGTTTGTAAGGTAACGCCGATAGCTTTGAAACGCGACCCGTTGCGGAGTTTGACCGAGTTTCCCATAACATGCGGTAAAACCCTGCCAGCCAGTTATGTTTGGAAGGCTCCGTACATTTTTATTTGTAATTAAAAAAAAATTACAAACCAAAAAAGGAGAGAATCTGTAACACGCTTTTAAAAACATTTTAAAATGAAACATTTTGACAGCAAGACAGATGAAGGAGAGTTCGTGTTTTTGTTTCAAGAAAGCACAATTTATCTGATCATGTTTCCATACTTTTATTTACTGAACATTTTTATATTTACTATGGGATGATTTTGACATCATCATTGAAAGGTCAAGTAGCTCCTGAAATTGCTTGTGATCATATAATGTATCGTTTCCGTATTTAGTACGGACCCCTAAAACCGTATTAGATGGCGAAACCTGCTGAAGGTTTAATGATGGTGTGACGCAGATTACACGTCGGTTCCCTTGGGAAATACGTTTTAAAACGGGATTTAATTTTTAAGCAACCCCTTAGTGGTCTCGAAAGTTGACCTCATATGATCTGATGCAGATGGTGGAACAGAAATAATAATTTCGTTTCAGCCAAATGACGTCCACTGCTGGACAAAGGCCTCCCCCAAGGTTTTCCACAATGAACGGTCCTGCGCTGCCCGCATCCAGGCTCTTCCCGCGACCTTTACCAGATCGTCGGTCCACCTAGTAGGAGGCCTGCCCACGCTACGTTTTCCAGCCCGTGGTCGCCACTCGAGAACTTTCCTGCCCCAACGGCCATCGTCTCTACGAGCTATGTGCCCCGCCCACTGCCACTTGATTTTAGCAATTCTGCGAGCTATGTCGGTTACTTTGGTTCTCCTACGGATCTCCTCATTTCTGATTCGATCACGCAGGGAAACTCCGAGCATAGCCCGCTCCATCGCCCTTTGGGTGACCTTGAGCCTTCTTATGAGGCCCATAGTAAGCGACCACGTTTCGGATCCATATGTCAACACTGGCAACACACACTGCTCGAAGACTTTCGTCTTGAGACACTGCGGTATTTCGGACATGAGTATATGGCGAAGCTTCCCGAACGCTGCCCATCCGAGTTGGATTCGACGATTGACCTCTTTCTCGAAGTTGGACCTACCTAACTGGACTGTTTGTCCCAGGTATACATAATTGTCGACAACTTCGAGTGTAGAGTCTCCAACCTTCAGAGGAGTGGGTGCAACACGGACATTAGACATGATTTTTGTCTTGTCCATGTTCAGTCCACATTTTCGCAGTCTCCTAGGCATTCGAAACGATTTTGCAACTCGAGCTGAAAGCTTTCGGGGTTTTGGAGTTGGATGGGCGCTGGGCGGAGCGTAGACTTCATCAGTCGACATCTCTCGAGCTTGGGTCTGATATTCAATGTGCCTCTTACCATTCGGTGATCGCTTCCTGTTTTGACCGAATTGATCACAGAGACATCATTGAATATATGCTTCTTCGTCGACAAGATGAAGTCTATCTCATTTTTTGTAGCGCCATTGGGATGCAGCCATGTCCACTTTCGCTGTTTTGGCTTTCTGAAGAAGGAGTTCATCATAAAGAGGCCCTCCCTCTCCATAAAGCCAGCCAGCAGTTGGCCACGTGCGTTCCTCTCTCCGTACCCAAATTGCCCCACTTTCGGCTCATTATCGCTTCGTTTACCTAGCTTCGCGTTGAAGTCCCCCATCACAACGGTAAAATGGGACCGGGAGCCATGTATGGCTCTGGAAATATCCTCATACATGGTCTCCACTTCGTCGTCGGGGTGTTCCGTGGTCGGTGCGTATACCTGTATGACCTTCAGCGAATACCGTTTGGTGATTCTGAGTATCAGGTACACTACCCTCGCCGAAACACTCTCGATCTGGACCACGTTGTTGACAAGGGACTTGTGGACGATAAACCCGACACCACCCTGGGACTGCTGGTCGCCCTCCCGGAAATAGAGCAGGTTTCCGGATTTAAGAATTATGGTGTCCTCCCCCTCTCTTCGGACTTCACATAATCCCACGATATCCCACCGTAACCTGCTCAACTCTTCCTCGAGTTCCATTAGCTTCACGTCTGTACGCAGTGTGCGAGCGTTATAGGTTGCCAGGGCCAGAGGTCGTCGGTGTTGGTAGCCTGGCATCCCCCGGGGATTCTTCGCACCCCTTGCCCCACCGTTACCGTGACCGCTACCGTGGTCCGGGATAGTGGGGCCGCCGGGGACTAGGGGCCGTTTTTTTGTTTGTGCTACCATTTGGAGGGTTTTGCCCTAATCGCCACGCTTGGCAGGCGGGTTGGCGATCGCAGTTTTTTACTTGGTTTCGCACGCAGACGCTGCTGCCCGTCCGGTGCTACAGGAGTTTGTCGCCTCTTACGACACGCCTCCTGTGGGCGGTGGGGAAAAGTATTCTTTTACGGCCGTCCCCACACGGCACATACAATAATTTATATAGTAAAATTTTATAATTAATAAAAATGTCCAACCTATTGGTACTATCACATGTAATCTTAATATGCTCAGTATAAGAACAAACAGACAAACAAAATCACTATATGATTCAATATGTCACAAGAATCTAATTCAATCTGTTTTCCAAGATCTGTGTCTAACTTCGGATCACGCGACCTACACGTTGGGCGCCAAAAAACCAAACTGTGTTGAGCTTGTAATATGGCGACTATGTACTGTACTGAAAACACAAAAGTTTCTTTACTTTTGTGTTTGCATTCGCATTACTATAAATTATCCATTCATAATTCCACTCCTAATATAAATGCTGCCCCTTATGTAGAGCTACTTATATTTAAATTCGTATTAGTTTGAAATTCAAATAGAACAAACTAAACCGAACTACACTCAAAGCTGTGCTCAAAGTCCGATAAATTATCCCGCTGTTCTATTTGTAGCCCACTGTCAATGTTCGTCACGCCTCCATGTTCTAATATAATATAGAGAGTATGCATGATATAAAGAAATGTCTGCTTGTTTTTAAGAGCTAAATAACTGGACTCTTGAAATCCAGCGTCTTGGACTCGATGCCCAGAAAAAATGCGCAAATTGAAAAATCACTATTGTTATTATAATATATGGCATGCTTGAAACATCATAATTATGCAATTGTGCTTCGAACTCAGAGCTTTTATAGCAATAGAGAAACATGGCGACTCATGGAGTTTGAAGGACAAGTGACAAGCAGCAGTCGATTTTTTCGCTTTCCTATCACTTTGCCACCATAGACAACTCTAAGGCTGGGTTGCACCATCTTACTTTAACTTTGAAAAATGTCAAAAATCTGTCAAAACAAAAAACACCGGCTATCGTTATAGTTACGATCAAAGTGAGGTGGTGCAACTAAGCCTAAAAATGTTTACCGCACCCCTCCACAGTCATTGACCTTCTTACTTGCGTGACTTTCGATCGCTTGTTATGTCACTCTGATATACATTTTACCACCTCCGTAACGTTTACCAAGTAAATTATTTATACTGTTATAGGATGTTTTAGGGGCACTCTTACATGTCACTTTGTATTTGAGTTTCAGCTGTTTATGTGCGAAGTAAAGAAATTGGCACCCTGATATTATGTAAGCTGTGATTTACGAAAGACTGCCCGTTTTCACCATCAATCCCTAAATTTTAAGTGACCCCTATGAAAACAAAATTTCTGTAATATGTTATCACAGAGGTCACTTAAAAATTAGGGATTGATGGTGAAAACGGGCATAGTGTAAAGGTACATTGTAGATGATAAATATTTATACCATATTCCTCCCATTATTTCGTAGGTATGGAACTACTCAAACTTTACTGGTTGGGTTTCGTTGGGAGCTAAGCTGTAGAGCCTGTATAGAAGGGATAAGATGGGATTAGCCCCATTACATCCCTCCCTAGATTTCAATTAGATTTAATTAATTTATTATAATTAGATACAATAAATTTTTCACTCTTTCATTTCACATTACAACGTCTTGTGATGGTGATAAAGAGCCAATCCACGTTCGTTCGTTTGTTTCAGCCGAAAGTCCACTGCTGGACAAAGGCCTCCCCCAAGAATTTCCACAAAGACCGGTCCCGTGACCTTCACCAGATCGTCGGTCCACCTAGTGGACTCGGAGTTTCACTGCGTGATCGAATCAGAAATGAGGAGATCCGTAGGAGAACCAGAGTGACTGACTTAGCCCGCAGAATCGCAATCCACGTAAAACTAAATAAAAGCAATTAAACTAAGTGTCGCAGTTACTAGTCAAGTCTATAAAAGATTGACATAAAAAACTTGGACAAGGCGCGGCGCGTCGACCAAGAATTGATGAGATTTGGCACTGACGACAGCACATTAAGTATCTTATATTCAGTTGCAATAGGGGTTATTTTTCAAAACTGTATAATCTAGTATGCTGCCGTCTGTATACCCGAAGAATGAGGAAGGTGCGTGTCAAGAGCATATTAAGTGGGGTTCCGTAGTTTGGGTGCTACGATAGTAAACGAGACTCTTAGTTGCTTTAAGATGGGCAGATAGTTTCGTTAACTTTGATGCCCACGTTACAATATAAAGGATGGGCCAAAAATTATGCAAACAGCAACGCTTGATTGATTTCTCGAAAACGGGTCGAGGTAGAATGCGTGGGTGATGGGAAACTGCATAAGTGCATAATTTAATGAATATTTAGCCATTACGGAGCGCTTGGAGTCTACCAATCAATGTGTGTGATGACTTATGGCTTAGAAACGTGACCTCTCATTATAGGCCTAGAATCAGAAATGAGGAGATCCGTAAACGAACTAAAGTCGCTGACATAGCCCGACGAATTAGCAAGCTGAAGTGGCAATGGGCAGGGCACATAGTACGCAGAACTGACGGACGATGTGCAGCATGGTTCTTGAATGGAGGCCGCGTACCGGAAAACGCAGCGTGGACCGACGACATCATAAAGGTAGCAGGAAAGCGCTGGACGCAGGCCGCTACCAATCCATCAACATGGAAAGCATTGGGGGAGGCCTATGTTCAGCAGTGGACATCCTATAAGTAAATGAAATGATGATGATGATGATGATGACGGAGCGTTTTACGGGACAACAGCATGCTTTTTATGTATTTTTTACCAAAGTAATGATTCCTATGAAATTGCTCGACGCCTGTTTAGAACTGACGGATAAGGCCGTGTACGTGAATGTTCAAATATTATTTAATCAAAGCTTAGGTCGAGAAGCTTTAGCAAACGGGATCGACGACGAATATTAAATAAACATTTGGATACGGCGTCATCCATTTTCCGTGTTTAAAAAGACATTGATAAAGAAAATTCTTCAACTCAGACGGTAGAACAGGCGTATTTGTACTAACGACCTGTTCACACAGGGAGGAAACCCAAACCGTACTTTTTACGAGATGGGTATTTCCGCGACCTGTTTGCATTCCCTGCGCATTGGAATTGGCAATCTTGCAAACAAATAAGCCGTAATAACATTGACACTGAATATCCAATGCAAAAAATAAAGTCAATTTTTACGGCCTTGCAGGAAAAATGGGATAACATGCCCTCATCATAAGAATCTGACGTGGCTCAAACAGACTGAGACGGCTTAACGAATTACTGTAATGTCTTAATAAATTGGAAGCAAAAACATCTAATTTATCAAGCCTGAAATGACGCGACATTCTAGAGTCTAACGACTAGCACTTTTAGGTTTTACGTATTTTTGCCTTTAATACAAGGCAATAGTGCACAAAATATAGTTAGAATAATGATCCCACTGCCCTATAATGGGCTAGACCACGTAGGCGCCAGCGTTAAATCCTATTAAATATAATTTAGGCAACAACACGCCTTAAGTTCCAGCTCGCAAGGCTTTAAAACGCTTGACCTACATTACACAACTGCAGCATCGTAAATAACACCATGAAATACTTTTGGAGGCAGGAAAATGCACTTACCACATTACTGAAAAATTAAAAACGCAGCACTATTACAGTGAGGTTGCTGTGGTTTCAGTACATTAAAGTTTCACTACTTATATGTTATGTTTAGTTCGTTTGACGTGTGCTCGTACCCGTATCTTCTTTGTGTTGTAGTAACTACACACAACTACTACACAAATAGACTACATTGCAGTCTAGTTAAATATTTGGTTCAGTAGAACGTGAAATTAGACGATTATCACACTGAACCGCGCTCCGCCGCGGTCCGCGTGGCTACATTATAAAGAATCCCGCGCGCAGACGCGTTTTCAGTGTGTGGTGCCGCGCGTGTTTTCTATACAAACTGAGGTACTTGCATACAATGATTAAATCTGTCGTCCCGCGTACCGCGGCGGAGCGCGGTGCAGTGTGATAGTCGCCTTAGAGTAATTTATAATGAAAAATTATAATATCGGCGGAAGAAAATGTAAATGCTGTAAGTGCCGAAAACTTAAATTTACACCGGAGCCAATTTATCATGAAAAATTATAATATGCGTCGGTCGTTGCCCTGCCAAAACAGATTTGGCGGCTCCTTCACATTCGCATTTTTATTGGCCCATCATAACTTCAAAATGTCCTCCTTATCTATATGTATGAAGCATTATTCTCTACCTATAAACTACAAGTTTGGTACTTTAGCGCCGCCATATTGCGGGGTGAATGACTCAATTAACCTATGTGACTATGTCCAACATTTTTTACAATTTTATGATCCAAATTGGCAAATACAGACCATAGTATAATAAGCCCATAAAACTGTGCCATCTTATACAATGCGACAGGGATATTCAACCTATTCTTTGAAAGGGATACTAGAGACCATTAGCATTAAATTATGTCGTTTTTTTTAATTAAAAAAGATTACAGAAAATAAAATAAAATATTTTTACTTATGACCTTTTATTTCTGAGATTATGTAAGTTTTGGCCAAGCGCTTTTTTCAGAATGATCAAAACTTCCGAACCGAAAACTTCAAAACCGTCACAGCTCCATAACCATCCAATTTCGACTCCTGGTTCACTGGATTTAATTAGTTACTGATGACCTCTAGTACAGTCCTTTCAAAGAATTGGTCGAGTAACCCAATCACCCTGTATGATTGTCATGGCGACTTTGCAACAGCAATGTGCATTCTAACGTGCAATTGACTGTACTTAAAAGGGCATTTAAGAACACGTTATGCCCAGCTGATGCATTGCGCCATTCATGGCACCGCACTGCAGGTTAAGTCATAACGGCGGAATTACAACTCTCAGCTCATATTCGCACGGTTCAATATACGTTGTAAGTGGCCGTTACTCAGGCTCAGATTAATACTTAAGCCGGCTGTCATAATTTCAGTAGGCCGGAAATTGAAGGGGTCGTGAATTGAAAAAGGGTTATATTTTCTGGTTAAAATGGAACGCCTTTGTGGTGTAGTGGTTAGATATCTGAACTATCTTGACCCGAAAGTCCTGGGTTTGATCCTTAATATAACGTACTTCAGCCAAGTCTACTTCTGAGAAGTGCTCGACTAATTAGCCGAGTTTTCAGGAACGTAGTAAGTACTTGGAAATACAATATTTGAATATAGGATAGTAAAGAATTGGTAGAGAACGTTTTCCATTTGGAGAAAAGTTTTCCATCTTCTAGAAATGACAAATTCTAATTTCGTAAAATTTTACTTGTTCGACTTCAATTAAATGACATTAAACATACATGAACCATAAGATGCAATGGATTCACGATTTACTTTTACACTGAGTCGGTAGAGTTACCATCTCGGCCTAAACTCTACTACAAATTAAAAGATAAGACAAACGTTGGGAACTATCTAACCCACAATGCGAAATTACAAGAAAATACTTTATTTCATTTTAAACTGTCTCGGCGCCAAGTTTTCCAATTGGCATTCGCATCAGTGGGTCGCCAACTTGCCACTCCGACACTTGGCAGACTTGGCACTCTTGGCAGCCGCGGCGCCAAGTGAAACTTATAATGGACTCGGAGACATAGATACAATTATTAGAAGTAACTGGAGTATCTATGATGCCTACTTTTCTTACGATGGCGTACTTACCCTGAACGACTTTATCATGGTGTAACTAAAAGACCATAGCGCTTATAATAAAAAGCTTACCTTACCAGTTAGGTAGGTATACCGTAAGTAAATGCAAGCCATTAAAAATTTGCAGTTCTTGTATCTAACTGGCTGTCGTAAAATAATGCAAATGAATAAATTAATTTTGTGTAAATAATCGGAATGCAAAAACTTTATTTTCCGAATTTTAAGCCATGATTTGTAATCTTGTTGCTGTATTGTAATAAATAATACTTAAAGTATTAACAGCAGTGGACGTCTTATTACTGAAATCATAACGATGATGATGAAAGAAAATACAAAATACAAAACTTTCCACGGATATTGCTGTTGCTGCTTATGAACTAACTAAACTTTTAGTTAACACACATAAAAGTCGCGAGCTGGGTGTTACTTAATTGCTATAATAAACACGATAACAGTGATTAACTTAACAAGTATTAAGCATACCTATACTACAAATTAATAGCTTATGCCATTTTAGATAAGAAATTATGATTTAACAAAATATTTTCAGTATATTTTCAGTAAGTAAAATGTTCTTCAGTAAACAATTACCATTTTTCATTGACAAAGGCGGCAATTTTTCTTTACAATATTGACGGCCATAACAATTTTTCTGCCGCAACATTGTCGACCTTGTTGCAAGCAACGCATTGCCGAATATACCGCTCGTGTACCTCCTGAAAACAGGTCAACCGCTTCATGCTTTTCATCAGAATATAAAGCGCTAAATATGATCAATGAATCGCCCTTTATTCTAGAGGTCAAAGATTGGGTGTATTCTAGGTTTAATTATACATTCATACCTACTTGTAGTAAGTATTTAAGTTATCTACTACGGAAGACGTAGTTTCGGCAGGCCCTCCACTAGGTGGACCGACGATCTAGTGAAGGTCGCGGCAGGTGCCTAGATTCGGGCGCAGATTTTGGAAATCCTTGTGGGAGGCCTTTGTCCAGCAGTGGACGTCATTTGGCTGAAACGAACGGACGAAAATTATCTAGATACAAGTAATTGTCTACTTCATTGACAACACGACGACATTTATGTCCCCTGAGGCTTATGTACTATCGCCAACAGTGTTAACTGCCCATTAAAAGTCATGTCATCTCGTTCTATCGCAAAGAATCGCCATTTGATTAGAGGGAGAGCAAAAACGGAAATGGATAGTTAACAGTGTGGGCGTGTGTACGTTTGTACTTTGAATAAGACTCTCGAAACTAAAGTATACTCGTACCTAGTTCCAAGCCCATCTCTACAATCACAAGTTTTAATATTCTCTACAGACGCAGTTTTATAACTAGACGTCTAACTTAAGCGGTTTAGATTTTTCATACAAAAGGATTTTCCCGCTAATTCCCGTTCCCGTGGGAATTCCTGAGTATACTATAACCTGCCCAGGAGTATGAAGAATAATTGTACCAAGTTTCGTTAAAATCCGTCGATTAGTTTTTATTTCTATAAGGAACATACAGACAGACAGACAGACAAAAATTTTACTGATTGCATTTTTGGCATCAGTATCGATCACTAATCACCCCCTGATAGTTATTTTGAAAATATATTTCATGTACAGAATTGACCTTTCTACAGATTTATTATAAGTATAGATAATACTTATCGGTCTTGTCTAACGCGTTTATACTTTTAATTAAGAGAACTTAAGTCGCCGAGCCGCGGCTAAACGGATTCGGCGCGGTTACTACTACAACACCACTAATTGGAGTGGCGTCTTCGTCGCTACCTTTTCTAAAAGCCGGCTTACACGGCTTATAAATAGCCCACTAATTGATCTATAAAAGGGTATAGTAACAAGAATAGTATCTGAAAGCTTTCATATGAGCTATGAGCTTTTGGTCGCGTAAGTTTCGGTTTGTTACAGAAAACCGGTATTAAAACTATCTTTTGTTTTTCGCTGAGTCTCTATCTCTACAACTATCTAAATCGATCCAGTGATTAAGTCAGAAAGGTAACAGACAGACATACAAGGTTACTTTCGCATATAATTTGTTCAGCTTATGAAAGAATCTCCAGCAATCAAAACCAAACAAATTCGACACTAACTTGATTTTAAAATATTAATTTAGTAAGTCAAAGTAGGTTAATTAATAAGACGAATTCAACCTGAAAGCCTCGGATGAGAGAGCTTACTGCTAAATTCAAATTAAAGTTTTGTTTCTACCTTTTACTAAGTAATTAACATGAAGCTGAACTTGGATAAGTTACGAGTAAATCTAATTCTAGATCTCATCAAAAACTCTTTTAGGTGTTTGATATTAAAGATACGAGTTTTAGTCTATAAAAATAACTAAGATATGTAATTGTCACGGTTGTAAATAAAATAGAAACTGCCAAGTGCGTGTCGTGTACCACAATATAGGGTTCCGTAGTTGCCCGTTTACTACATCTAAGTTGAACGATTGTTACTCTTAAACTAGCTGATCTATCTAAATCGTGATAATTTTCTTTTGAAAGTTCATGAAAAGCACTATAATTTTTCCATATTTTTAGCTTTTAGATAGACGGGGGGACGTCCTACTTGAACTGAAATTAATTAATACTCGCTCTGCTTTCATATAATAACTTTTAAAGGAAAAGTGTGTACAAAAAATTAAGAGAATGCGCACACCGTTGATTTTTCGTCGGCCGATAGTTTAGTCGGGCAGTTGATCAGTATTGGCATGTATGGGAGTGCGCACACTACGCCAATTCGGTTTGGCCGATTCTTCATATAAATTAAAATCAGGCACAACTATCGGCCAACTAAAATCAACGGTGTGCGCCTACTCTAAGAGTTGTTCACGGAATCGTTCCCACTTCGCCGTGACAACTCCAACACAATATGACAAAGCTAAAGTTTCACGTTTATATTTCGTTCCATTTCTCGGCTCGTTGATTGCGATTGTCCTCGCTGTGAAGCTGCACAACTTTTTAGCTGTCACTGTGATGTGACTGTGAAATGGAAAGTGCTCACTGAAAGCGTTGCTGTCCAACTAAAAATAAATGTTTGTTAGCTAAAATTGGGACACGCATAAACGAGCACAAACCTTTAAATAAATAGGGAAATATTATTTGAATTTTTCTCTGCATCCTGTCCGTCTCCATAAGTACTCTAGTTTCATATGTGTTATGCTACCTTTTCAACTGAAAAGACCTCTTTATAGAGACTGCCGTGTTCTGTCCCGTGTATCCTTATTATGTACTCATATGTAGAGACAAGTTACCATGTACTGTCTGTATTTCTTTACAATGTTCATATCCTTGTATAAAATATAAAAAGTAAAGTAGTAAAGCCCGCACTAGGGTCTCCCATGCGGTTATTACGGAGATTATGTACGCAGACGATCTGTGTTTTGTTGCCAACTCTCCTGAAGAACTTCAGCTCTTAATTACGAACCTCCATGAAGTCTGTTGTCGTTATGGTCTCAAAATTAGTATTTCTAAAACCGAAGTTATGGCAATGGACTTCGGTGGCGATGCAGAACCGCTAAAAATTAGCATTGACAACTGCGTGCTGAAACAGGTGGAGAAGTTCAAGTACTTAGGCAGCACTATTACATCCAAGTGCGACCTAGAAGGCGAAATAAACCACCGCATCAGTTCTGCGGCGGTTGCTTTCGGAAAACATCGGTCTAAGGTGCTGCGTTCACATGATCTGAAGCTCTCTACAAAAATTTCCGTATACAGTGTGAGTCACGTTAAAGTGTACATATGAAAATAGATGAAACTAGACCTATTTTTATCGACAAAAAAGAGGTCAAAATTTTTTTGAGATTTTTTTTAAATTTTTTATAGAATTTTTTTTCTTCCAATTACTTATTGTAAAGAAAACGTAATAACTTTTAAACTAAGCGGTATATCCTGATAAAATAAAAACATTAATAATGCTAAATAACAGGCAATACTAAAAAAATAATAAAATACACAAAAAAGGCCAACAAAATAATAAAAAATGATAATTTTTGAAAAAAATCTGCTTAAAAATTCGTGTTTTTTTGGTTATTTGATAAATTTCTCCAAAAAATGCCCCTATAACTGGTGGTTTTTATTACTTTGTATTATTCTCTATCGTATTATCTATGTCAAACCAAAAATCGCATGTCTCTATCCCTATCACAACATTTGCTATGATCGTTTGAACAAAGGCCTGCCACAACATTATTCTCCGCTACAGGTAGAGACAATTTTAATTTTAACTAAAATGCTTATTTTTCTTCGAAATCTTTTGTTTTTATTTGAAATCTAACTTGTCTTTATCAAAATTACAAATCTAGATCCATTTTCAGTTTTGTTGTTAACGAAGCGTTGAATGGCGCGCCCGGAGAGGCTTAGTTCAAACGATCATTGCAAACGTTGTGATAGGGATAGAGACATGCGATTTTTGGTTTTACGAAGGTAATACGATAGAGAATAATACAAAGTAATAAAAACTACCAGTTATAGGGGCATTTTTTGGAGAAATTTATCAAATAACCAAAAAAACACGAATTTTTAAGCAGATTTTTTTCAAAAAACGCTAGACAGGTTTCACCTCAAATGCTTGCGAGACATTTTGAACATCAAATGGTCAGATCGAGTAAGAAACACTCAGGTACTTCGACGGGCAAATGTCTGCGGCATTGAGGCGTACCTGATGCGTCGGCAGCTTCGTTGGTGCGGTCACGTTTGGCGTATGGCTGACGAGAGGGTCGCGAAACGAATTTTCTTTTCTGAACTCCAGGACGGCAAGCGGAAACAAGGCGGCCAGTTCTTACGTTATAAGGATGTTCAGAAAAGACATATGAAGCGATGCGACATTGACCCCCTAAAGTGGGAAAAAACTGCTAGCCACCGTCTGGAGTGGAGGCGCCTGGTGCGGAAAAAAGTTAACGATTTCGAAGAGCAGCGGAAATCTGATCTTGATTCGAAGCGCGATGCTCTTAAAGCCAGACCAGCAGCGGCTATCACTTACAACTACATCAGCGGTGTCCTAACGTGTCGACATTGTTCGCGCACGTTTACCAACAAGATTGGCTACTGTAGCCATGTGAGGGCACATGATAGGGCAGCCCAGCGTAGCCCTCTTATTGCGGACTAAAGGAATTTTGTCGTGGTTACCGTAGCCGAAAGCGGCTTGGGAGTATATATATAAAATATAAATATAAACGTTGTCACTTAAGTATAATTATTACAAGAAAAGGTAAATACTAGCTGTACCCTCGGCAGATTGGATACCAAAATAATAACGGTGTTTTGAATGGCATATTTTCCCTATAGGCAATGGTCTGTCGTACCCCAATCTCTGAGTTACTCGTTTGATTTCAGACTCGTTTGATATAGATACTTTTCTTGATTTGTATTCCTATTGTCCAATCCAGACAAAGAAGCTCGCGGTCCCTGAAGTATCCCCTCGTCCCGAATCAATACATCGATATTCGATACTGAGCACGTGACTCCGAAAATGTAGTCACGTGGTCTCATGGCCAAAGTTTAAGGACTTGTGTACATTAGGATACACCAAATATTAAGGTCAAACTGAGGCCCTAGTTTGTGGCTATTTTCATTCAAGTATCGAATATTTTGCGCTCTTAAAATCGCTGATTTTATGGGACATTGACAAGCATGACTTGACAACATAATGAATTTTCTCCTAAAATGTTTCAACTACTTACAAAGCTTATGCCATCGATATTCATCACACTGGCCATAACAGTGCCACTAAATTAAACGGTACATTAATTTAATTAGGGCACATAACCTACACGAGTTAACGATCGAAGCATTTAAGCAGGCTGGTCACGCGAAACTCATGTTGAGCATTACGTACACACACCGATTAATGATAATGGTGTACGCACACTTGTCTGAACCAAACGCACCGTAAGAATTTTCTTTGTTCAATACTTTCAGCGCGATTTCATTCGCCAGAACTTAATGAAAACTTTCAGCAGCGCGCGCGCCGCTATATAAAAGAAAGTCGTGTTAGTTACTCCACTTATAACTCAAGAACGGATGAACCGATTTAGCTGAAAATTGTCAGGGAGGTAGTTTAGAGCCAGGAGAAGGACATAGGATACTTTTTATCCCGTTCGAAATTAAAAAAAGTCTGCTTATTTATTGCCATTAAGGCGGAACAAAGTTCGCCGGGTCAGCTAGTTCTAACATAAAAGTGTATATGATGACCTTTGAGTCGAGTGAGTCGCTTTCTTGAAAAAAGTTCAGTAATTGGCTTCTTTCACATGTCTACAACTATTTTGTTGGTTGCATTATCATATTCTGACCTGCCTGAGAAATTACTACCGAGCTAAAATATTTATGCGCTTATTACTTCATAACTCCGTTTGCATCTGCAGACCTCATTGATAATACCTACTTGTGACTTGTTCACAAGGTTAGTAGTAGTTAGTATATTTAAATTATTAACTTAACTTACGTGTCTCAGTATTAAAAAGTTTTATACTTTAATAACCATTACGTAATAAAGTACAAAGTCAACAATGCCCTGTAATTTATTCTCCAAAATATTGTTCAACATGAAAATAAAGCAGAGCCAATTAACATTTTGAGATGTTCGTAAAACGTTTACAAAAGAACCTTTTTACTAATTACTTGTACGAACATAAATGCACACTGAAAGAAGGTCCAATGGGCTTACTTTTAATTATGAACTCTCAAAGCAAAATTTCCATTTAAAGCTAATATTTTAGAAATAAATTGTGCCGCGTGGAAAGCGCACGCAGCGTACGACGTCCACCCATAAGGTGGAACGACACGACCTTATAAAGGTAGCAGGAAGGCGCTGGATGCAGACTGCTACCAACCGGCCATTTTAGAAATCATTGGAGGAGGCCTATGTTCAGCAGTGGACGTCCTATGACTGAAATGATGATGGTGATGAAATTGTGCTGTAGGTTTTTTTACTTTTTCTTTTCTTGTCTACCACATATGGTATGTACACCTATCTAGTTTACCCACCGACTGGTACAGAATAAATAGGTATAATAACTACAAGTCTTTTCCAGCCTACAAAAATATCAGATTATCGTAAAAAACACCTTTACGAACCACTTTTATAAAAGCTTGGGATAATGGCTTAATAGTGTGCCACTAGGGGGTGGGGGGATACCCCCATTGTCCCCCATCGACATCGGGTCTGCGGGTGTCTATGGGCGACGGTAATCACTTACCATCAGGTGATCCGTCTGCTCGTTTGCCTCCTGTCACATAAAAAAAAATCGACGAAAATCCAATAAAACTTGATCGTTTAATATTTGTCTACAATTTTTATGTAGTAACGTTTATCAGGTAAAATTAGACACTTTACTAAGGCTGAGTTGCATCACCTTACTTTAACCGTAACTACAATAACCATCACTACATTTATAAAACAAAGTCGCTTTCCTGTCTGTCTGTCCCTATGCATGCTTAGATCTATAAAACTACGCAACGGATTTTTATGATTCAAGAGGAAGGTTTATATTATAAAACATGCATATTGCATATTAGTATAAAAGAGAAAAGCCGGAAAATTCCTTTGCAACCGTGGGAAGCTGGGGCGGGCCGCTGGTATAGACTTAGGCTGGGTTGCACCATCTTACTTTAATTTTGACAAACGTCAAAAATCTGTCAAACTCCACCGGTTATCGTTATAGTTACCGTTAAAGTTAGGTGGTGCAACTCAGACTTAAAAAATAGACTTTTGACTTTATTAAAGTTAAAGTAAGATAGCCTTAGGTTCTGGCAATAAAATTTTCATTTAAAAAATATTTCTCATTTGCTTTTAAAGCGCGTACTCGTATATTAAGTGGTCCTGCTTAGTTTGTTTATAATATGGTAAATGTGGGGTATATAAACAAAAATCAGTGGCAACAGTAACATCTGAGTTTGATATGAAACCGCTATAAACCGCACGCAACTTGTTGAACGTTGCGTTCAATGTAAAATTAATTAATGAAATATAAAGTGTACTGATTAGAAAGAAAGAAAGAAAGAAAGAAAGTATTTATTTGATGCGAGTATTAAAAGCGTTACAAATAAATAACAACTTAAACACTAAAAACAGAGTACACGCACCAAAATGGCATCAGCTCAGTATAAGCCGTGACGGCAGAGAGCATGTCACGACCACTGGTATTCTGCGGATGCCAGTTTAGCAGAAGGGCGCAGCCCGCCCAGAAACATCAATCAACATTATTTACCTACGTGAAACTTGAACATATTTTTATACAGTTTATAAACTCTATATCTAAGCTCTATAAAATAGAAGACAGATGACAACCAAGAACAAGCAACTCATGCACGGGTGAAATAAGTTTATACTACCTATATTATGACATGGAGGGATAGGTGGTGTCTATTGCATTTAAGACTGATAAGCAAGTACTACTATTGTTAATTATGTATGTTTTTGCAAGTTTAAAAGATACTTTTTATAATTTAATTTAAAAGAATTAAATGAATGACAACTTTTAAAAGGTGGTGGTATGTTATTCCAGCATTTCGTGGCAGAATAACGGAAACTACCACGAAATGCTGCAGTACTGTGGCTCGGACATCCAAGTTGTGAAGCAAGCCTCACACTCCGATGCGAAAATATAAGTTTTTCAAATAAATATGGTGGACTTTTAGTGCGTACAACTCCAAACAGTAAACACGCGTAATGGAGTGCACGCCTTGATTTCATATTAAGTAGGCTTCCTTGATTGAGGTACGGCGAGACGCGGGCTCTACGCGGGATGTTGTAACAGAATCGGGCACAGGAATTCTGAACCCGCTGTATGACTTTCTTGGTATAGCCATAGATACATTCGCCTATGACGGTATCGGCGTAGTTAAGTTTGGACAAAACTAAGGATTCACATAGTTAGATTAGATTAGGTATAATAAACTGTGATTAGATTTTGAAATCTAGATTTATTTTATTTTATTAACAGTCCTAGGTTTCATTTTTACACCTTCTTGACTTTTACCACTTATATTCAGAGTACTCTCTCTGGTGTGTAAGCACTTGCTTTACATAAGTACCTACCTACTGAACAAATTTTATTTACAATAAACAGATTTTTTTTTTAAACTAACACAAACTTAACTCTAAACAAAATAAAAATATAAACTCATTTATGACTCAAAAATAAAAGTTTGTCCGTGAGGCAAAGAAGCGAGGATGCTGGCTGCATTTCCTCGCTGAATAGGTATGCCTTTGTGCAAGTAAAGAGACAGCATTTAATTTTCCGAAATTTTAATTAATTTAGGGAAAATGGTCCGTCGCAGTACAGTACCTACTTGTGTAATTTACATACATTGCACCACTTACTTTGACTTTGAAGCGTTAAAAATCTGTCAAACTCCATACAAAAAGCACCGGTTATTGTTAAAGTTACGGTGAAAGTAAGTTGATGCAACTCAGCCTTAATTGGTTTGCCCACCCCTTGAAACTTACTTAATTGGTACTTTATTAACTGCCCCACCTTTTCAATCATCACAGCCATATAATTTTTAAAGCCTTTTGTCCGTTTTTAAACGCAAAAACACCCCGATCACCTATTTTTAATTAAATCTACCAAGTTTTAGAACATCCACCGGTCCAATTTCGTCAAATTTGCGTTTAGTTAGACCTGCTTGCGGCACTGCCGGCAGCGCTTTAGAAGCGATTTAACAAAGTTAACTAAGTAAGCTACACTGGGACTTGAGTTGGTGGAAGCGGATACCCTATGCGTGGCATTTATCATAAATTACTACATCTATACTAAATTATAAATGCGAAAGTAACTCTGTCTGTCTGCCTGTCTTGCTTTCACGCCTAAACCACTGAACCGATTTTGATGAAATTTGGCATAGAGATAGTTTGAGTCCCGGTAAAGGACATAGGATAGTTTTTATCCCGGTTTTTTAAAAAGGGACGCGCGCGATAAAGTTTTTCTGTGACAGACAAAATTCCACGCGGACGAAGCCGCGGGCGGAAAGCTAGTACATAATATGTCTTATTTGATTACACTCTGAAAGAACTCAAATTCAAAATAATCTTACGCCCAGGGGGTCTAGCCATAACCGGAATACGTTAAATTGCTCCATGAGACCAAATACTCTGAGGATAGACCCCCAGACAAAGCTATAAGCGTGACAGTTGTAATTCCAAAATAGCTTCGCTCCGGTGTTCTTTTGTGTGCAATTATTTTGCTTCGTAAATCGATTTCGAAATTAAAACTAGGCAGTCTCTGATGTAGAACTTCTTCTCAGTCGTTTTACTCTTGACAAGTGGTCGTGGCTATCAGGAGTGTAAATTGTTGTGGGCGGATTTTTTTGAAACATTATTAGTAATTTCTCATTAGCCCCTCGTGGTAAGCTAAATGTGCTTGTGTTACGAGTGGGCTCACCACAATAGCCCATACAAATTGACGTCGATAAAAGTTATCACGGCGCGCATCTTAGGCCTACAGGCCGACTCCTTCACCGTTCGACAATCGTGGCTTGGGATGTTACTTGCCTCTCGATGTCTTTTTTTTTATCCACAACTAGGAAGCTCTTTGCCTGTATCTCACCTGATGGTAAGTGACGATCAGGCCAAAGGTGGAAGCGAGCTTCACCCGGAATCCTCAACCACGGAGGAACTAGCTATCTTACCTCTAACTGCCGGAACAGAATAATGCTGTTAACATTGTTGTTATGGCGACAGGCTTAGGTAAGATGGTGGTAGCTAGCCAGGCGGACTTAGAACAAGCCCTACCACCAACCAAACCGAACAGAAAAATCTGCCCGCACTGGGAATCGAACTCGGGACCTCTGCGTCTGAAGCAGGTGGTCTTACCACTAGACCACAGAGGCAGTTAAAGCCTGGTCCGTGAGCACGTAGAATCCCGTCCAATGACCCCAAGCTACCCTTCCCTATCGCTCACGCGTAATTATGTTGCTGTCGCGCTCGCACACTCACTGCGGGCGCCCGTCGCACAGTCGCGACAGCAACATAATTACGCGCGAGCAATAGGGATGGGTAGCTTGGGGTCATTGGACGGGATTCTACGTGCTCACGGACCAGGCTTTAGTAGGCGTCTCGCCTCTTTGCCATTATTTTCAACTGACTTCAAAAAAGGAGAAGGTTCTCAATTCGACCCGTATGTTTTTTTTTTCTATGTTTGTTACGCGATAACTCCGCCAATTATGAACCGATTTGAACAAATCTTTTTTCGGCGTATAGGTAATACCTCAAGGGTGGTCCCATTTAAATTTAATAATAGAAAAAACAACCCCCAAGGGTGAAAAACTGGGGATGAACTTTTTTATACGCAATATCTCCGCCGATTATAAATCAATTTGAACGATTATTTTTTTGTTGAATAGGTATTATCAAAAGGGTGGTTTCATGCGAATTTGAAGAAAATATTTCACCCCCAAGGGTGGAAAATTGGGGATGAACTTTTTTATACGCAATATCTCCGCCGATAATGAACCAATTTTTTTTGGTCTCAGTGTACTGCCTACCTTCAGTGGTAACATCAAGGTAATAATTAGTTAACTAAAAAGCAAGAAATAAGTAAAATTTTATAAAATTATTAGGACGAAATATTAATAATTCGCCCTAATAAATAAGTAGGTAATTAGTAATTATTTTTCTACGTTTTAGTGTAGGTTTTTTTTGGAGTCGGTTTTAATTTTTTTTATAAAATTTTGTGTGTAGCAAAGTAATTTGCTTCGTAAATCGATTTCGAAATTACAACTAGGCAGGCTCTGATGTAGAACTTCTTCGCAGTCGTTTCACTCTTGACAAAGTGGTAGTGGCAATCAGGAGTGTGAATTGTTGTGGGCGGATTTTTTTAAAAGATTATTAGTAATTTCTCGTTAGTCCGTCGTGGTAAGCTAAATATGCTTGTGTTATTAGTGGGCTCACCACAATAGTCGAGCGGCGCGGCGGTGGGATTCAAATCCACGTTCCCATGATCTTAAGTCGGCCAGGCCGACTCCTTCACCGTTCGGCTATCGTGGCTTCGAATGTTGCCTTCGAATCTTCGAACTTTAGTTCGTTTACGGATCTCCTCATTTCTGATTCGATTTCGTAAAGAAACACCGAGCATAGCCCTCTCCATAGCACGTTGTGCAACTTTGAGCTTCTGTATAAGGCCTATAGTGAGAGGCCAACAAGGTGGACCGACGACATCTTAAAGGTAGCAGGAAAGCGCTGGACGCAGGTCGCTACCAACCGGGTAACACGGAAAGCATTGGGGGAGGCCTATGTTCAGCAGTGGACGTCCTATGGTTGAGTGAGATGATGATGATGATGATCGTATTGTTGTTTGTTGCAGCGCTCCTCGCCGTCCCCGCGCGGTGATGTCGGAATGGAGGTGGTGCTGCCCCTGGCGGTGGTGTGCGTGCTTGCCGTGAGCGGCGCGCCCAACGCGACGCGGCGCCGCCCCGAGCCGCTGCCCGAGGAGCCGCTGCTGGACGACGACGATGACGCGCGCCTCGACTACTACGACGAGGAGCGGCTCAACATCTCCGGTGAGACCCCAGGCCCGCCGCGACCCACGAGCGGCGCCACGACGCGACGCGGCGCGCTGCCCGACTCACTGCCCGACGACCTTAAGTAGGTACTACGACGAGGAGCGGCTCAACATTCCCGGTGAGATCCCCAGGCCCGTCGCTACGCGACTCACGCAACACGAGTGGCGTCCCGACGTGACGAGCCGCTGCCTTAACTGCTATGACGAGGAGCGGCTCAACATCTCCGGTGAGACAATAGGCCGCCGCGACCCTCGAGCGGCGCCACGACGCGATGCGGCGCCGCCCCTACCCGCTGCCTGAAGAGCTGCTGCCTTAACGGAGCGGCTCAACATCTTCGGTGAGACCCCAGGCCCGTCGCTACGCGACTCACGCAACACGAGCCGCTGCCCAACGAGCCGCTGCTGGACGACGACGATGACGCGCGCCTCGACTACTACGACGAGGAGCGGCTCAACATCTCCGGTGAGACAATAGGCCGCCGCGACCCTCGAGTGGCGCCCAGACGCGATGCGGCGCCGCCCCGACCCGCTGCCCGAGGAGCCGCTGCCTTAACTACTACGATGAGGAGCGGCTCAACATCTCCGGTGAGAACCTGGCACGAGCGACGCCCCGACGCGACGCGGCGCCGCCCCGAGTCGCTGCCCGACTCACTGCCCGACGACGACCTTAACTAGGTACTACGACGAGGAGCGGCTCAACTTCTCCGATGAGACCCCCAGGCCCGTCGCTATGCGACTCACGCAACACGAGTGGCGTCCCGACGTGACGAGCCGCTGCCTTAACTGCTACGACGAGGAGCGGCTCTACATCTCCGGTAAGATTAGATAGGCCCGTTTACACTTTACGATCTAGTAACGTCTTATGAGTTGAGCCAACATGAAGCTGAAAAATCTCAAAAGGCCAGCATTTTAGAAGAATACAGACTGAGTATTTGCAGGAACTAGGTTAGGGTCACTTAGGCCGCCGCGACCCATGAGCGGCGCCACGACGCGATGCGGCGCTGCCCCTACCCGCTGCTCGAGGAGCCGCTGTCTTAACTACTACGACGAGGAGCGGCTCAACATCTCCGGTGAGACCCTAGACCGCCGCGACCCACGAGCGGCGTCGCCCTGAGCCGCTGCCCGACGAGCCGCTGCCTTAACTACTACGATGAGGAGCGGCTCAACATCTCCGGTGAGACCCCAGGCCGCCGTGACCCACGAGCGGCGCCACGACGCGATGCGGCGCCGCCCCTACCCGCTGCCCGAAGAGCTGCTGCCTTAACGGAGCGGCTCAACATCTTCGGTGAGACCCCAGGCCCGTCGCTACGCGACTCACGCAACACGAGCCGCTGCCCAACGAGCCGCTGCTGGACGACGACGATGACGCGCGCCTCGACTACTACGACGAGGAGCGGCTCAACATCTCCGGTGAGACAATAGGCCGCCGCGACCCTCGAGTGGCGCCCAGACGCGATGCGGCGCCGCCCCGACCCGCTGCCCGAGGAGCCGCTGCCTTAACTACTACGATGAGGAGCGGCTCAACATCTCCGGTGAGANAATTTTTTTATTGTTAAGGGGATGTTATTGTAAATTCTAGGTGCCATACATAATATACTTTTACTCATAAGAGCTGAATTTGAGGGGGGCATCCGTAGTCTTGAGTAGTCGCGTCGGTTGCGACTGACAACATCCTCTAAACGAATAAAAAGTGACGGATTGGCCTTAACAAACAGTACTATTTCTAAAATATACAGTGTGTCCGGGCATGTAGTGATCAAACAAGGGCGTAATCTATGGACAATTTTATCGGTGAAAATACTTTAAATTTGGGGCTTGACCCATTTCTCGCATATTTACAAGGATTTAAGTTTTTAATTTTAAGTTTTCAGCTCTTCCTTCAAAAACAAGTGATAGCGTGGGTAGTTTAACATCAATAAGCAAAAATTTTATATCATGCGATAGCCAATAAAATTATCTACTAGTAGAAGTAGAAAACAGACACAAGTTGAATACATTTTAAGGGTGTAAGAATGGATTTAATTAGAAAAAAACATTATTTTTTTCACATCTTTTTCAGTTATTTCCCAACACAAGAAAAACCAGGTCGTTAAGGTATGTTTTATTTGCATTTCATTATTACTATTTGAGCTATTCTACAAAACGAATGTAAATTTATTAGTCTACGTCTATTACTTTTGACGTAATTGTTGAACAAAGATACCCATTCCCAGCGGTTTCCATAGCGCACGCGACATGCGAAAATGCACTGCCTGAAAGAATCACACAACCTATTCCGATTACTATGGAAACCGCACTGTCTACTTCAGAGATTGTCATGTTATTGTATATTACATTTATGTCAGGTGCAGATATTATTCTTTGTCGGAATTTCACAACTTGTGTCTTAGAAATATTTATTTTTAAACTAGCTTTCCGCCCGCGGCTTCGCCCGCGTGGAATTTTGTCTGTCACAGAAAAACTTTATCGCGCGCGTCCCTGTTTCAAAAACCGGGATAAAAACTATCCTATGTTCTTTCCCGGGACTCAAACTATCTCTATGCCAAATTTCATCAAAATCGGTTGCGAGGTTTAAGCGGGAAAGCGTAACAGACAGACAGACAGACAGAGTTACTTTCGCATTTATAATATTAGTTGGGATTGGGATTGGGNGATCTAGTGATGGCTCATGAGTTGAGCCAACATGCCGCTGAAACCTCAGCCTCAGCCACGAGCGGCGCCCCAACGCGACGCGGCGCCGCCCCGAGCCGCTGCCCGAGGAGCCGCTGCTGGACGACGACGATGACGCGCGCCTCGACTACTACGACGAGGAGCGGCTCAACATCTCCGGTGAGACCCCAGGCCGCCGCGACCCTCGAGCGGCGCTGCCCGACTCACTGCCCGACGACGACCTTAAGTAGGTACTACGACGAGGAGCGGCTCAACATTCCCGGTGAGATCCCCAGGCCCGTCGCTACGCGACTCATGCAACACGAGTGGCGTCCCGACGTGACGAGCCGCTGCCTTAACTGCTACGACGAGGAGCGGCTCAACATCTCCGGTAAGATAGGCCTGTTTACGATCTAGTAATGGCTCATGAGTTGAGCCAACATGCCACTGAAACCTCAGCCTCAGCCACGAGCGGCGCCCCAACGCGACGCGGCGCCGCCCCGAGCCGCTGCCCGAGGAGCCGCTGCTGGACGACGACGATGACGCGCGCCTCGACTACTACGACGAGGAGCGGCTCAACATCTCCGGTGAGACCCCAGGCCCGCCGCGACCCTCGAGCGGCGCCCCGACGCGATGCGGCGCCGCCCCTACCCGCTGCCCGAGGAGCCGCTGCCTTAACTACTACGATGAGGAGCGGCTCAACATTCCCGGTGAGATCCCCAGGCCCGTCGCTATGCGACTCACGCAACACGAGTGGCGTCCCGACGTGACGAGCCGCTGCCTTAACTGCTACGACGAGGAGCGGCTCAACATCTCCGGTAAGATAGGCCTGTTTACGATCTAGTGATGGCTCATGAGTTGAGCCAACATGCCGCTGAAACCTCAGCCTCAGCCACGAGCGGCGCGCCCAACGCGACGCGGCGCCGCCCCGAGCCGCTGCCCGAGGAGCCGCTGCTGGACGACGACGATGACGCGCGCCTCGACTACTACGACGAGGAGCGGCTCAACATCTCCGGTAAGATAGGCCTGTTTACGATCTAGTAACGGCTGTGTGCTAGTGAGTTGAGCCAACATGCCGCTGAAAAATCTAAAAAGGCCAGCATTTTAGAAGAATACAGACTGAGTTTTTGCAGGAACTAGGTTAGGGTCTCCTAGGCCGCCGTGACCCACGAGCGGTGCCGCCCCTACCCGCTGCTCGAGGAGCCGCTGTCTTAACTACTACGATGAGGAGCGGCTCANGTATACATTATGAAATAATCACTAATAAATGTGATTAATTTATCACTTTTACCTCGCCTGTCGGTAATTATTCATAATAACCGGCGATTATTCATAATTTTCAATTTATCACATTAACCGTAACATATCTACAGAAAACGCCGGAGCGAAATAATAGTTAATCGGAATATCCAATGACAGTTTAACTTTCCCCCGGGAAAAACTTGCCCTTCACTGGTTGGGTTATTGGCGATCAAGCTGTAGATCTTGGCTACACAGGAGTTGCAGCGGTGGGAACGAGAGGTGGGAATAGTCCCGTTGGCGGGCTACAGAGGATTTTAGCGGTGGGAACTATAAGTGGGAATATTCCCGTACAAGTAAACTGGTTTCCATCACACGTAATGCACCCCTCGATGGTCCTCTAATGCTTAGATTGCGTGCGCGGTCTCACGCGACTGAGGGCTCGTTAATAAACAATACCCAATTACGAAGTTCAGCTATTGACTTAAGCATACTGTGGTTAGTCACACCATGACCGTGAATACGCCGGCTGAATTAGTAAAGTAAGTTGTCTTTAACATTTGCGAAGTTGGAATCGATTTGGGTTATGTTGAGTCGTTTAAGACGTTGGGAATACCTATTGGGTACAGACAGATTAATTGCAAACGGAAATGGAATATTTCTAAAAATAAATAGGATGTAAAATATTGATCTTACACTCAAAATAATATTATATAATCTTTTTCTGTTTCGGTACATTTAAAGCAAAGTACCTACAATCTCGTAGCAGCAGCAGGCGACACGTGTCACTGCAACGCACTGGTTTCTACGAAATTGCTTTAGACGACATGTTGCTAGCTATTTCATAGAATACATGGAAGCCAGTAGTGTCAAATGGATACGTCGTCTGCTGGTGATGCGTGGAATTGGTTACTAAATCATATCTTTAAACGTTCTTTTAACATTATATTTAGAAGCAAACAATTGAATTATTTTAAGAAACATGGCTGGAAAACTATCGTGATTTTAAGTTCCAATGATATCATGACCTTTTATAACAAATCCTAATTTCTGAAAAAGAGCTATAGCCCCGTGCCTCTAACACTGAAACTGGATTCAACTGGACAGTGACTGAGTTTTTCTTGCGCTGCTTCATCTCAGCTCTGGCCCATTTATTGTCCTGAAGCAGTGGTAGGGTTAATACTGGGACGTGTAAAAGTGCTTTTTAAAAGCCTACTTGCAAAAAAAAATTAGTTTTATGAGTTTTTACAAAAATATGCTCTTCTTCTACAGAGAGTGTTGGAGCCAGCATCGTTCTCCGTGTCGGCGGACCGACGGTTCCTGCTCCTGGCCCAGGGCTTGAAGAGGATCCACCGCCACTCCTACCTAGCCCGGTACACCGTGTACGATATACTCACTACGTAAGTACCTCTATGCTGAATCATCACCATTTCATATTAATGGCATTCCACAAAAATCATGATTACCTACTTACTACTGGAGTGGCAGTGGGCGGGGAACAACATAACTCGTAGAGCTGATGGCTGGAGCAGAAAAGTTCTCGAGTGTGGATCACGAGCGAGCGGAGACGTAGTGCGGGCCGGCATCCCTCTAGGTCATTGGTTCCCTAAGTGGGGGGGCGCAAAGACCTTTAAAACTTTAAAGCGGGGCGCGCTCGATACGACCAATAAATAATCTTAACTGGAGGAGGGGGGGCGCGGAATTTTTTGTATGGTCGAAAGGGGGCGCGTCTCAAATAAGTTTGGGAACCAATGCTCTAGGTGGACCGACGATCTAGTGAAGGTCCCGGGAAGCGCCTGGATGCAGGCAGCGCAGGGCCGGTCGTGAAAATCCAGCATTGGACTTTTTAGTTGAAACGAAACAAACGAACGATTTAGAATATAACGATAAGCACTCTTCTCCTAATTTCCAGGGTTTCTAAACGGTTCATCTCCTTTGCCTCTGGTAAATTAGAGAAGCAGCCTACTGCAGCGGAGGTAAAAGTATAGTGAACTGATGATGATGAAAAACATAAAAACCAAACAAAGATAATATTAGATGGAAACATATGCCATGACACACAATTTTAACTACAAAGCGATTTTAGTACCGAATTCATTCAACCATCCTAGCATTATTTCAAAATACCTGTCTAGTCCAAACAACAAGTAAAAGCAACAAAGGCCTTTTTTGCGCGATCTTTTGTGTTCAGCATCTGCCCATTGTGGGTTTTGACTTGCATAAATTATGGAAGAATGGCGACGAGGTTGATTGGCTGGGGAGCAAACTGGGGCAATATAGGACTAAAATCAATTATGCTCTTAAAGGCGCTTACAGAAGGCCGAGCGACTCGTCTAATTTTAGAAGTCGCCTTAAATTGATAGTTTATTTATTTTGTAAATGCATAATACTTGTTTTCATACAAACACCTAATAGGTACCTAATTGTATTGGTTAGGGATAAAACCTACCACCACTGGTGTAGGAATGTAGTGAATTCTCAAACTCAAGCTAAATCTTTATTAAGGCTAGCCATATAGACAGGTAATTTTTCACTCAGAAATAATTGCAATTAAATATTGAAATTCATATCTTTGTCAGAAAACTAGTTAAGGAAGTGTGTAGTTTTGTGCTATTTTATTCTAAATTTTAAATTTAAATAAACAACTTGAGAAAATCGAACTGCCTAAGGCGGGACTCGAACCCACGACCTTCCGCTTGCCGGGCGACTGCTCTTCCAACTGACTCTATTTGCTAGGTAATAACGATTTTATTCTAAGTTGCCGCAATCCTGTGGTTCGGACTATATCAACGTATATTTAAAGTGCGCAAATCCGACATCTTTTCATTTTCGCGCTGAAAAAGAGCGCTATTCCCCGAGTCCCAGTAGTGAGCCGTTAAACATCTGCCGAAAGAAATGGACCATGAAAATCGTTATTTAATTTTACCACAGCTAATGTAGAACAGACTGACCATTTCAGAAGATTTCCCGAAGTCAATTTCTCTAAAAGAAAATCCTTTTTTTGTCTCTGTCGCAGGCAAATTGTATGATTCCGCATTTTAAAAACGGCGTCGTCAGTTTACAAACGCTCGCTGTTCTGTGAAATGCCGAAGGCAAATTGGCGACTCGTTCAATCGATAAAATTTCGACATGATTGTTGCAATAGGGTGACCATCATAAAACACATGTAGGAAAATCGGACCTTATATCAGTAATTGAAATTCTATTTAAATAGACCATATCGATCTTTAATTTGGTACTGAATTTTGTCTCGACTACTGTCCCTATTAATATCTAACAATATTTATTTATTTGGTCACCAGCAAGGTTACACTTTAGCGTTCACATATCATAATAGTCTTCCATAGGTATGTTTTCCGTTGGGCTCTCAGGGCTGTCTTTTTTCAGAATAAGATAGACCACATCGCCAATACTCATACATCATATTTTTTATACCATATTTATAATATTCCGCAGCAGTCCTCCGAGCACCAGATCCCATTGTCACCTTAGCGTTTTTTACATGCCTGATAACCTCAAAAACTTTTTCATTTGTCTACGGCTTTTTCACTGCTCCTATTTTTGAATCGTAAAATAAATGTCTTTAAAACAATAGTTTTTTTGTGAAAAGTCCTTTGAATACGTAGAATTTGCACTGTTTTCAATATTTTTCAGTATCACAACACCACTACTCGACGCCATTTTTCTTGTTTTGATTGGCAGCGCCTCGCGTGGTAAGAAAAAGAACTAAATTCTTCAATTTGCCGCGGCATTTTGTAAACGGCGATTGAATTGGCTATCAAATTTTGTGGCATATTATAAAGTGCCAAGGCAATTTACATTTTGCCTTCGGCATTTCATAGAACAGCGAGCGTTTGTGAACTGACGACGCCGTTTGTAAAATGCGGAATCATACAATTTGCCTGCGACATCTCCACCATTATTTCTTATCGCAGTTTTTATTCTTATGTAGGCAAATTGGATTTTAGTAGATTACAAAGGCTACTTTAGTGGCCATAATGACCAATAGATGGACAGACGATCTCATGCAGGAAGGCACTGAATGGATGCCGCTACCAACCGGGCGATGTGGAAATCATTGGGGGAGGCCTATGTTCAGCAGTGGACGTCCTGTGGCTGAAATGATAATAATGATAAATGACCTGATGCAAAAAAGTGCTATAATCATGCTGTTCCACAGTTTTAGGGCTCGAGCTCACTGGTGACTTTTGTCGCCGTGCCTTTTTTGTCACCTCCATGCCTTTTTTGGTACTGCGTACATGCGTACCTCCATATATCTCCATGGACTTGGTATGAGTAACGAAATGTTATGGCGACAAAAGCCACCAGTATGCGCGAGCCCTTATAATACCATCTCAAGCCAACCCGCGACCGCTTTGTTTTATTTTTGTCATCTGCACTTCGATCTCGATTTATCTCAGGTATTTTATAGACAGTGGGCTATTTGTTCTCTTTACACTAGAACCCAAAATGCGGGTAAAAACTGCCTCTACCCAGCCACATGGGAACGGAATACCAGTATTGTCACAATTCCACGGAATGGACCATTTAAACTTGGTCTCCTTTAATATTCTAGTCTTTACTAGCTATTCTAAAGTTTATTACAATATTATTATCTTTAGATAATAAAGTTGGCCCTAAGACTTAGGTAATTTGAAATCAACTGAGATGAACTTGAAAGGCCCGTAAACACTCAAGTTCGAATCTAACTACACTTAAGAACAGATTCAAGCGTTTTATTACATTAATTAGATGCACCTAAACATTTCGTCTAAAATATCGTTTACATAATGAAAATATAAGACAACCTATAAAACGTTATTATGTAGGTATGTATTTGTTTACGACATAGCAGGTATCATTAGTCCTCCTAAAGACATTTGTTCTTTGCTTGCTTTCATAATATTAAAACAGACCAAACTTGGAAGACAGTCCCACATAGCGGTTTACACGAACAATTAAAACAAAGTTTAAATTAAATTCAAGGCATTATTATCCACATCGTTTTGACTCTGGAATAAGGGTAGTCTGAGCTAGTAGGTAGTAAAACTGTGTAGATTGTAGGGTAGAAAATACTTCCAAGTTTACTACAAGTAGTAAACATGCTGGTTCGAATCAAAATTGAGTCACAGCGCGGGCGAGAACCAGCTAAAATTAATTCAAAATATCTACCCCTTTCACTCACAATCGAGTCAATTAGTTGTTGACAGTATTATCATCATTTCAGTCACAACAAGTCATCCACTGCTGAAAGCCTCCTCCAATAATTTCCTGATTGGCCAGTTGGCATCGGCCTACCTCAATCCAACGCTTTTTTGCAACCTTTACATATAACCAAATTCCTCTATGCCGGATGATGATGACGTCTTCAAAAGTGTCACCTCTACATCATCATCGTCAGGTCATTTAGTCTCTACTACAAGAGCACGACCCTCTTGTTACCAGAGACAAATGGGGATTTGGCTTCCCACCGCTGGCTAGACTGGTTGGGGAGGACCTGGGAGGACTGATGTTCACATACTTATCCTTTAGTCTCCTTTTACGAAATCCTTTGGAAGAAAATGGGACCTATTTAATCTGACGGAACCACACGACAAAATATAGATCCATTTTGGTCTACGTTGTTATTATTAAGCTCGGTATATAAGACTGAGGCTTAATCAAAACTTTCGCAATTTTGACTTCACCAAAAAACGCTCATGCATGTATAATTTAATCGGAAGTTTTAATATACTTTCGACTAAGGATAGTATCATGATAAAATCATCTCTTCCTTGCTTTATATTTTCCCATTTTGAAAAAAAATAAAATATTTTTAACTTTATGTTGCGTCACATTATTAAAAATCGTACGCAATACCTACACTAACTACATAACAGTGCGAACTCGATATGCTTGGTTCGTACTTTCTCAGATCACTATCCTTATGATCTTTTTTCAGAAAGCCTAAAGTTCTTAATACAAAAATTTGCTATGGTTAGCAATAGTATAACTTTGTATTATTATAATGTCCACACAGCTGTAAAGGTCGTTTCACGTAGGTGCAGAAAGGGGATCTAAAATTAAATTGAATTTCTGCGGTGTATGCAAGCAAAGTGCAAAGCCAAGTGATTGTACGCGGACTCCAGTCCATATTATGCGAGATGGTAATGGCCGCTAGTGTGTGCCCACCTTATCTTCTTTAGCATATCGGGGTTGTCACAATAATATTTGAATTTAAAAAAAAAGTTTATTTTTTGTTAGTTTTTTGTGGAGTGCAATTTAAATTCTAATGTTAATTTACTGTTTTTCTCTGGAACGATACAAAATAACAGCATCAAAAGCTGTCTAAAAAAGATAAAGTTAATTTAATTGGAATAATCCCATGTCACTTACGTTCTTTAGACTGTTTTTGAAGTAGGTTACGACCTTTTAACGTAACTGTAAACTAGAAAAAGTTAGATAATGGACTTTTACGCCATAAAGGTTATTTATTCATTAAGCAATTGTTCTTCCCAATTAACACATAGATGATTATTTTTAAACAAAACTTAATGTTTTAACAACCTGAACAACTACCTATAAAATAATGGACTTAAACATTTTGTTTTAGCTTTTTATTCATTCTTTTAATTTAGCACCACAGCAAAAATAGCCTGACTTTATTAACACTAAAGTTACCGACAAAGCGAATTTTTCTTCCTTTTCCGTATCTTGGTTATATTTTAGTGACAGCCCTGGTTGGAATGTATTGCAACCGCTTTACATAATATGTGCATAGTAGAGCCACGTTCAGTGCGCTCATGCTTCGCTTTGCGTTCTATTATTGGGTCCAGTGGTAGTTAGTGGTAAGCACAATGAAATGTGCTTGAAACTGACGTATTTTTGAACCGTTTAGTGCTTAATTTCACATACAAAAATTCGTATGTCATGTATTAAACGTCGCCGATACAAACTCCATCCATGGTCCATCTTGAAGGCTTAGGCTGAGTTGTACCACCGAACTTTGACCTTAACTTTAACGATAACCGATTTTTTTTTGTAATGAGTTTGACAGATTTTTGACGTTTCTCAAAGTTAAAGTAAGATGATGCAACCCAGCCTTGTTGTGGACAAAACTCACTTTAAAGTACAGACAATGGCACATCAAGATAAATAATTTGGCATCTTATGTACCTACTACGAGTAATTATAAGTTTAGTGCTATTATACATAAAATAAATACTGATATGATATTGCTGCTACATTACCTACTTGATATAACTAGTACTTAGTAACCGACGATCTGATGAAGGTCGCTGGAAGAACCTGGATGCGGGCAGCGCAGCACCGCTCGATAAGGAAATCCTTGGGGGAGGCCTTTGTCCAGCAGTGGACGTCATTTGGCTGAAACGAACGATGATTAATATTACAAAAGATATAAGATCAATAATAATAACCATGTGTTGCTTGGTACTTACATATTTTTTTGTAAAGATAATCCACTACTAGAGAACCTACTCCTTTGTACTGTATATTACTAAGTGTGAAGAGCACGGATAAAAGTAATAACATCGTGTTATAGTATATTCTTTTACCTCCTCGCTTAGTTAAATATAACTTTTTGCCTCAGCGAGGCAGAATGGCATGTATTACATAGTGAACTGAATTATCTGAACAGAAGGGTTTTTTACGAACATGTAGAGCCTGAGAGGTTTCTTATATGGAGGCATATTTATGGTCTAATAGCATACACTTAGGCAGTTCATTGAGCTCATAGTTAAATAACTAATATCGGGGACGTGAGCTTCAAGTGTAAAATTGTTTTAAATTCCACCTAAGTAATTTAAATTCGATAAAGTGTCTAGGAAAGAGACTTATTCAAGCGAGTAACCGAACTATGTAAGAGGCCAGAGAAATATTATTATGCGAACATCAGGCCTCCCCAACCCGTCTGGCTAGCGTGCGGAGTGCAGGCCAAATACTTCAATTGCCTCTAGTTAGAAAGGGCCATCCTCCTGCAACGGGAACTATACATATAACCTGATGTATAGTTCGGCCCGGGGGAACCAGTCGGTTATGTGTGGCTCTCCCTGTCGAATGGGCAGGGCCTACTCACTAAAACCTGACGGTGTCCTCCCATAGTCTTAAGGACGGACTCGCCATTCTTTCGCGGCTCCGCCCCAGACTGTGGTTCAGGAGAGTTGTACCTTCCCTGTTCTTCGCTAACGGTGCGCGTGAACACTTGAGCGCGAATCTCTGGACCAACCACCACTTATCCTGTGTTAAGCCGTTACGCTAAATCTCCCATTAACTTGTCTCCTTCTTTACAGAGAGTCGTACCCCCTAACGCCTCTACCAGACGAGGTGGGGGGCGTCATAACCGAGGGGCCCCACTTACTACTGGCCACATGGACCCCCAAGGGTCACGGGCTCATCACCGTGAAAGATTACGACATCTACTACAGGCCGGCCCCCCGGTCGTCTACGGGGTACCGGGTGACGGAAACGGGAATTCCCGGGACGATTCACAATGGTGTTCCGGATTGGCTGTATGAAGGTAAGTTTGTGATATTTGACAAATCATTAATACAGGACTGTTGAAGTCTTACATAACCCTTCGTAAAATGGAACGCAATAAATAAATAAATAAATAAAAATTATTTATTGTTTCTCACAACCAAAATTTAAAAGTCACAAAATTTAAAATTAAGACTAGAGTAAATTAAATACAGGAAACAACATGAGGTTCAGCTCAAGCTGCCTCGAGAGCAAGTCCCGGGCTGCGCTGTTTTTCAACCTTGCCCAGTTCTCTGAAGGTGACAGTTGGACCAATTCGAAATGGTGCTAGCTGATATAAAAAAATCTATGCATCACTGTTACCGTGTTTGCCTGTATGTGTGCAATAATGTCACGCAGTCATTCTCATACGAAATAAGGACTATTTCTATCTCTCGTGCTTACTGCTAGGATCTACACCGTGTCAACCGTGTAGATTACAATGTCACTAATACTCCCAGACATTGAACTCCCGTTTTATTCCCAAAGAAAATGGAGCTTACAAAGATTCTAAATAAACCATCCTTGAAAGAAAAGAAATAAACGTTCTTAAAGGAAACGGTCGATCTTATTAATTTTTAGCTTTTTTTGTATACTTGATATGGAGCCCTCTTTTGCTTAAAATAAAGCATAATTTTATTTATTTTTTAAGCTCTCAACCAACACAACATTGACAAAACTAAGACAAGCAGTACTACATACCTTTTAACACCATAATCAAAATGGGCCCAGAAGACTTACAATCGTTCTTATAAATGGTCTGGATCCCTCGGTTACATTAACCTATTTTAGTTTAATTTCCTCGCAACGAGACAGGAACGATCATTTGATTCAGTCAAAAGCTCTGAGAATGAGCTTTTTCCGCAGTTAATCTAAATGAGGCTTAAGACGCTAGGACTCCGTTTATTATTTAATTTTGTATTGAGCAGCTGTTCTGCTTTAATTAAGTCCCTGTGGCCGTACCGTATCTATTAAATAAACTACTTTATAGATAGAAACTTAAAGTAACTTTATTATAATTGAGGTTATTGTATGTAAGTCTGGCAGGTTATACCGGACTACTGTATTACCTATAACTGGCACAATAAATGATTTATTGATTGATTTCGATCATGCATAAAACAAACCGTGAGAAATAATGTGGTTTTCGATAAGTGAAATACGAATAACATAGTTAAAATACCTGGAAATTAAAATTACTTACCAAACAATTGCTGCCATTAGTCATATGTGATTCACAAGAAAAAAGTTTCTTTTTAACAAAAAAAAAAGTTTTAACTTCAATTAAAATAAATAAAAATTACAGAAAACAACATTTTATTTTACTTGCAATAAATAATGCCTATTTTTCCACCTATCTCCAATTCAAAATTAATATCATTTTAATAACAGCCCAAAATCCAAGATGGCTGCCTCAAAAAAATTTTCGTCGTATACCTTCCTAAGTATTTCCCGTCGGAGTTATCTTAATGAGCTATAAAGTGGCAAGAACCTTGTTGAGATAAAGCGCCAGATATGCCTCGTGTCTTTCCGGAAAATGATAAATCTATAGCCAGTAGAAACTGGCAATCTTGCAAGTAAATAATAATAACTAATAACTTTAAATAATAATAACTTTAATCTATATCTACGTATACTAATATTATAAATGCGAAAGTAACTCTGTTTGTCTGTCTGTCTTGCTTTCACGCCTAAGCCACTGAACCGATTTTGATGAAATTTGGCATAGAGATAGTTTGAGTCCCGGGAAAGGACATAGGATAGTTTTTATCCCGGTTTTGGAAACAGGGACGCGCGCGATAAAGTCTTTCTGTGACAGACCAAACTCCACGCGGGCTCCTCGCTTGCCGGGCGACTGCTCTTCCATCTAAACTACTTAGATTACATTTATAATTTAGTTTGAGAAGCGACTCTCTAAGAAATTGTAATAACCAAATAACTTTGACATTGAACTGTCTTAATTGATTTGAGTAATAGTTTTAAGTACTTAAAATATTGTAAAGTTATCTCCTGGCCTCCACGAGATAGGCTTAAATTGCCTAGTGTAGAGTCCAAGATTAATCTGACAAATGTACTAATTGTTTTTCTTGCAATAAACGATTTTATTATTATTATAAAATAAAGACAGTTTAATCTCTATTTCAGCAATCGAATACTTATTCTTTGCAAAAATCTTCTACTTAAATCTTTCATCCAACACGTTGGGCGCCAATGTTCAAAAACAACATTGGCGCCTATGTTCAAAAACAACATTGGCGCCTAACGCGTTGGTCGAAATTAGTTCGCCAAAAGTTGGCTCTCACACTGTAACTCCATCGTTGAAAGTTATCTACACAAATTGAAAATGTGCTCCAAAAAGTGGAGCAAGAGGTCCGACAGTCAATTTTAATTCTTCCGGTTGATATTTGATATTTTTATCGGTCATACCTTTTCAATATGGCCGCCTCCAGTCCCGTAAAATCGTAATAAAGTTCAGTGATAGCGAGAATCTTTTGCCTTTGTAAAAACCATTTAGATACGAGTAGTGTTGTTCTTGTTTTTATAAACTATTTACAATATCGATAGATCGAATTGTTCCGATGAAGTGCGAATTAAGTATCGATTTACCTTAAGTGTACATAGAAATAACGATGTACTTGACGATACGTCAAAAAACATGTTAATTTACTTAAAACTTGACTTCTTTATGTGGGACTGTTCTAAACTCTGATTCACAGAGTCATTAGTAAACCTTTTATATTATCGCTTAAATACGCAAGCTATAAGTTCTATTATTGTTTGAATCTAATGTGTGATCTATTGAGTTAATTCAATAATTCATAATCTTTTTCTGACATTTGCATGACATTCAAATAATAATGATACTGGGTACTTTTTAATATTAAAAACATAACTGTACTTTTTTGTAATATTTGCACATCGTATGTACGATAGAATATGTTGGAAACTTCTTTCTCTATAACCTTGTAACCTTATTCTAGCAAATAAATTATATTATTATTATTTTTGTACGCTTTGGAGCTCACGGGTCAAAAGTGGCCCGGTCCTTTATAAGGCTTGCGTGGGGATACAGATCCAACACTATTATTATTATTATCTATAAATAAATTACAATCTTTTAAATGTGATTATCGCTTTAGTTACTACGTAAGCTATCAGTTCCCCCCTACCGCTCGCTTTTTTTCATGCATTTTATAATTTACAAAAATCTTGTAGGAACTGATTATTTCAATCCATAAGTACAAAGTTTACTTATGCATTTGCATAATTATCAGATTTCGGATAAACCTATCGTTATAAATTTACTGTTTTTTTTACTGAGGTAGTTTTTTCGACCTCTCGGGACTCCCCTATAGAGGCTTGGCGACCCCCAGGGAGTCACGACCCACGGTTGAAAAACACTACTTTAAAGTATCGATAACAAACATCGACTAACGATAAACAACACTAGACAGGGTGTGGACCTCTTTCAATATTTCACTGGCAGTTATAAAAAGGTTTTTTTGCGAGTGCCTGTTACAAGTGAATCTTTTGTGTTTGATATGAACTAGTTATTTTCGTATCTGTGTTCGGAATATGGAAACAAAGGGAGTTACAATTTTATTGTGCGAGAATGCAGAACTATTAAGTGAAATGTACAGTCGACAGCATATACTGTGAAAATAAATTATTTATATGACTTTTCATCATCATCATCATCATCATCTTAGCCATAGGATGCGTCCACTGCTGAACATAGGCCTTCCCCAATGCTTTCCATGTTGCCCGCTTGGTAGCGGCCTAGGCGTTCAGCGCTTTTCTTCTACCTTTACGATGTCGTCGGTCCACCTTGTGGGTGGACGTCCCATGCTGCGTTTTCCGGTACGCCGCCGGCATGAATTTAAAAGGTGCTATTTTGCAACATATACATACGAGTGCATTCTACACAAAAGAAATACGAAAGTAACTATCATGACCTTTCACGCTTATTATTAGAAAGAACCAGTTTTTATCTAGGTTTTGAAAGTCTTTGTCTGATAGGTAGACCATATTTATTTTTGTGTGACAATAGTTCAATCGTTCGTTCGTTTCAGCCAAATGACGTCCACTGCTGGACAAAGCAGCACTGCTAACAAATAAGTAACACGACATAATCCCCACTCCAAACCCCTTTTACTTTCATAACTAATAACACTATTGTTTATACTTTCCAACCCATTCCAATGTCTATCCAAACTTTTGTGCTTTAAGGTAAACAAAGTCCACAGATCAAATTGCTTAACTTTACCAAACCTAGGATGAAACGAAAACCCTAAATGAAAGCTTGCAAACTTTGCTTGAGTCCATGAAAACAAATATTCGAAACCACATGCAATAAATACCCAGTTCAAACGCTATTGTTCTACCTACAAACAATAACCAGGGAATACGACAATGTGTACTGAAGCTTATGACTCAGTAATAAAGCTCAAACTAGAACGGCCGGCTACAAGGAACAATACACACTCCAAACTGGATGGAGACTTAAAAGCTAGTAAATAAAGATTATAATAGACTGCAGCAGCTTACGAGTGCAAACGGGCGGTGTTGCCATAGTCAAATTGGGTGCAGTAACATGAAGTTGCTACCTTTAAGCCTTTAACAAATCCACATTTTTCATTTCTTGGACCTTAAGATAAGAGAAGACCTTCCATTTCTTGGTATAAAGATCTAAATGGGAGTTGTATTCCCACTAGGCATGGAAATGATTGCTATTTTCCGTTCATTTTCATTTCATGAAATGATGATTTTTATTCATGTGATTTCACATGTGAAATTTCACAGGCAATGATTTTTATTCGCAGTGTTAAAATATAGCTCTTTCATATAATGTGCTACTTTTAATGAAGTATGAATTATGATGAACGAGCAATCGTTCATCATAATTCAATTAGCTACCTATATTGAATGTGACTTAACCTTTAACTACTGACGTGGGGGCCTCTCAGGCCTTGCAAAAGTCAAATTGTTGAGTTTCTCCTTTCCCACGTGCACGACACACCCGAATCTTTTAGTACCTTCGAGTTTCATTGCGTCGAGGTTGTCAACTACGGTGCACGTGATTGCACGCGCAATTTCAGTAGGTAAATCTGGGGGCACGGCAGTGCCCCCGCCAAGTCGAGCGCGAAGCAAACACTGCCGTACCATCCTTTACTGGAACCATTTCGCCGCATTTTCAGGCCTCTATTTGAGAACCTTTAGATAAGACCAGAACGCAGAAATTTTCGTCATCTAGTAAGCTATAATCACACACTTAAAATCCAAAATTTCAAGTCTGTAGGTCAATTAGTTCCAAAGTTAAGCGAAAGCAAAGTTTCGCATTTATGACACTCACTCACTCACTGATGATCATCAAAATAGAACTAGTACTTCCCATTAACTCAGAGAGCTGAAATTTGGTACAGAGTTAGGGTTTAATGGCCACATAAAGGGAAAACTATAAAAACTAGGAAAATCGAAGATCTGGAGTAACACCACATTCATAATAATCAATACTACTAGCGCCACACCGGCGCCGTGGTGTTCGCCTGTACCGCTCACCGCTAGATGGCGCTAGCACTTTGAGCGTCGATTTTCTGCACCGCGGTGTCCAGATTTTTTTTCCCCTCTAGTTATTATTAAATCAATTCTGATTCGTTGTCCTTTTTAAAGATGTGTTTAATATCGTAAAAAAAATGACGATAATATTAAAGGACGACGACGTTAAATAATTATGCCACATTCTACAAAAAGAAGTGAAATCCCACCAAAAACATTCTGTAAAAAACTAGCCAAGTCTCGATGGAGCTGCTTGTTTATCTCTAAAAAGTAATGAAATCTAGACAAAGTCGTGCCAAGTCTATGGTTCTTTACTGCGATTTCTTTACTTTTAAAGTTTCTTGTGGGCCTCTCAGGCCCCCACCTCAGTATTGGCGTAACTTTTTTTGTCTATAGTTTTCATTTAGTTGTCGTCTTTTCTTGAAATAATTTTAAAAAATCTATAATAAGCGGTATCTCGGAAGTAAAAATAACCAGCATTTAACGAAAACTAGAAGAACAGAAGGTTTTGGCATGTATGCTAGGAAATGATAAGCCTGTACCTGTCTATCAAGACTTAAACGATGAAACCAAGTGCCATACATGTATTTTGAATATTCAAATGAAATCTACATTTTAAAAACATGTATGGCTTCCTTCACTGAGCAAAGCAAGTTTATCCAGACTGTGTTTAATTCGCACTATTTGATGTGTGTAATTTTTTTCCCCCTATTTCATATTAGGATTACTGATTTATCATTAGCTAAAAATACTATTGAAAATTAAGATTCTAAGTTGATTTGTTGAAGTTATGAATATTTTTCATGATAACTTTGTGAATCATGATTTTATGAGATTTTTGCCAAAAATGCTACATGTTTTCTAAATATTGAATTAATACGTACTTATTAACAAATAATTTACATAAAAATCGTTTTATTGTATTTAAATATAACCACTATTAATAATTATTAAACATAAAACCCTAAAAAGATTATATATTTTTAAATATAAGCACTCATATGTACGGGCCTCTCAGGCCCCCACGTCAGTGTTTACGTGAAATTAAATCCACCTCAGTAGCTAAAGGTTAATATCTGTTTGATTTTATGTCGCATAACAAAAAACAAACAGTTCCACAGCACAGTATGTATGCAACAAAACAATCACTAACCGCGCGACTAGTGAAAAATCATTCATTGCATCTGCCTGCTATCTAATGAAATCATACGAATCATGACAAGGAAATCTAAACCTTACTCCTTTGAGTTTAAAGTTCATATTTAAAATGCTCAGTTTCGTTGGTCATCACATCTCTTGTCCTTTTCTAACACGCACATGATCAAATCATTCCTTCTTACTCGCTCGGTCACTTAGCAGAGCAGCGCTCACAGACTTCGCTCGAATGAATGAATGAAATTCATGTGATTAGTGATTTCGTTGACTGCGAAATTATAGCAGTCTATGTGAAGAAAAATAGCAGGTGTGATTAATGAAATTCATTTCATATGATTTTTCACTTGCTATTCATGAAATGTTCCATGCCTAATTCCCACTGCCGTATAATTTGGGTTAAAGTTTGCAATGATTTGATATGACTTTACTTTATTCGAAAATTTTGAAACGAAAGAGAATCAATATCGATCCCTAGTTCTGTAAATCACAAAAACTGTTGTGATTGTTTGTTGTTGATGCTTAGTCGAATAAGTTCCTGAATAAAAGGGACTATTCCCACCTCCCGTTCCCAACGATAAAACTCAGGTGTAGCCAGGAGCACCGCCATTAAAACCCATCTGTTGGTCCCCATTATGTATTGCCTTGACCTAGAGTTGAGTTCAAAAACTGAAATTACAACTATTAACAATCAACTTACTGCATCTAACTCTGTTGTGGTACATTCAGCCGCCAAATATAGCGGTGACCTTTACTTAAAGTACCGACAGCGCAGAAATGGCACGGCGTTTTGGAGAATTACTTTCATATTTGAAATTAAAAAGGGTATTTCATTTTTTATACTTTTCACGATGTCTTTTGGGCATTGTAGTGTCTTCCTCAGTCCTCATAGCCAGCTAAGAATTCAAATAAGAAACAGATCAGATGAAAGAAATGCTTAAGACTTTGTAAGGGTCGTGTAAATTCTAACGATTTTCCATTTTAGCCACTTGAATCTAAAAAGAAGCAGGATTATTGCGCACCTTAGCGTCGTCGTAACATAAAAATTGTCCTGCCTAAAATTGGGAAAAGCCTGAAGCTGAAAAGATGTTAAAAATAGGCCTTATTCTTAAAGCGTTACAGTAAAGCCACGTATTTATAAACAAACTAGCTTTACGCCCGCGGCTTCGCGCGCGTGGACTACACTATCTACATATTTTACGGAACCCTATTTTTGTTCAAAATAAAATTTAGCCTATGTTACTCGTGGATAATGTAGCTTTCGAATGGTGAAAGAATTTTATAAAATGGTCCAGTAGTTTTTGAGCCTATTCATTACAACCAAACAAACAAACAAACAAAGTTTTCCTCTTTATAATATTAGTGTAGATTACGTATCTACTTATAATTGTAATTCTATTAAGACCGACAGGTAATAGATAGATAATGTTGAATTACAATAACATTTTAAACTATAAAATATAATCCAAATCATTGCATTGATATAAAATTAAAATGGTAAGGCAGATAGCTCGTAGAGCTGATTGATGGCCGTTAGGGCAGATAAGTTCTCGAGTGGCGGGTGACCACGGAGCGGAAGACGTAGAGTGGGCAGGCCTCCTACTAGGTGGACCGACGATCTGGTGAAGGTCACGGGAAGTACCTGGATGCAGGCCTTTGTCCAGCAGTATTGTATTTGGCTGAAACGAACGAAGTATTAAAAAAACAATTCAAAGTGTGATGATGACAAGAAACGCCCCCATAAATATTTTTCCAAAACCTTGTTGCATGACGACTCCTTAATAGCATTCCCCATCCCCCACGGGGTAAATCTCCCCATTCCCATACATCACCCGCCATTCAGCGGTTGTCCTCCAAAAGCGGAATAATGAAAAATTATCATTTAAATGAGGCGCTATTATACAGGAGGTTATGTATTTTCAGGCGAATGTTCAGGGTGGAGTGACATAGCAATGTTAAGGTGGATAAATATTTCCTTTTCTGAAACTGTGGCTTTTCTGACCTTGTTAACGTTTGAATTGTTGAACTTTGCTAGTAAATATTCGTATTCAACTCTGTACGTGTCTGTACTTATCTTCTACAATTCACAAATTGTGATTAGATTTTCTTTCCCTCTAAGATTTTTTTTATGCCAAATAGTAGGTATACTATGACTCTCACAGGTCCAATCGTTTCCAGAAAAAAATTGTTTAACGTCTAAGTACCACCTATCCTAGGGACTGAGATCGAGAATCTCCTGGGACAAACTTGACCTTCATGGGTTACCTACATGGGTCTTTATTTTCGGTCAAGCTTTAGATCCTGGATACCTGATTGTAGCGGTGGGAAAGAGAAGGAATATTCTCAGCCTATTTGCTCATTTTGTGTAATGTCTGCCCCTGACTCCTGTGGAAGTGCTTGTATGTTTTGTGTTTATTTAGTAACTAACATAATTTGTTAATAAATGAATACCTGTAGGAAATAGGAGTTCTATCAGTTGCATTAGTTGAATATCGGTATCCCGCTGCATCGGCAAATTGGCGAGTGAATGACCTGCTCCAGATGTAGACCAGCGCTAAGTGTATAATTAGATTTGTCTACAGCGTGATTCAGAATTTTGATCTAAATGTTGCATTTTTTGTACTTGATAAGGATATCTTTAAATAGTAATGTCGCCTAATAAGGCCAAGGGTCTTTAAATAGGAATGTCGCCTAATAAGGACAATAATCTGCAGAGTATAATTTTTCACTCCACTCCATAGCAGGAGCACAACCCTCTCCAATTTAGCAAAAGCAAATAATAATTTGACCTACACTCCCCACGCTGGACAGACACGCTGGACAGACGCGTAGACGGTTTTAGATATTTTTTTAAAGCAAACTTATGTAATGATTGTCTTCATTGTAAAAATCCTCAGGCCCTTTGTTCAGCAGTGGACATCATTTCGAGCCTTTACCGCCAAACTATCGTAAGCGACACTTTTGTCAAAAAACCGTTTTTTATCGATTCTAGTATTTTAAACCGCAACGGACCCATCCCTGTTGGTGTTTCCCGCCAAAAAAAAACCGTTACAAAGTTACAGCAAGTGCTAAAATTATCGTGAATACACATTTTTTCTAAAACTTAACGTAAGCGACACATGCATTTTATCGCAAGCGACCGCACTTGTTATCGCAAGCGACATTAGCGCTTCACTGTAGGCGTTTACTAATAAACAAACCTGTTGTTTATATCAGCAAAAGTTCTGATGCAATTAGAGATTGCAATCGAATATTCGAATATTCGAATTTTTAATTTCAAATTATTATTCGAATAGTAAATTAACATGTATTCGAATATTCAAATATTACAAAAATAAACAGAAAAGATAGAAAAAAGACGACTTAGTGTTTGCAAATGCAGTCGGAAGCATCAAATACATATCACCAACTAAAAAAACTAGTCATTGATGTTACCGACTGCATTTGTGAACACTAAGTTGTCTTGTTTCTACCTTTTCTGTTCATTTTTACGTAGTTGTGTTTCTTTCGCTACTTTGATACACATAGTATAAAAGNGAAACTATTCGAATAATATTCGAATATCACTGAAAATTTTTTCGAATATTCGAAATAGAAAACACAATAAGTGGTTGAATAAGTGGTGTTAATTGATTTGTACAAGAAGAAATTTCTCATGAATAAATAATTTTTGATTATCATGTGGATATTTCATTTAAAAACCTTTTAAAATGCCTATTTATTTGACAATTATAATTTCTTGGACATAGTAATTTTGATAGGTAATGTTATCGTAAACGCCCGAATATCTATAGACTGTGACAGCAAAAATATTGTATGCGCCATAAATGGCATAAATACTCATTATTTTTGTTTTATTTTCAGTCATATATTTAAATCTCTAAAAATCATTAACGTATGTCATTTTTCTTGTTCTTAGCACACTTCTGATTAAAAATATTTAAAAAAAACCTTCTCCTGTAAAATTTGGTTTTTGTCGGTTGCGCTAAAATGGCGGTAAAGGCTCGATTTGGCTCGAATGAACGGCAGTTCTTTGCGAATGAAATACCCGATTTAGTTAGTAGAACTAGCAACAAGGCTTATTAGTTCCCTCTGAAACGGAAACTGGTAGACTTATAAGTTGCTAAAAAGAAACCTGTCTCTTAATACCTACCTTGTTCTGTATAAAGCAATGCATTTTTTTGTACGGTTCGCTTTAATTTTTTTTCCAAACATACGTGTACATAGAACCAACAATAATGTACCTTAATTCGATCAGTACGCTCACTCGTTCCCAGCCAGCCAGTGTAACCACAACACCGGCGCCTATTGTGGTCAGCCACCGAACCCGTTGGGCAGGTTTAAAATGGCCACTGTACACGGCTCAAATTGGAGGTGCTTAATTACAGATTACAGCGGTTAATGAGCTGATTAACTAAATGTTCACTTATTAGGTCGTCGTTTCAGTCGAAAGACGTCCACTGCTGGACAAAGGCCTCCCCCAAGGATTTCCACAAAGACCGGTCCTGCGCCGCTTGCATCCAGGTACTTCCCGCGACCTTCACCAGATCGTCGGTCCACCTAGTGGGAGGCCTGCCCACGCTACGTCTTCCACTTATTAGGTAGTTGACACCAATAACCAAGATTTTGAAGGTACCTTGAATTATGTCTTTAGCCAAAGTCTAGTCGTTTTGACAGTTCATAGTAGGTATCAATGAGGGATATTTATTCAAATTTATTGTATTTGCGCTCAACAGTTAGCGCCACTGTCTTATTCGCTAGCGAATGACAGGACCTTACTCTACAGTGGCTCCAACGGATAAGGGAAAATAAATACGATAGCTCTCCTTGACTAGGGTTTCCACTACACTATGTTGTTACTAAGTATTTATTGAAAGCCGCCTTAAGAGAGGAGGACGAAAGTTTTCCAAGAATTATTATAATTAATTCATTTTAATTTTTAATAAAAAGCACAGCACATCCTGTACAAATTGCAAGTGCAACATTATTGGCGCGTATCATGGCGCGGGCTCAAGTTTGACGTCTGGCAAGTGCGTCGTCTGACGTCACACCAAATAAAGGAAATAAATACAGTAGGTGCCATAAAAATGTATAGAGATTGAATAGGCACTTACAGGGCAGATATATGTACCATCCTAGGCTGCATCTCATTTAACACCAGGTGCGATTGCGGTCAAATACCTGCCTTGTCAGGCATAAAAAAAACTTTTTCAAATCAATCCAAATCACGAGGAAGCTGGAATGACGTCACACCACAACGCACCAAGTCCCTGTAAGTAACTGTAGTTTATCCACAACGAGAAAGCTCTTGGCCTGCATCTCACCTGATGGAAAGTGATGATCAAGCCGAAGATGGAAGCGGAGCTTCACCCGGAATTGTCAACCACAGAGGAACTGACTATCTTACCTCCTGCTGCTACTGCCGGAATACAACAATGTTGTTAACATTGTTGTTGGCGACAGACTTGCATCTGATCCCTATGCGTGTAAAATCACGCTGCTAGTTGCACGCGTGTAGCCCGCATAATACGAAAAATATATTATTATCCTTCCTATCCCACTTCCTACTAATATATAAATGCGAAAGTTTGGATGTCTGGATGTTTGTTACTCTTTCACGCAAAAACTACTGAACGGATTTTGTTGAAACTACAGTATTATTGTTCATAACCCAGAATAACATATAGGCCATAATTTATGACGATATGTGACAAACTAAATTTCACGCGGGTGAAACCGCGGGCAAAAGCTAGTATGAAATAATGAAAATAATGCCAACATGCGGATTAAATCCGCACGCGTGCCGAAATTCACATCTCAGGAAAAAACACTTATAAAAGATGAATGCAGCTTTTTTTATAACCGCGTCTACTTTGGCTAAACACAAATTATTTACAGTAACAGTTAAATATCTTACAGTTAAAAGACTTAACATACGAAGATGACGCTTCCATCTTCGGCCGGATCATCACTTACCATCAGGTGAGATACAGGCCAAGAGCTTCCTCGTTGTGGATAAAAAAAAAGTTACAGAGCTATCCTTAGGATATTAGTTTATATGTATAAAAGACGTAAGTAGAACAATAGCTTATAATAAAAAGTATAAACCTACTTCATCTCTTTACATTAGGTATCAGATATGCTTGTAATAAATGGTTTATGGTACATTTGATCGGGGTGATTGATTGTAAATTGTATGATCAATCTTCGGGAATACGAACGATGGGATCCAGAAATTATATTGGTTTTCTATTATGGGACCACTAAATAAATGTCATTGTAGATTGATAAAAATAACTCGTTAGATTTTGTTACTTCAACCACAACTAACATAAGAAAACGTATGTCTGTTTTTATGGATTTTTGTATTTATTTAAATGCTTAAATATTTTAGCAAGCTGAAGTGGCAATGAGCAGGGCACATAGTACGCAGAAGTGATGGCCGATGGGGCAGAAAGGTTCTGGAGTGGGGCCACGTGCCGGAAAACGCAGCGTGGGACGTCCACCCACAAGGTGGACCGACGACCTGATAAAGGTAGCAGAAAGGCGCTGGATGCAGGCCGCTACCAACCGTGCGATGTGGAAGTCATTGGGAGAGGCCTATGTTCAGCAGTGGACTGGACGTACTGTGGCTGAAATGATGATGATGATGATGATGATATATTTTCAAACATTATTTTTCACCTGAAAACCACATTAGTGAAGAAACGGGTAAAAAAAAGTCTTAGAAAACATTTATTTAGTGCATAGCTTTTAAAAAGCGCTTTTACATCTCCCTGTATTACTTTAACGCAGCCTCGGCTTAGGGACAATAAATGAAACCTCAGTTAAGATTGTCAGCCTCATCTTTATGGGTCCCACTACCTCAGGTGGGAAGAGAACCCAAAACCTTTTGCTTGCCTCTGATCACTGAGCTACAGTTTTTGTTACATGAGTATTTTCTTCCACGCTCCGTCAAGCAATCATTGATCAAATCGATTATAATATTGTCTAGAGGGCGGCAATAATAGCAGTAATCAATCGAATCGACATAATTAATTGGAATCGAGTTGTCATATCGATAATTGTTTTGTTACGTTTATTATAGCAACTCGATCGGTTTTCTTTGAGCCCGTTGGAACAAAGAAATATTGTGCCCATTAGACAAAAGAAATCACAATTCATAAGAACTTACGACCTCTTGAGACGCTCGAGTTACGTTTTTATGAAAATACGAGGTTATTTTGTCATCCCATTTTGATTTTTTTTTTACTTACTTATTCTTATTTCATTTCAATTTACAAATATATTATTTTGATGGTTGAGTATACCCTAAGCGAATATCACATGCCGAAATAGTGTTCCATATTACCTAATACAAAACCAAAAATTATTTTTTGACCAATATTTTTTTAGCATTTATGAACTTCAGAAATAATTAAATAACCCTCCTTCTGGTGCAATCGGGTAAAAAGTAAGGTAGCCCTTAAGGAGCACTTTACATGCCTCCTTTTTTTCCAGTATTAGGTAGGATAGGATGTCCTTCATCATCATCATCATCTTTAGTCTTCTCTACATCAGGACCACCCCATATAAATGTACATAAAATATTATAATGTCACTTACACCAGGACCGGTCTTTGTGGAAATCCTTGGGGGAGGCCTTTGTCAGCCTTTGTCCAGCAGTGGACGTCTTTCGGCTGAAACTAACGAACGAACGAACACTTATATCAAATGAATCATGTGCATTATCCACAACAGAAACATACAATTGAACATTAAACACTGAATTGCATACTAAACGTGCTATTCCGAGCACAATAATAGCGTAGCCATGTATCAAGTACTGACGTGCTTTACAGCACAGTAAACGTAAACCAGAACCAAGATATTACATAAACGTAGTATTAACGTTTGGGTACTGATTTTACTATTATATTGCGAAATAGTCGATAATATGGGACTATTACTCAAACTACAGCATAGACTCATGTGTCAGCAGGCTAACTCAAATGCATTTTAACTATAGAAGTCGCCTGTCAAATATTTTTAGTAATTTTTGAACTGATTTACAGTTTTACCGCGGACGAAATGACACTGATTGAGTGTGAGGGTCGAGTTTTTCCAAAAAGTAATAAAACATACCTTAGGTATTTATTTATGAAAATCTCTATTAGTCATTTTACAGTTATATGGTTCCGTTATTAGTCCCGTCGAAAGTTTTTGGTACCGGTATAGTTCTTGCACTCACGGAACTCACGGAAGCGAGTGAGCTTTACTTGTGCGTTGCACGTGTACGTATGTACATGCAAATAACGATAGTTGAATGACTATCAAAACTTTTGACAAACGAACATTAGCGAGTCACCAAACATGTACCTAAAGCTCACTCGCCTACGTGAATTGCAACAACTATAATAGAAACTAGATAATTTAGCAGTTTATTTATTAACTTTGACCTGGAATGATATTACCTATTTAAGAGGAGCCAATGCACGTACAAAATAGAATTAGGTATTCTATTTCTCAGATGCTTTAGGGCTTCTAGATCTACACAGTAAAGGAGAACAACCACTTTCTATGAAGCGTTGGGCCCAGTACTAAGTTATTTGTACAGCTACAAATTTTATGTCGTTTTTATTATTAATATAATACGATTCGCTTTCAAATACTTGTAACGACTTAACGCTTTAAATTAACTGAAACTGAGAATATACGCAATTTTATGAAGAAAAAGCATTTCAATTCGCAACATATCAACACGCCTCTTCGAGTTACGAGCATCGCAGCAACATAATGGCGCCGTATTGCGAGGAACATCACTCATCGTGATTCACAATGATTACCACGACCACTCTGACAAGAGTGTACCGACTGAGCAGAAAAAACAAAAATGGACCTTGCTAAGACGTCATAAGCTCCAATAAACTAGTTTATTATTGTGTTCAATGATATTATATAAAAACAAAAGCAGATATGTTATAAGCGCTCGCGCTGTGAATACTCAAATACGTCCCAATTGGGACGTCTTGTGTTTAGTCTTCGTGTGGCCTGCGTCGTGCGCAATCGCGTGCGTACCACACGGTAAGTTCCTGTGTTCTTACCAAAATAAATAAAAATGCCATCGTGTGAGTTTCGAAAGTGTACCAATTATGACTCTAAAGTAAACAAAATACAAGGGATCTCTTACCACATGTGATTATGCAAAATTATTTAGTATTTATATTTTCAACTAGCTTTCCGCCCGCGGCTTCGCCGAATTTTGTCTGTCACAGAAAAACTTTATCGCGCGCGTCCCTGTTTCAAAAACCGGGATAAAAACTATCCTATGTTCTTTCCCGGGACTCAAACTATCTCTATGCTAAATTTCATCAAAATCGGTTGCGAGGTTTAAGCGGGAAAGCGTAACAGACAGACAGACAGACAGACAGATGACAAAACGAATTATTTTCATTCATTATTTCATTCAATCATTTTAGTTTTGTCATCTGTCAGTACAAACCTTCTTAAAGATCAAATACACTGAATTGTCCCACCCGTGACATTGACAGGGGGCGCCACCGTCAATACCGGATCGCTGGTTCCGATTTTTGCCATGTTAGAAACTATATAGTTGAACGATGGTGGCGCCCCCCTGTCAATGAGTTTGGTGGGACAGTATAGTGTATTGAGTCTTTAATCGATTGACTTTTAACGTTCCATTTTACGTTATCTTAGATTAAATCATTAATTCGTTTTTATTATTGTATACGACTTACGACATCAGTTAAAATTATCATTTTTACCGTAAAATACTCCCTAATGTATGCGTAATATAATATCTAAAACCTACCAATGTACAACTCTGTACAAACTTGGGCCCAAAATGGTTGTTCTCCAAACAGTTGTAATTATTTGACGAGAACAATACCCAAATACAGTTAATTTATTTGGTGTATTGTGTATGTTGCGACAAATAATTACTCGTATTATAATTTGGGTATTATTTGGCTTTCAGTTCACCTATAGAATATCTAAAATATCTATGCAACAATCTAGTATTAGTTTCACTGGATGGAAATAAACTTAAAAATACGCAAAGGAGTTAAACTCTCTACCAAAACTAGTTTCAAATTCACCAAACTTCATGCAGCAGTAATACAAGTAACCACGAACAACTTTCTTTAATTCTAAGGGAAATACCCCGCACGAGTTAGCGGGTAGTTTTGGGCTAAAATCCAGTGTAATTAGAAAACTTTCTGGACACAGACAGGTCACCAACGTGGGTCAAACCTGGACTAATCTAGGATCAGGTTAAATGGATAACACAGGATTTATTTTTGTAACTAGACTTTGTCCGGGCCTCGCCTGAATTTTGGCCGGGCTTAGAAAGAAATCCCCTGGCTAATAAAATGTTACACGTACAACAGTTTGAAATTTAATTTTCATACTAAACGTCACTTTGAACAGTGTTCAAATCGCGTGTAACTTTTATTAGTAGGTACCTATGGGCACAAAAGGGGAACAGTCTTTATTTAACGCGTTCCCCGATCGTAAACACTTTTTATAATGGTAACCACAAGCAATTTAATACATTCTGTCCAATCCAGGTTAAATTAGCTGTAGCCGCGACTTTGTAGCATGAAAATAGTTATTTGTTTCGTTTTTCAAGATTTTTTATTGGTCGTAGCGTGAAGTTACACCTAGGTATAGCCTATATCTATATCCTTCCTCGATAAATGGACTATCTATGACAAAATCATTTTTTGGACCAGAAGCTCTTGAAAATAGCGCGTTCAATCAATCAAACTAAACTCCTCAGCTTTATAATATTAAGCATAGAAGTATAAGATTACGAAACTCCTCATGTTCCAGTCGTCGATTGAAAGAGCCTATCTAAAAAGTTTAAAGTTCCTATCAAACTCAAAAGCCGTGGCATATCTACCTACACCCATAATATTATGGTGCTCGGCCTTCAACTGGTCGGAACAAGTGAATTGCGGCTCAACAGGTGACCTGCTTGAGCTGTCGTTAACTTTCGCCAGGCTATTTGTTATCGCGAACCACAGGTAACAGATTGAGAAGCAATCGTTAAATTGGTTAAAGGATTTGGGAGAGCATATTGGAAAGTGGTGTTCTTCGAGCGTATTGTACACTATAAGTAAATGATTTATTGATATGTGTTGCCTAATGCTTGTCTCGCTCGATACGAGTTCTGATATTAATAATTACCTAATTAAATACTGGTTTAATGCTTCTGTGAGTCAGTGGTTAAATAGCTAGGATTTCTCAAAAAGTTCGGGTACGATTCTCATGTGAGTTACATATAATGTAAAATCACTTTGTGTTTATTTTGAATTTTTTAATTGACGCACCAGGAGATATACCTCATCCTTCCGATGAAGGGAGCTCTACATAACCTATACGGCCCTTGTCCCCATTAAAATGTCCAGCTACCAAAAGTAAACATTTAAACTCCCGCTGGGAATCGCACCCAGGCCAGGATCTATGGGTCTCAGACAGGTGCTCTTACCAGAGGCTCATCAATTTATCTCTATTGTTGCAGAGGAGGTCCTCAAGTCCCGGTCAGCATTATGGATGTCAGCTGACGGCCACATGGTGCTGTACGCCACCTTCAACGATACTCTTGTGCATGAGCAGAAGTTCTCCTGGTACGGCCCCGCTTTGGACACTGATGACCCCTCAAAGGTAAACCTCATCCATCATCATCAGCATTTACACAGAACGTCCACTGATTAACAGTGAAGAGGCCTCGCCCAATGACTTCTAGATTAACCTATTGGAAGTGGTCTGTCCACCTTGTGGTTAAACGTTCCACGGGTCATCATCATCATCATCTGGTCATTTAGTTTCAGGAGCACGACTCTCTCTAATTTCCCAGAGTCATATAGAGGATTGGGCCTACACTAACCCCGCTAGCGGCGAGTGGGGAAGGCCTGATGTTCGTATATTTGTCCCTTAGTCGCCTCTTCCAACCTCCCTAAGAACGGTGAAAGTGGTTCTATTCTACTCGGCAAACATGGCTCATAAGTGTCTAGAATATCTTTAGATTAATTATATTTAAATGTTTTATTTGTTACAGACATATCCAGAGATCAGGAGTGTCAGATACCCGAAGCCTGGCACCAACAATCCCACAGTGACGCTGACGGTGGCTGACATCGCCGACCCCAAACACATCAGGACCAGGCACCTGACACCACCCAAAGTTATCATTGAAGAAGGGTAAGCTTGCACTTTTTATATTTTAAAGGACAATATTGGTCAATTGATAGCTTCTGGAAGTATCTTCTGACTAATGTTGAAAATAATTTTAACCCTAGAACTTTAAATCACAGTCATAGGGATAAATAAATGAAAGTTGCTAAGTTCAAAACTCGAGAACGGCTGGACCAATCTGGCAATTTTTAAGGCACACGGAAGGTTTTTATGAAGAAAAAACTTTCTGAAAGAACGAAATTCATTCGAGCGAAGCCACGGGTATTAGTAATTAACGGGAAGCTAGTTAGTAAATAAAAGGGATTAATTAAGAGAAAAATAAGTCACACCTAACATTATGGGTATAATCGCTTGTAAAACGTGAGGTAGTAAGTCCTATTATTATCATGATACGACGACAAATAAAATGTTATGCAACTTACATCGTTCACTTTTAACACCGCTATTTATTTTTTTCTCCTCAGAAGAGGGCTACATAAATGTAGGTACTATTATTGTCAATCTGAAACTAAAACTGTCAGTGTCGAGTGTAAAATAGAAAGAAAGAAAGAAGAAAGAAAGATACATTTATTACAATGGATATCACACAAATACTGGCAATTACATGGACATGACAGTGGCACATAATAATGGAAGTAGAAAAAAAAAACAAGAGTAAACTGAGCGGTGCCACCCATTGACCAACAAGATGCCCACTGCAACGGGACCCCACTCAGCATATGCCGAGGCCCACGGTGACGAAGGCCACGGCGCTGGTTTTCAGTGTGCCCCATGCCGAGTGAGGGTCACGGACCATTGGTTAAATAAAATAGTAAGCTGCATAATATTTTCTAAACATACATAAATAGTAATATTAGTGCACAGATAAATACAAAAGGCTAAAATAAAATAGTTATCGATATAACTAGAGATTTCATCGTATCCTACCTATTGTGTGGGCATTGTAGAGAGCTCTAGCCGCAGCTATCGAATAACTTGTCAGTAGTTTGGACAAAGATTTAACTGAGTTATAGTGGCGGATCCTAAGGGGATGAATTGACGCGATTAGCTGGCTCAACGGCTGTTGGAGTTTGCTTTGATTTATATTTAGTTTTGATAATAATATTAAGGATTTGCCACTTTTTGTTGATATTTTGTAACCGTTATAGTTTTAACGATTCTGCACTAACTAATCTATGTCCGCAGCGCACGCATCCTTATCGCTCTAACGTCAAAACAAGATCGCTTTCTCTTTCTTAACTTGAACATGGCGCATGGCGTCTTGATTGTTTGCATAAATAATTGAAAATATAAATACTAAATAATTTTGCATAATCACATGTGGTAAGAGATCCCTTGTATTTTGTTTACTTTAGAGTCATAATTGGTACACTTTCGAAACACACACGATGGCATTTTTTATTTATTTTGGTAAGAACACAGGAACTTACGGTGTGGTACGCACGCGATTGCGCACGACGCAGGCCACACGAAGACTAAACACAAGACGTCCCAATTGGGACGTATTTGAGTATTCACAGCTGTTATCACATACTCCGTGATCTTTTTTCTTTGCTTTTGTGTACAATATTTGCCACATATTAATAAAAACTGGTGTTAACACAAGATTACATTACGAACTCACATTTTTAAGACAAAAAGCACTTTAGAACTTAAATTTAGACAAACTGAAAATTTCAAGGTCTAATAGCTGATCAGTAAAATTGTAGTAACTTAATACGTGAAAAGATAATTTTAAAATAAATTCGATGTATCCTCAGTCTTTAGAATCTGAGTGATTAATTAGCATCAATTTATGTGACCGTAATAAATTAAAGAATATAATTATAAATTATAACACTAACATATTAAAGTAATTCACCTTTTGGCTGACTAGTGCGTTTATTCATGAAATAAACAAAGAAAAAAGCCAACCCGAGCCCCGAGCGAACGTTAATAGCCTTAACACGTAGGTATGTCTCTTATTTTATAAATCATTAGTTTATTTGTTGGGAAGTATTTCATAACCACCGCTTTATTTCTTAGCATCGCGATAAAACATTCTATAGGCTCCTAATCAACCAATAGGTATGAAAATTAATACCAAGAAGCAAATTACTTTTATAGGAGAGTTATAAATTTAACTAAAAACACCCATCCATGGTCCGCCTAACTAAAGTTAAAGTTATGTTTTATAATTTTCTATGATTAACGGGACTTTATCAATGTAATAAAAATGAAAATGTAACATATTATTAGAAATATATGGAATTAATTAGACTTAGCTCACTAACACTTATTTAAAAGTTTGTCACACAAAGGCACAACTCCAAATTGGACCACAGTCGCGGGGGCCGGATTCGACAAATATCGGCATGTCTCTGATTCAGCCCTTCTAGCGGGAAGATAGATGAAAGTATGGAAGGGGCACAACATGTAGAACTCTTTAATCTGATCGTTGTTTTCGATTTCTGTGAAAGCCATCTTGTAGAACTGACGAAAATATGCCTCTCTAGTACAAAAAGTAAAAAACCAAAAATTTTGAGTTGTGCCCCTATATTATTAAGGGTGCGATATCTGCTTTTGTTTTTATATAATATCATTGGTACCACTGCTTTGGGATAATAAATAAATGGGACAGTGGGCCAGATACAACAGAATATTTCATTAATGTCATAAATAATTAAAAAATAAATGATAACAGGAGAAAGAACACTATTTCGAATCGGATAGGGTTCTGTTTACCCGACTGCGCCAGAACGAGGGTTATATTTTTACAATTGCTACACCAATAACCAAATTCGTAGTTTGTGGTAAAGTCCTTTCAGCTATACCTAGATATAATAATAAATGTCTCTGCCCCGAATACCGTAACAACCTAAATATTTAGCGAAGCAAACCACTCGATTGCTCAAAATGATTAATGGTACCCTAAGTTTTATAAATGTCTCAAAGATTACATAGAAGATTACCAAAATAAGCAACTCATTTACTGCGACACTTCATTGTTATTTATTTTTGTACTGATATCATTAACGAAGTAAGTTGGGAAAGTTGTTTCCCGGAAAATGATAGTATTAATAACCTTCTGAGTATTTATAGACGTGTAATTGATATTCTTGTACTTGATATGTAGTCGCGTCAATTAGGTACATAATTACAAGAATTAAGCCGTGAAAATCAATTATAATTCAAAATCAAGCATAGGTAGCTGTGATGAAGTCCTGTTAATATTTATTTCAATGGAGTTTAATCATTTTATGTAAACATAAAATTTATTTCCTGGTTTAGTCCCAGTATCCTTACTGGTTGGGTTTCATTGGAGGCCGAACTGTTCCTGGCTATACAGGATTTGAAATACTGTAATGGACATATAAATGCTGGGGTTAGTCCCAACCCAACCCTGGTTATGCAAGAGTGGCAGAAGTGGAAAAGAGAAGTTTTGAAGTCTGTTGATAGTGCTAAAGAAGTAGCAGTGGTGGAAAGAGGTGGAATTAGTCCTGAAAAAGCCTATACATGACTTGCAGCGGAAAACGAAAAGTGGGATTAGTGCCGTTGTATACCTAGTCGAAGTGGTTGTCCCGAAGTGGTGGTAGGGCAAGCTATATTAATTGAGACGTGTATAAGTGCCCTACAAAGGGCCTATGTACTGAATGAACTATTAGAATTTTAATTTTTTTAATTTTGATAGCATCTCAGACATCTTCATTGCAAAATAGCACCAGTTACAACCGCATAAGATATAGATGTCATAGTTTTTAACGTGAATGATGCCGTCTGTACAATACCAATATCCTCTTTTTATTTCACAGTGACTACTATTTCACCAGTGCTCAATGGGTGTCCCTAACAGAGGTATGCGTGGTGTGGCTGACCAGAACTCAAAACCTCTCCGTGGTGTCCGTCTGCAAGAGCCCCATGTGGTACTGTCAGGAGGTAGGACGATTTATCTATCCTTTTCCCGCCCATAGTGACTGGGTGAGAAAAAGATAGCCATTCAAATCAGGCCAGAGTGTTTTCAAGCAAAAAACGTCATCTGCTAGACAAAGGATGGACAAGGATTTGCACAACAACGGTCCTGCGCTGCTCGCATCTAAAGCCTGGTCTGCGAGCACGTATAATTTTGTCCAATGACCCCAAGCTACCCATCTTTATCGCTCGCGCGTAATTATGTTGCTGTCGCGCTCGCACACTCACTGCGGGCGCCCGTTGCACAGTCGCGACAACAATATAATTACGTGATTCGACCTTCACCAGCTCGGCTGGATCGGTTGACATGAACTGAGATTTGCAGAGCTTCACGAGGGTGGTAGTCCATTGTCCACTCTTACACTCGTATTCGCAAACGATGCTTGCTTAAGTGAAGCAGCAAATCGAACGCACAGCGTTGAATAGAGCTATGTGATTGGTTCGTGTGTCACCTTGTGGGTCCACGCGCAATGTTTGTGAATGCGGGCGTTAGCTTCATAACATAATTAGACCCAGGTCATGGTACTGCCAGCGTCAAATAGTTCGTGACACCCAAAGTGGACAACACAACCTTATTTAAATTGCAACAAAAACGTGTTGTGACGAACTAGTTATTTGACGCTGACACCGGATAGACGGTTATTTAGGCCGTTCGATGAACTATGAAAAGTCAAGGTTGGTCAAACACTGCCATAATGAATTGTGAACTGCTATAACCCAGAAAAAAGCTAGATGAAATAAAAAGAGCGCCTAAATAATGAGCTCTTGGCAAGATATAATCTGGGCGATCACGCGAGAAGTAAATCGAAGCCTATATACTTTTATCTTGTAGTTTACCTAGTTACTAAATTAACCTTCTGAATTTCAGTACAGAATGACTTCACAAAATATTTAGGTTACTGGTTACTCGTAATTTTCATAAAGTCAAGTCAATGTTTGAAGACGGGTTTTAAAACTCCCCGCAGATTACATCGATACAGTCGCAATGCGGTCGCCAGTTGTGTGCCCTCGCCCACATAAACGAGCTTTTGTCGCGATGCAAACGCAATACTGTCGCGCTTCTGTCGCGATGCAAACGCGATTCAGTAACCCTCCCTCCGTTCTCTCCCCGATATCGTCAGTCGCGCTGCTGTAGCGCGTTAGTAGCGCGTTGGCATCGCTTCAGATTCTGTAGTGCGTTGCAAATGCGACAAACGCGCGTTTCGTTAACGAGAAACAGCATCACTACAAAAAGTCGCCGTGGGCAAGGACCCTAATCGGTGTAAATGTATGTACTTCCGTACATGTTCATACTGATAATTACTAAGTAATACGAAGCTGTTTCGTCTTTATCTTCTTTAGTGTCGTATCGAACTAAATGTCATAAGGCATTATCTGCCAAATAAACTTTATTGACGTTCAATCTCCACCAGGTATACAGGATATCCTCCGGCAACGACGGCTGGGTGGAATCAGCACCGTCCCCCCTCTGGTCTGCCGGAGGGGGAGCCCTGGTCACGTTAGCCCCCATCAGGGACGGACCAGCAGGCCTGTTCAGGCACATAGTGAGGACTGAACATAATGCACACGGGCCGAGAGCACTACCTCTTACGCATGGCAGCTTTGACGTGGTGAAGCTGCTAGCGTGGGATCATACGAATCAGCACATGTGAGTTGTCCAAATTGTTGTGTCTATAAGGGTGAATTTCCTAGTTATTTATGATTTTCGCTAATCTGAGTAAAGGCCATGAGCTTTTCCTCACGGTGCACTTCTTATTTGATCACTTATTTCCACTTTACTGACTATAGGATACATCATTATCAACTAAATCCTGAAACTATCATTAGACCTGACTAAGATTACTTTAAGAAAAAAATATTTTTAATACGTCACACCTTCGTCCAGAATCAACCTTAATAAATGTGGCCCAATGTATTACCCAGTTTTATGTACGATCTTCTCTCGTAGATACTACCTGGGTATCCCCGAAGGCAAGCCAGGCCAGCAGCACCTGTACAGAGTGTCGTCGGAGCCGCCGCGGCCCGGCTCGCCGCAGAAGCTGCCTTACTGTGTCACGTGTAATTCACAAGTAAGTACACCATTAGAAAAATGTGGTTATCGTACATTATCTCCTAAAAGATTGCAGTTCTGCTATATCAAAAATTTGTACGAGCAGTACAAATGGGTGCCCAGTTTTAGCGGAGGACCTTTAATTGAACGAACTATACAACTTAGCACAACTGTCCGCCGACTCTGAGCGGATCGGTTGCCACATAATGTCAAGTTAGGCCCAGCTTCCACCAAAACAGAGAGGCGAGGAGATGTGTTTGAATAACCAATCAGAGGTTGAAGATTCCGAGTGAAGCTCGCTTTCACCTTCGGCCTGATCATCACGTACCATCAGATAAGGTACAGGCCAAGAGCTTCCTCGTTGTGGTTAAAAAAAGATTTCAGTTGTTTATATCTCCAGATCACCTCTCCACTCTGCTAGGGTTATTCAAACACATATTATCTTCTCCTCTCCGTTTTGGTGGAACCTGGGCCTTAGGCCTTAGAGGCGACCACGAGTGAGTTCGCAAGCGATAACTGCGTAAATTGCACTCAGAAGTTATACGAGTAGAGAGGTAAACAGGAACCAAACAGTTTTCTTAATGGGGATACAGCGTAAACTATTTCTTATCAACGTAACCTACGACAGAGTTGTCCCTCAGTGTTTCGCGTGCATTCTACGAAAAAAGCAGTCCCGGGAAAACACGTAGCTGGTCAGCGACATGTTCCGCAACATGTTGCTCCATTTGTCCCCTAGTGTATTTGTCGTTAAATGTGGTAACGCCAGCTACTTGTAGTCAGGTCTGTCCATTTCAGCCATCATATTTTGAACCTTACCTCTTCATCATACAGTGGTATTCTCCACAGCCATCGCCGTCCATCAACCTAGAGTACTACGGCAGCTTGGCGTCCTCAGGGGACAGTACTTGGGACGCGGACTGGGATGAGGAGCTACCAACCGCCACGTCCCCCTCGCCCTCCAATAAGAAGAGGAAGAAGAAACACCCTGGTACTGTTGCTTATTGTTCTTGTGCTGTACCAGGTTATCACTATTGAGTATTGGGGTATTTCTCATCGCCACGGTTCTCATCGTCACCTTCGTGGCGAATTTTATTTCTAACTTATTTCAACTTTTTTTAAACAAAAATTGTAGCGCTTGATGTGAAGATTGTATTCTCAGTAAATCAGTCAAATAGTGAGTCTCGTTTGGAAGCTTTAACGTTTTGAATTTTTTGATGCCACGAAAGTGATTCTGTACTTCGCAGCAATATTTTTTTCAAACTTTACTACTGTAAGTTTTCAATGGCAAAGTTTCAATTAAATTGTTTAAATTTTAGAGGTAGAAAATATTGTTCAAGCAAGCGACGGTATGTCTATGGATAATCACAAAAAGTTACGTATTTTTTTCGCGAAGCGACGATCGACCTATCTCACCTCCCCAATAGTCGAAGCGCGACTGACGTTAACGGAATAGAACAATGTGATTGGTTGCTGGTGTTCGGTTTAACGGCAATCTTGTACTATTACTCAAAATTTTAGGTACCTAAAATCGTGTGACCAACGTATTTCGCTTTCTCAATTCAAAATAATTATAAGAAGATATTTTTTTTATTATTGTGTGGAAAGTATATTTGATTACGATGATTTTAGTATATGCTACACACAAATCGAATGAAAATTGTGAATGCAGTAACCAAATGTTTCATTGCAACCGAAGGTGTGACACGATGAGAACGCGAAAAATGACCCCGTTTTTTATCGTTTCATGTGATTTTTTCGTATTATTTTTGCTTCTATTACGATAAAATTTATTTTGTATGTAGCTAAATAGATATTTTATCATCTGATTTCAAAGTTATTGTTCTAACTTATACCGTTTATGAACTATTATTGTGTGACCATCAAATTTGAGTGTAAATGAGAAGTACCCATTGAAAGGAAGGCTTTGAAGTCTTTAGTCCTTAGCCTAAAGCTAATCTTTTAACTAAGTAAGGCTAATTGTCAATTTCTGCTAATTAAGAGTTTACTCTAGTTATTTTAGGGACCACCTATGGTCACCAGTAGACTTCCTACTAATGATGATAATACATTTTTATTTTCAACAAAAATATGCAATTATGATTCGATAACAGAATAAAAATTTGTTAGTTTTAACTATTTTTTGAAGGTATTGATAGGCTTTATTGTCTCAGTAAATATGCCTAATTATTCATAATGTGGTTACGATCAAGCAAAGGTAGGCCAAATCCTCTATTTGCCTTAATAAATTAGACTAGATCGTGTTCTTGTGGATGAAACCTAATAATCTCTGATAGTGACGTTGTACAAGCACGTTGATAGAGCAAAAATCTAAGCGGTAGTTTGACGACTATACTAAGACGACATCGTATTTGCCATCATTCTCCAGAGGGCATGCCCCAGAACCTGCCGTGCCTGTACCACGAGGCACACTTCAGTCCCTCGTCAGCATACTTCGTGCTGGAGTGCCTCGGCCCTGGAGTGCCGACCTCTAGCCTCCACAAGAGCGCCCTGCCGGAGCCCAGGGCACTGCTGCACTTAGAGAATAATACTGCTGTTAAGGTAAGTTTAAATATAGTGTAGAGTTTAACCCCCATAGAGCGAAAGCATACAATGCAATGCAGCGGCGGTGCGATGCTGCATCGTCTAACATAAAAATATCTGTAACGGGGACAAAAGCGGTATGGCGCCTCACCACCGCCGCAACACATAGTCATAGTCATAGTCATAGTCATTTATTCCATAAACAATAACATTATCGTATTGGAAATATTACAAAAAACATGAAAAAGTTATACACGCGTTGAACAGTGTAGTTTACAAAAATGTCACTTTAAACAAGTGTTCAACGCGCGTGTATCTTTTATTAGTAAGATAGTAAGCGATACCTATAAATAATTATTACGAATGAACTATGTACGAGTATAAGGCCTGCAAGTAACTATGTATTATCCGAGTAGGTACAAGGGGTCATTTGAAAAGACTGGAACACTGTTGTAAGACTGAATAGAGAACTAACGAGTGCTGAAAAAAACATGACCTCGCTGAAGAAAATTAATATGACGCTGTATTCAGATTTATTCAACAATCGTCTTAATGAAGTGGCATAAAACATTTCACATACGTTATTATGCTACGTTTTTTATAATATGTTTTTTGATAGAGAAATATAATTATCATTAAATTACAATGACGAGAATTGTAGCGCAGTAGCATAGTCAATACTGCGTTACCTATAAATCTAAATGTGCAGTGAACTATGTATTTAGTTTATTTCAAAATTGTCCCTAACCCTAAAAAGCGTGTGAAGTATGAAACAAAACGTTTTCACTTTTTTATTAAAACTTAGATTCCCTTTATTGCCCTGACTAGATAGATATACCCTGTAGGCTTAGGAACGCGCCGCGATAAGCTTTTATTTTGTCGATATCTGGGATTAAATGCCGCGATAAAAGCCATCGATAATTTTTTTTCACGGCACGCATCCTGACCTTGGTTCGTCTTAACCTGGCTCACTATCCTTTTCAACAGGAGCGGCTATCCTCAATAGCGCTGCCCACCCCTCGCACATTCTCCGTGCAGCTGTCCAGCGGGCATGCAGCCAGGGTAAGGCTGCTGCTACCACCAGGGCTCAGGGAAGACGAGGTCACCAAGTACCCCCTGGTGTTGATGGTGTAAGTACTATTTAGATAAGTACGTTTACGAGGGGCGGCTGAAAAGTTTTGAGCCTAGGGTATTAAAAATGCCGATAGAATAGTATAAAAAATATATTTTTCTATTTAATCTCCCTCTACTACAACGCACTTCTTACATTTGTGTAAAAGAGCTTTTAACCCACTGAAAAAAAAAACGCAATCTTTGCCTTCGAAATGATCCTCTAACGCTGCCTTCATTTCTTTGTCACTCAAAAATCTTCGTTCCTGGAGGTCATTTTTCCAATTTGAGAATTAGAAAAAATAGCTAAGGATTCGGACTAAACTGTGTGGTAGGTGATTAATTTCTTGAAATCCAGTTTTACCCGGGGCAAGCCTTGCAACATGCGCGATGTGCACGGGCGAATTGTCTGTCAATAACAGATTTCCTTTCGCCAGTTTGCCTCTTAATATTTCGACAACCACTTGACGCACTTTTATCAACAGTACAGCAAAATAATCCCCGTTTATTGTTGTTTTTTTTAAGTAGGTAGTCAATGAATAAAATTCCTCCACAATCCCAAAAATAGTGCCTATGAGCTTGGGTGTCGATCGCTCCACTTTGAATACCGCGGCGGCGTTTTCCCTTTTCAATCCAATGCATTGACTCTTGTTTTGACTCTGAATCGTACTGCCGGATCTATTATTTATCAATAGTGACAATGTGAGAAAAAAAATTTTTAGGATTATGGCCAAAGATGTCCTAAAACTCCTGCGAAGTTGTGACTCGACGCTGTTTGTCGAATGGCGTGAGCATTTTTGACACCCATCGCGCACACCCCTTTTTCATGTGCAAATAAGTATGAAAAATATCGCCAATACGTTCCTTGCTAATGCCTATGGCTTCAGCTATCTGTCACAGCTTAATTCGCGGATCTCTAGAGCAAGATTCTTTAACTTTTCATTATTTTATTCGTTAATGGCGAAATCTGGCCGCCCTGACTTGCGGTCATCTTTTAGCGACTCCCTGCCATGCTTGAATTATCGGATCCAATCTTTCATGGTGGCAAATGAAGGCCCAGATTCCCCATAAACTGTCGACATCTCTTCAAATATTACCGTCAGCGTTTTGTTCTTCTTTGTGAGGCATTTTATGACAACTGTGTACTTCAATTTCGTACATTGCGCGGATGACTGAGACATGATGATGTTTACGGATTAATTACTAAAAGCGTGATGACGCTAATGAATTGAAACTTTGTACATATACTAAGGAGGTTATTGGCAAATTAATTAAATTTAGTGTGAGTCAATAATAACACTTGAAGATACCTAGGCTCAAAACTTTTCAGCCGCCCCTCGTACTACAGCACATTGTATTTTTCATTTTTGTTGTGAAATCATTCTGATTTCAAGTAGGCTACCTAAATATGTAGAGGAAAAAAAGTGTTGCACATTTTAATTTTACATTTTTGTTGTGTGTGTAAGTACGTAGATATTTTGTCGATATCTAGACAATAGATACTTCAACGTTCGATAGCAAGTATGACACGCCGTTTTGTTACTAAAATATGTACTAGACTATTGTGTCCCATTTGTAGACATTTGACGGGTTAAACTTGGCTAATTTCGAAGTCATTGAGTCATTGATTTGGGTTAGTCGCAAATGGGTTGGGGAAAATAAAATAAAAAATAAAATTGTCCCAAAAAATGCTTGAATTTTGTCAGTAATTTGTAAACGTGCTTTATTAAGAAAAATTACAAATTCAACACTTAAAATCAATTTCATTATTTTATCACTATTAGACAGGACCTAATTTATAAGCTAAAACTTTCTGGTCTAATGGACACAGATGTCTAGGGTTTGCATAAACTTGCAAAACAGTTTTATCAATGCAAAGACGTCGAGAGACTGCAGGGCTACTCTTAACCGTTTACGTATTTTCGGCTCTATCTGTCACTGTCGCTCATTCTGCCAACTCGCTTTCCATGAGAGGGTTGGATATATTCGAAACTTCGCATAACTTTAGTAGGTAGCCCCGCTGTTCAACTTTGGTGGAGATAACAAGTTGCCGTGGAAACTTTCGTGTAGTAAATCTATTATTTAATAGTGAGCAGCAGTTATTATATCAATCTTGATTAAATTTAGCGAATATTTTGTATATTTTAGACTAGCTTTTGCCCTGCGCTCGCGTTAGATTTGATTTTGGTGCCATATAAACTTTGAACCCCCCTTTAGGGGTTGAGTTTTGGAAAATCCTCTCTTAGCACACCTACAACCTACATATCTTAATAGCTAAATTCGTTCAGTAGTTTGATCAGTCAGTCAGTAACGGTTGCTACAGACAGATTCAATTCACGAAGGCGAGTGAGCTTTACATGTGTGGTGGCCCGCTACTGTTAGTTTTTCAAAAGTCTTGATAGACATTACACTTTCGTTATGTGCTTATGTGCATCATGTGCATGTACGCACACGTACACACACAAGTAAAGCTCACTCGCCTTCGTGAGTTGCAAGAACATACTAGTTTGCGATGTTTTCTGAACTAAATTGACTTGCCAAAGTCTCAACTTGTAGCCTGCCTTGTTAAACTAAAGCGTCACAGTCACAGTCCACAAACATAAGTACATATGTGTCATCAAGATATGCATCTTATGTGCTGACAACAAGTGCTATTTTGCATCAAAACTGTTTAGTCTGATGTGCAATTAACATGGCTGAAGGCGCCCAGAGCTTGAAGCGGCAACAAGCGAAAGTTCGCTGGACAACGAGTTCGTTAATCGACGCGAAGTTTCCATGTCTACGATGTTTGTTTATTTTCTACTGAATATTTTAATACAAAGTGTCCACCGGGGCATCGTATGGGTTAAACATTGATGTTAGGTAGACACTACATAATAAATAGCCTGGAATTTTGTGGCATGACATACTTATAGCTGAGCGGTTGCCATTTTTGGTTCTATTCGTTGCACGGTTGCACCTACTTACTTATCTGTGTCATTTTATTTAAGAGCCAAAATAAATGTTTTTCTATTTCTATTTTACAGAGAGTTATCAGACTACATATTCCTTTAAAAAAGCATGTATTACAACTACATAAAATGCCACAGCGTTTACCAGTGTTACTCGTACATCAAATTATGCAAATTTAAAAATCTCTTGCAAGCAAGATCCCCTATAGCAGAGTTTGTTCAAGTCGCCGAGACCTTCCGACCGAAGACTTTATTAATCACTTGGCGGTAGGGATGGGTGGAGTTTTCATTTATTGTCGATGAGATATTTTTATCGATATGAGAAAATTGATAATACAGTGTGANGGAAGCACTGTCGTCGAAAATATTGTTTGTAGGTCAGACGTGAATTATTTCTTGTCCGCCAATATTTAGCTCTCATTGATCGCTACTACAAAGTTATGTCGTTACTTTTGATGACAGCTGTCATTCTAATCAAGCTATATTGGATAGACTATAGTGTGCATGTGCACTCATGGATAATTTAGCGTGTACCGATAACACTCAAACATTAGCGGAATAATGGTGGGGCGCGTATTCGTGACGAAACAATCTATAGGCCTAGGATGCACGCCGCGAATAGCTTTTATCGCGCCATTTTATCGATTTTATCTGATATACCTCGCATTTCGTTGCGGGTCCAATGACAGTTTAACTTTCCCCCGGGACAAACTTGACCTTCATTGGTTGGGTTTTTGTGGCGGTCAAGCTGTAGATCCTGGCTACACAGGAGTTGCAGTGGTGGGAACTAGAGGTGGGAATAGTCCCGAAAAAATAGACCTCGCATTTGCTTACTAGTTGGCGCCACTGTAGAGTGAGGCCACCGTCACTTGTTAGTGACGAAGACAGTGGCGCCAACTACTGAAAGCTGAAGCGGTAGGAGGTACAAGTAAATAGAGGGCGCTAAATATTGGTTAACAACAGTTCGTATGCATAATAATGTTAGACAAGGCTTTTTTTTTTAAAGATTTTTATTTTGTACATAACACCTATGAATAGTTCGTTTTAATTCTAATAAATAATTTTTTGATTGTACAGGACAAGAACAAGCCGCACGACGACTATATGGACGCCTACAAGGAGCTCACCACCAACTGGCTGGCCAAGCTAGGTGAGATTTAAGGCTTGGGCAGACCAAACGCGGGGCAGTAGCAGCGCAGTTTGAATGCGGGCCCGCGCAAGTTGTAATACAAGAAACTCTTTGAAGCGTGTCACATCAAAAGACAATGCCGGAAATTGGCGTCTTTTTTTTCGCGCGGCCATCGACCAAACTTTATTTTTTATTACAAAATAGTGTGATAAACCAAACTTACTATTCAATTTCTGCAATTTCTTACAAAACTTGCGCGCAGAAAGCAAATCTAGTATGTAAAATCATCAAACTTCTAATACTCGTAACTCAGTTCAGACTGAGTTTAGAGGTATACATGTCATAGTAAGTTTGGTTTATCACACTATTTTGTAATAAAAAAATAAGGTTTGGTCGATGGCCGCGCGAAAAAAAAATGACGCCACCTTCCATACAAAATCTGGCATTGCCATTTTAATGTAACTGTTCCTGTTTTGTATAAATAAATACGATAAATGATTAAGTAATAAAGCTTTAAACAATAAATTAACGGCTGACATTATTGTTAATTTAATACAGGATAATCAGTTAAATTATTAATTAAATACTTATTTTAAATTTAGTTTGGGCTGTGTAACATCACCAATAACATTCAACTTTAAATGCGGTTTTTAACATGTAATTACAATGGAAGCTATTGTGAATAATATAGATTTGTTCGTAGTCTTAAGAAATACCTTAAAACCTTTCATGTACAGTGAGGAACTTTATAATCACCTTTAGCAGAAAATGGTACATTTGTCAGAAGAAAACAGTGTTAAGAGCGTTTACGCCGTTTGGCGCAAAAAGAGTAAATAAAAAAAAAAATGATAATAAATATCCTTAGACATTTTACACGGCGCTTCTAGTCCCAAACTAAGCAAAGCTTGTACTATGGGTACTAGACAACGGATATAAACATACTTAAATACTTTTTTTGTTGTAAATACATACTTATTATACATAGAAAACACCCAGTCCAATACAAACAAATATGTTCATGCACACAAATGTTTGTACTGTGCGGGTATCGAACCCGCTACCTCCGGAATAGTAGTCCGTTCCGAACCACTACACCAAACGGCCGACATATTACTTTTTTAACCCGTTACAATCATTAACCAGTTACATTACAAATATGTTATAGGCATAAATAATTAGGCAATTTCGTCGTCTAAATAGTTAGTTGAGATAATATTTCGATTAGTATAGTATTAATTTAAGAATTCTATCAAGATAAGTCCTCACAGGTTTTCAAATTTCCACTTTAGCGTCAGTTTACAAGCTGATTTTTTTATAAAAATACTGTGAAAACGATATAACAAACATTTATATCCTATAGCATAGGTCTTTAGGCAAATAGTTAGTTGAGAAAATTCTTAGATTTAAGCATTTTACAATAAGAAATCACAAATTCAAAGAACGTGAAATACCCAAAACACGTTATTTACGAGGTATGAGTAACTTCATTGTTGTTTTAAAGTCATGTGCTGATAGGAAAGAAAGGGTTTAACAGGTTTTGAGAATAGATAACAATGTCACCTAACGATAAAATCACTTTCTAGTACCGTAATCGAAGCTTTTTCTAAAAAAAAGAACTAAAATACAATTACAAGAAGAGTCAATTTTTAATTTTTTTCGGAATCGTTTAACAGGCTAAGTTGCGGTTTGGAGCAGCTGGAAATAGCTTAGAATATTAATAAATAATGCAGTTATACCGACCTAGGTTGTTTCAAGTCACGATCTAGCAGGTCTTCGGAGAAAATTAGCACTTTATGTCTCGTTTCATACAAAAAAAACACAAATTATTTTTTTTAAGCTAAAGTATCAGGTTTAGAGAAAAATGTGATATGACATGTCGTGATGAGTGAGCAAAGGACTATCGATTGGCAATTTTTAAAATTCGATTTTCCGGAAAAAATCCCTATGTCCACTTTAATGCCATTTCGATCCACCGTGCGGCGCGGGCGCGGGACAGAAGCGACGCGAGCGCGGGCCCGCGCTGTTGTATTACTACGGCGGCCATATTAGCATGACTCACCGAACGCAGGGCGGTAGCAGCGCGTTGAAAGCGGTTTTCGAATATTTAAATTTTTGACAACCGCCCGCGTTGCAACTGCTTTGAAACTGCGCTGCTTTCAGTGTGCCTCAGCCGCGCTGCAACTGACCCGCACTGCTTCTGACCCGCGTTTGGTCTGTGGAAGCCTTTAGAATAGATTAAGGCTAAGCCTAGGCGCAGACCATCGATTTTTTGTCAGCCGATAGTTTAGTCGGCGGGAAGTATAATCAGTATGGGCATGTATGGAAGTGCACACATTACACCGATTTGGTATCGGCCGACTCTTCATACAAATTTGAATTGGGTCCAAATAACGGCTAACTAAAAATCGGTGGTCTGCGCCTAGCCATAATTCTACTGTATACGGGCAGCGCAGGACCGCTCGTCGTGGAAATCGTTGGTAGAAGCCTTTGTCCAGTAGTGTACGTCATTTGGCTGAAACGAACGATCGTCGCGTTGGTTTAATTGCGCGACCCATGACAGTCCGCGCGACCTGTCATTGGCCTATGATCACGCCGACGATGGCGATCTTCACGCGTCATCTTATCATCTGATAATAATAAAGATACCTATTATGATTATGATCTGTCGCCGTCATCGGGCATCTTAAATCCTCGACAGGTTTCTCTTTAGAGCATTTTCCTGAAAATAAAGCTCACTTTACTGTTCTGTTTCAGAGGGCGACAAGTTAGAGCAAGTGTACGAGGAGCTGCTAGAAAAGTTTCCGGGCTACTTGGGCGCGCACGTGGCTTACCTGCACGGGTTGGACGCGCCTTCAGACCCCGCCAAGTAAATACTTTTTTTTAGAATATTTATTTATTTATTTAATAGGACAACCAGCAAACAAATATTTTTTTAACTTAATCTTAGTGCTGCCTTAATTATAGGTTGCTACGGCATGCAAAAGTGGACTAAATATTAAGAATTGGTATTACACAAATTACTATTAGGTCCATTAGTCCATTATTAAGGTAAATATGCTGTCGAGCTGCGCTGCGGCGGGGGTCGAACCCGCGTTCCTCTGATGTCAAGTCGGCCAGTCAGACCCCTTCACTTATCCCTGCTTGTCTTTCGTACAGTCGACTTGATATTGTTATCTATCCTTCTAGCTATATTTGCCTAATCCTACACAATCTCTTTAAACCTTTTGTGATATTCTACTCGTCCGAGAAATAAGGGGGCGTCCATTAATTACGTGCTACTTTTAGGAGGTGGGGGTCTGGCAAAATCTCATGAAATCTCACCAAGGGGGGCGGGGGGGTTTAAAAAAAATAGCCAAAATTGTCTCACGTAATGAATGGACGCCCCCTAAGGCCTACCCACAAAACACCCCATAATAAACCCCCCCTAATAAACTCCTAATATCGACATATTCTTATAGATTACCTCATGCCACTGAAGAACCAGACGTGACGACAGCATGGTGTGAGCAGCTCATTGCCACTTCTGAAAAGGTAAAATAAATAAAATTATTTTTTTGTGATTGATTTACGTATCCGACTGTCGTAACCGACTTAAAAAGAGGAGGTTCTTATAGATGACCCACGCTGAACTGTCCCACCAAACTCAATGACAGGGGGGCGCTACCATCGTTCAACTATATGGTTTCCAACATGGCAAAAATCGGAACCAGCGATCCGGTATTGACGGTGGCGCCCCACTGTCAATGTCATGGATAGGACAGTTCAGTATTTTGGAACTATAACTCGGTATCTTATGTGTATAAACTAATCGTTGGTTATTCTTTGTCCACAGGTTATAAAAGCGATAGATCAAGAAAAATTATTAGCGTATTTGGGAATGAAAAATGACACACGTAGCGACGCAAACAAAATTAAGCAGTAAGTACACTAGCAATTTATTTGAATTTATAATAGTTTTTGTTTTAGAAAACATGTTTGTCATCCAAGCAAGCTATGTAATGTATTTAAAGTTTTATAATTTTACTACATATGTAAGACAGTGGTGCCAACGGGGGCTAATTTGCATTCTCCACTGGCGCCACTGTCGAGCAAGGTTCTATCACTCGCCAGTGGCGCCAAGTGTTGAATGGTAAACGCAGTGCAGTCCTGCTCAAGTGCGTCCCATCCTTAATCTGAATCTGTAGTTGTACAATCGATGGCACACTGAGCTAAAGCACTGTGGCATTTTATAATGACATCTTGCGTTCACCAGTTGGCGCCCCTGTGGTTTTAAGTGATAGGACAGTGGCGTCAACAATATGATATCCTCCATTGTACAAAAGACAGCACATCAGACTACATTTTCGTTGCAAAGTAGTCCTCATTACAACTACATAAGACATCACAGTGTTTAGTTTAACGTGATGTCACTTGTACTTTGCCATAAAAGTGTATAGTGTGATTTAATGTTGACTGTACGTACGCCAAAAAGTTGACAACACAACTTTGTTGATGAACTACACGGAACTGTCCCACCAAAACAGGGGGCGCCACCATTTTTCAACATCAAAATTTCCAACGTGGCAAAAACCGGAATCGGCGATCCGGTATTGACGGTGACATTGACAGGGGGGCGCCCTGTCAATGTCACGGGTGGGACAGTTCGTTGTAGATCATCTATATTTCAATTGTAACAAAGACGTGTCACGAAGTAAATTGATACTTACTGTACACAAGTGTAGACGTGTGTTCTCACCTCATTCACCTTCTCCCAGGGAGCAAGAAAAGCAGAAGGGCTACCTAATCGAGGCGCTGTGCCGGCGCGGGACAGCTTTGTGCCGGCTGCACGCGCTGGCATCGGCGCCCGCCGCGCGCGAGAAACTCGCCGCCGCGCTCGCCGGCAACCTCAACGACCTGCTCAAGTTCACCGACCTCACCGACGCCAAGGTACATTCTACGACCACTCAACCAGAGTAAATACAAATGAGTAGGTCATCTTCATAGAAACGCACGGGCGCGGTTTGTATGTGAGCGCGCCAACACGTATGCGGCGCGCACGCACACACTGACAACATTTAACGGGGATTAGCGGGGAGCCAGTCGTGGTTGCGCCGAATTTTGTCAGTGTGTGCGTGCGCGCCGCGTACGTATATTGGCGCGCTCACATACAAACCGCGCTCGGTGCGTTTCTATGAAGATGACCTACTCATTTGTATTTACTCTGACTCAACCCCGGGACGACTCGACTGGGACTGAGAGAACTCGACCCGAATCGACGGGGTTGAGTTTTCCGGGTTACCGCCGCCAACCACGCCGACCTTTTCAAGTTCACCGACCTCACTGACGCTAAGGTACATAGCCGAGCTGATTCTACGACCGCCAACCCCGGGATGACTTGACTCGGACAAGTCGACCCGGTCAATTCAACCCTACCACAACTCAACCCCTTCGACAACTCGACCCGAGTTGACAGGGTCGAGTTGTGCCTGGGTGCAGTTGTCGTGATACCGCCGCCGCGCTCGCCGGCAACCTTAACGACCTGCTCAAGTTCACCAACCTTACCGACGCCAAGGTACATTCTCATCATCATCATCATCATCTCAGACATGGGACGTCCACGCTGCCGCACAATTTATAAACGCAGTAAGTACCACTTACTGCATTTATGATTGTTTTGAATATTCTGAATCCTGACATCGCGATCTATAAGAATCAAAGACCCGTTTTTTTCTATCTATCTTAGAACGGAAGATACATATTATCATAAACGCAGTAAAGAGCAGATTGTAGGTTTCTTCACATACTATGTTAGCAGTAAGAGCACATAATAACTTAATATTACGTGAATACTCGCGCTTACTTAATTTGCTACACAGTAATAGTGCAGTATGTGCCAATTACATCATTCTTATTATGTTTCTACAATTGTTAAGTTCACCTTGCACATAGTATATGTGCAGTAATTCCACTTAAACACACACTGATATTATGTTTCCATAGGAAAAACAGATGACTTGTACTTAATATTAATGCAGTAATTACAATTATACTGCGTACATACTAAGGATTGTCAGAGTGCTGCCTAGGTGTTAACATGTTATGAACGCAGTGGCTGACTCTTACGTTATTGGAAGAAGTTGAAAACCTGTCCAAATGACAAATCTAGCCGAAGACCCAAGAGCTAGATTGACCCGACACTATACCGAAGATATCCCGGACGTGTCTGTACGAGATTAGAATGGCTCTCAAACAGCTGAAAAACAACAAGGCACCGGGCGATGATGGAATCACGGCTGAGCTTCTGAAATCAGGCGGAACGCCGGTACTAAAGGCTCTTTAGAAGCTATTCGATTCCGTCATCCTTGAGGGAAAAACGCCTACGGCATGGCACAGAAGTGTGGTGATACTCTTCTTCAAAAAAGGCAACAAAACCTTGTTGAAGAATTAATTTTATACCCATCTTTTATTAACAGAATCAGAAGTGTCTGATTCTGTTTTTGAGAGTCATGAATGGTTTCACGCAACATCTAGCCTCCCGAACAAATCGGTTTCCGATAAGGCTATAGTACGATAGACCACATACTTATCTATGGCAGAAAACTGAGGAGAATAATCAGCAACTTTGTCTGGCATTTGTGGTCTATGAGAAAGACTTCTCTCTTCAAGCTACAGTCTCTCCAACGGTGCCAAATTTACTATAGATATAATCGTTGAATGGCTTGTACGAATAGGCCACAATGTCAGTCCGTCTCCGGGATCAGGACTCCAGTTGCAGCGAGGGGTCAGACAGGGAGATGTCATATTTCTAAAACTGTTCACTACCACTCTGGAAGATGTTTTCAAGCTTCTGGACTGGAGCGGATTGGGCATAAATATCATCAACGAGTACATCACCCATCTTTGATTCGCGGACGATATCGTAGTCATGGCTGAGAACGTGGAGGATCTACTTAAGCTCAATCCTCGATTGTCTCAATAGAGCCTCTCAACAAATGGGTCTTTAATGGACAAGACAAAAATCATGTCAAATGCCGTGCTGTACCCACTCCTCTGAAGGTTGGAGACACTATAAGTTGTCTGATGGCCGCTGGGGCAGGAAATTTTGATAAATTATTTTGATTCACACTCCCACTCATAAATGCAGTAAGTTGTGAAGATACGGCGCATATATTACGTTGTAAGAACTACAATTTAAATCAATCATTTAACACATGTACCGTAAGTAACGAAAACTACTGATAAACGCAGTAAGGAACAATCATACTGCATTCATGGGTAGTAAGTATCGAACGAAATCTTAGTTAATCCATAACATAAACAGTTTTTTAATAATTTTAAATACAAAATATTAATTAAAATACAAAAACCTCATATCAAAATAAACTTTGAGTTTAGCTCTATAAGCCCACATATGTATTTTTTTTTACAAATATCTGCGTAACTAATTGTAGACACCCCAAAATAAAATTTCAACTTTGATCGCGTTTTTCTCGAAACTGTTCACGTGTTACTTACTGCGTTTATAAATTGTGCGGCAGCACGGCTGAACATAGGCCTCCCCCAATGCTTTCCATGTTACCCTGTTGGTAGCGGTCTGCGTCCAGCGCTTTCCCGCTACCTTTACGATGTCTTCGGTCCACCTTGGGGGTGGACGTCCTACGCTGCGTTTCTCGGTACGCGTACATTCTACGACCACTCAACCCCGGGACGACTCGACTGGGACAAGTCGACCAGAGTTGTCCGAGACGAGTTGTTTCGGGTCGAGTTGTCCCGAGTTGAGTTGTCCCGGGTAGAGTTATCCCGGGGTCGAGTTGTCCCTTATAAATCCCTAATAATAATACAGTATCAGTATCGTCACTCAACCGCTTCTTTTAAAATTTGAACTTATGGCGCTAGGGTAGGCGCAAGATTCGCTTGTTTGTTCGATGCTGCCAAACAGCGTCCATTGCATTGGTACAACAAGGTGGATGGAAGGATGTCTGTCATCATATTTATTTCTCGAATTGGCTCGTCATCTTTCTCTATTGAACAATCGTTCAATTTTTTTTTCAATGAAAGTTTTGATTAAAACTCATTCTACTTCCTACTAATCCTACTAATATTATAAATGCGAAAGTTTGCATGGATGTCAGGATGTCTGGATGTTTGTTACTCTTTCACGCAAAAACTACTGAATGGCTTTTGATGAAACTACAGTATTATTTATTATAACCCAGAATAACAGGCTATAATTATGACGATATATTGTGACAAACTAAATTTCAACAAAGGTGAAGCAGCAGGCAAAAGCTAGTTTAAAATATAGCCAAAGACAGCACCCGCTAAGCGCGAGGACTATTTCAAAGATAAGTAACTAAACTAGAATAATAGAAAATTCTGGAGTAGTTATGTTATACATTAGAATAACAAACATAGTTAACCCTTAAATGCATAGTGTTGCCATATGTCTACGAAGTACTTTTTTAATTATAGCAAGTAACACATTTTACAAGCGTTTCTGAATGTACGCTAATATCATAGAAAACATCCAAATAAAAATAAAAAAACCGCAAATGGAGGTAGATTTGAAAAAAAAAAATTACCGATATTTGACGTAGCGATCGCGAAGGAGAAAAAATTGGTAGTGTTAAAATTTGTGGTATTTGATTTTCTGATTCAGTGAGAATTAATTGCTAAAACGATTGCAAAAAAATACATACGTGTTAGAAACAATGTAAGAATTCATTATTATAACTTATTTTTTGGTAATCTATCCCGAATGTACCTTCGACTTGGTTTTTGTGTATGTAGCCAAATGTCTACACCATGCGTTTATACCTTAAAATTGTTCGATAGGAATTGTTCTATGGTTTGCTTATTTGGCTTTTCTTTTCAGCATGTTTGGCTCGCTAATTGAAAAGGAAATTGAGACAGCTCTTGCTGCTTTAAATGATGGTGCAGTCTCAGAAGATGATGAAAATTTAGATGATGATAACATCGATTATTACCCAAACGTACGGGATTTATTGCATGATCTGGATGAGGAGTCCATAGATCATAATCTACCCTTGGAACACAACGAAGATCCTCCCTAGTAGTCTATGAAGAGGAGCATAATATTAGATCAGATGGTGTTTCGTGTCATTTCTATTGAGACGAATCTCAATAGAACTGACACGATTATTTGAACTAAACTCTTTTTGAGTAATGCATAAATTCGTTTCGTCTACAATTTTCGAAACAATGTCATCGTTTATGAACTTGATAAAGAACTGAAATGGCTCCTCCAGGTCAGATATTTCTGTGGGCAGTTCCGAATCCCCTAAAAAAGCAATGCGATCATCGTCCCATGGTGGTAAATTTCTTTTTTTCCAAATCATCTCCCGGCTACGTGACCTCCAAGCTGCAATTCCTGGAATACCTAAACTTGATTGCGCAGATGAAGTAGGTACCCGCCACAGGTTCCGCTAAGGAAACACCATCTAATATGTGCTCCTCATCATAGACTATGGGAGGGTCTTCGTTATGTTCCAAGGGTGGATTATGATCTATGGACTCATGCAATAAATCCTGTACGTTTGGGTAATAATCGATGTTATCATCATCTAAATTTTCATCATCTTTTGAGACTGCACCATCATTTAAAGCAGCAAGAGCTGTCTCAATTTCCTTTTCAGATAGCGAGCCAAACATGCTGAAAAGAAAACCCAAATAAGCAAACCATAGAACAATTAATATCGAACAATTTTATGGCATAAACGCATGGTGTAGACATTTGGCTACATACTGTAAATTTTCAAAAATATACTTTTTTTCGTACTAAGATTTTTTTTATTATTTTTCCCCCTATCTGTGACTAAAAATCTAATTGAAATTTTTTTTTCATAACTAAATAAAAAATCATGCATTTAAGGGTTAATGACCAAATTACAACGATAAATGTGAAGTAACTCGGTGTAAAGCATAAAGAAACTATTTTGTGTTTTATGATGTCACAGGAAAATCCAATAAATTCATAATTATATTATTAATTCAAGCCAGATTATGATATTAGAGAACTCTGTGAGTCATCATACCACATGCGATAAAATTTAAATTAATTGTACAGTCAGCTTCATAATAATATTAGGTGAATGGTGGTCAAGTACTATGGGCAATAGTGTTAACTGCCCATTGCCAGTCATGTCATCTCGTTCTATCGCAAAGAATCGCCATTTGATTAGAGCGATAGCAAAAACGGAAATGAATAGTTAACAGTGTGGCCGTGTGTACATACATACCATCAAAAACATAACTTGTAAAAAAAAATGTCTCTCATCTCAGTTATTCTACCAAGTCAGTAATAAACTCGGCTTATCACGCTCCCGCATGTCTAAAATGTTTGCTCAGTGTTGATTTAGTCGATTTCTTCATGATGTACATGTAAAACAAAAAAGAAAATTTTCAATATTACAGACCTAAAGCAGATGCCCCGAACACTGTACAAGATATAGAAAAACTTAACTATTTCACATGTAGCAAATTTAATAAACATTTTTGGGTTCATAGTAGTCATGTCACTAGGACGCATAGTTTCCGAGGATTAAGCGAAAAACCTTCAAACTCTCCCCGCCGGCTCAATGGCTAAGGGCGGGGACTTTTTATATGTTGACCTCCTAACTAGTCTAAATAAAGTCCCGAAGTCAGAAATTGTGTTCCACGCATTTCACTCTACACCGTTGTTAAAGAATTCATTGACTGGACTAATATTGTTTTATCCCAACTAATATTATAAATGCGAAAGTAACTCTGTCTGTCTGTCTGTCTGTCTGTCTGTCTGTCTGTCTGTCTGTTACGCTTTCCCACTTAAACCTCGCAACCGATTTTGATGAAATTTGGCATAGAGATAGTTTGAGTCCCGGGAAAGAACATAGGATAGTTTTTATCCCGGTTTTTGAAACAGGGACGCGCGCAATAAAGTTTTTCTGTGACAGACAAAATTCCACGTGGGCGAAGCCGCGGGCAGAAAGCTAGTAGAGCTTATAAAAATTTGCCAACACCTTTTAAAGTCGCCCTCTTTGAAATTTAATTTGTGCCCTTATTATTTATTTTTATCAGTCTCCACACTAAGAACTTTATGAAGCTGACTGTACAAGGTTAGAAGTTATCGCTCTGGCACTATTAATTATTTTGTAGGGATGTCAAAATATAATCGAATATTCGATCATTAAAAAAGCTATTGTTTCTTTGATACCTACTTAATCTCAATCAATTCTGGGTTTTTAGGGTTCCGTAATTCTGATAAGCCTTGTCCTTGTTCCTTAAGAACCCTTATACTTATACCCTTGTAGTTTTGTCATGTTTTTGCTTGAAGACTGTAGTTGGCACTAGGGGGCTGTAATTTTATGGAAGTAGGTATGTATATCAATCACGCCGACAAAACGGTAAAATATTTTTTTTAAATATATTTTTTAGCATAGCTCCCATACAAGTAACGTAGGGATGATTTATTTTATCGTCTACCCCATAGTGTGGGGTATCGTTTAATAGGTTCTTAAAAACGAGTTTCAGAGTAACATACTCATACTGTGAATATACGAGTGTTGAAATCGAATGTATCGATTAATATTAGCAATGCCCATCACTAATCGGCAAATTTTATTTTATATTTCTTTTACCTACTAAAAATTTCGGGGTTTTTTGTCCCATTTTACGGGAAAATAACGTTGTAGCGATAAGGATAACCCTGTACAATCCAAGTAGGTATTATTTTGTGTACTTATATACCATTGCTGGTCCAACCAAAGACCATGATTAAACAACCCACCAACGAACGTCTACCCGGTTACCTTCTGTCCCATAAGAAGAAAATGATGGTCCGGCTTCTGTTTGTGAGCCTTCTGCTTGCAGCCTGTGTGTGCGGTATCTTGGGTGCATACCCTCAGAATAACACGAAGCATAACGAGGAGCTGCGTGAGCATTTTGAAGAGTGGCGTCAGAATTCCGACGAGCTGCGCCAATATTACGACCAGCTGCGTCAGAATTATACTCATCGGAGCGACGAGTTGCGCCAGCATTACGACCAGCTGCGTCAAAATTATACTCGTTCAGCAGACGAGAAGCGCCAATATTACGACCAGCTGCGTCAGAATTATACTCATCGAAGCGACGAGTTGCGCCAGCATTACGACCAGCTGCGTCAAAATTCTACTCGTTCAACAGAAAAAAAGCGCCAATATTACGACCAGCTGCGTCAGAATTATACTCAACGAAGCGACGAGTTGCGCCAATATTACGACCAGCTGCGTCAAAATTATACTCGTTCAGCAGACGAGAAGCGCCAGTATTACGAGCAGCTACGTCAGAATTATACTCTTCGAAGCGACGAGTTGCGCCAGCATTACGAGCAGCTGCGTCTGAATTCTACACTTTCAACAGAAAAAAAGCGCCAATTTTACGACCAGCTACGTCAGAATTATACTCGTTCAGCAGACGAAAAGCGCCAGTATTACGACCAGCTGCGTCAAAATTATACTCGTTCAGCAGACGAGAAGCGCCAATATTACGACCAGCTGCGTCAGAATTATACTCTTTCAACAGAAAAATAACGCCAATATTACGACCAGCTGCGTCAGAATTACGAGCAACTGCATCAGAATAAAACGCAGCATTAACCATAATTATTATGAGTATTACAATCCTCATGATGGTCGCATAGGACTTCCCAGTTTGAGACCTGGTAAAGCTATACATTATACCACGATAAACTCTGAAGATGGTCTGAACTTGGCTAGTAAGTTTCAAATAACCTGTTTGTAAGTAAATTTTAGATAAATATCCACTTGTAGTTTCCTAAGAATTTTTGCCAATGTTCTATATTTTTTTATTTGTTTCATTCATGTAACTTAATTTCATTATTATAAATTACTAGCTGACCCGGCGAACTTCGTACCGCCTTAGCGTAGAGATTTTCTTAATATTTTTTTCCGTAAGAACCATCCTTGGACTTCCACAAACATTTTAAAAAAAGAATTATCGAAATCGGTTCAGCCGTTCACACGTGATGCCGTGACAACGCGAAACGGGTTTCATTTTTATATATATAGATAAACTATGTCACTACTTAATCATCAATAGCTAGTCAATTTAGCTATTCACTGTGGAAGTAACAAATAAAATTAATTAAGTTAGTTCAGTGATCGCGGAAGACAGAGTGTAACTTCGATATATTTTCTTCAAAGGCGATGAGTGAGCGAAGAACGGTGAACGTTTGTTCGGTCAGATCGGGGCTGTCCCAATTTCATAAGCAGAAGCGGATTGCTCAGAAATCTAAAGCGGGGCCAAAAGTTACGGTTGTGGTGGATAGTCGCCACAGTTTTATCAAAATCGTTGAGTAGTTTTTGAGTGAAAGAGTAACAAACATCCATTTATCCACTCATATTTCCAAAATCAATGCCTTTTAAAAGCCTATTTGCAAAAAATAATCGAGTCCTATGAGTTACATTTACGTAATAATATTAGTAGGATTAAGTTGTTTGTACGAGTATGTTTGGTACTTTATAATAAATGTTCAATTATACTATTTGTTGCATCTCTTATTTTACCTTGTCACATACCTATTGGCTTTTCTCTCACATATAATAGAGACGATTTAACGAAAAGTTGATTTTAGTGAGCGAGATTTTTCTTTGAGAAACATGTATAAGTTAATTAGAAAAATTAATATAGACCTGTAGTCCTAAGATGCGCGTCGCGATAAGCGGTTATCACGCCATTTTATCGATTTTGCCCATACATTTTGACGTCGATAAAAGTTATCATGGCGCGCATCTTAGGCCCACAGATTGGATGGGATTAAAGTGGATTGACCCATCATCAAGAAAATGCAACAAGCTTCAGCTTTTCAAATTCAAACTATTTATTGCATTTCACAGAAAATATTATTATACATTAGTATACAGGGTGTAAGGTAAATGGGTATATGAGCCGACACTAGCCCATGTTAACATGGTCATATAAATGGTATGGTGAAGTCAGAAAGGACAATGACCAAAAATGTATGGAGTGTGGTCCAAATGTCCACCACTAACGAGACCTATGTAGTAAAATAGTCTACTAAATACTGATTCATTATAACCAAACCGCAATCAAAAATATGCTATCAGTAAAAAGTTATGACTGAATGAAAAGTCATGTTTTTCACCTTTTCATTCGAAAAATGTTCTTGATATCATTCTATGATCGCACATTTTGGACTAATCTATGCATGTTATGTCATGTCGCTTAGGGTGCCGTGTTAGGTTCTCGCTTAAAGAAAAAAAAATAAGCTGAGAAGATAGACAAAAATATTGGAATACTTAGAATAATGCAAAAGGGGTAAAAATAGTCTTATTTCCAACTGGTTTAATAGTGGTTATAGATGAATTATAGTATAATATTATACTAGCTGTGCCTACGACTTTGTACGCGTGAAAATAGTTTGAATAATATTTCCCATTTTTACAACATTTGTCTTTACTGCTCCGCCCCTATTGGTTGTAGGGTGATGTTACATAACCTTAACCCATCCTTGATAAATGGGCTATCCATAGCAAAAAGAATTTTTCAAATCGGACCAGTAGTTCCTGAGATTAGCGCGTAAACTACTACAATTTTTCAAACAGTCATAACTTTTTACTGACAGCTTATTTTTTTTTCGTCCCATACTGAAAGTTAATCTCTATTTAATGGACTATAAGCCAATATAGGTCTCATTGGTGGTGGACATTTGGACCACTGTTGGTCATTGTCCTTTGATATCATCATTTTAATATTTTTAATTTTCATACTAATAAATTTTATAAAATCCGATTTGTATGAAAATTAAAATAATTAAAATGAAGATATCAATTTTCTGACTTCACCATACCATTTATATGACCATGTTAACATGGGCTAGTGTCAACTCATATACCCATTTACCTAACACCCTGTATACAATTGTATAATTATTGCTAAAATGTAACTCACCTCAAAAACTCCCGCAGGCGATCCACTACGGCGTGTGGCACTGCTTCACATTAAAGCACTGGGGGCGCGCCATCAAGCTGCTGGCCAAGATACAGGAGGACCGGCCCTCCAAGGAGGCCGAGGAGCGCCTGCTGCAGGCCTACGATCAGCTCGGCTGGACGCACCTGGAGCGCCACGCGCGCCACGCGCTCCCGGCGCGCTTCCCAGCCGCCTACCGCCCCTTCTGATGGCCCCGTCTGGAATACAAGTAACGGCTTCGTCAGGTTGAAGCGTTGTCAAAGTCAAAGTCAAAATTTCTTTATTTGTTTGGACTAATAAATAGTTCTCACAAATCGTCATTTTGCTCTTAAGGAGCCTCTACATGTCTCATAATCTTTTTACCCTACCAGCGCTTCGAGACCAACATTTGGCAAGTGCTGAGAAGAAGCGCCGCAACAAACTCAGTCACCACTGTCTGCCGGTTAATATAAATAAATAGAAATAGTAGTAGTAGGTACATTCGATTCAGGAGCAGTTCACTGAATTTACCATGCATTCTTGTATGGTGTATCTTATAAGAATGGGTATNCGTGCTAATATCTAGACTACATATTGAGATACTAGTAGAAATGACTCGCATGAAGGATTTGTCACACTGGATGCGGTCTACGGTCAGCTCCAAGTGAAATGTACCACTGTACATTTTGTATTGATTGCGAGCAAAGAACGCAAACCGCTGACAGATTGTCTTGCCTGGACCGCTGACCGATTGCCCCGTTTATACGTAACGCAGGCTGCGTTCACTTCGACCTGACCATAGACCGCATCCAATGAGCTATCGCTATCGCATCTACATTCTACCAATACGATTCGGCGCTATATCTTGACGTCACGCTATTTGGCGAAACCTTACATAGCAGCAAAACCACACCTTTTTTTGAACGCTGAGAGCGACGGGACTAAGTGAAGGTGGCTGACCACCCTGGAAATTTTATGGCTTATTTTTTCTGGGTGTAAGACATCGTTACGTCACGAAATCCTTAGTTAGAAAGGAGGGGGAGGTAGCTGCACAATGAAAATTGATGCCTCTACGTAAAATAATCTGTATGCGCCTGTCTGAATAATTTGGATCTTTCTTCCCTCACCTGGAACGAATGCTGGGTACGCCCATTTGAGTTCCATGACGCCTTTCAGCTAGGTGGAGTGACAACTTGCAAAAGGTCATAAGTTGTCGCTGACAGGGGCTGGTTTAAAAAACGGTTGCGACTTGTCCATTTAATTTTAAAGGCGCAGATAAACTATAGGCATTTTTAACCTCGTTTTATCACGACTGCTCATTAGTATTATGAATAAAGTTGTGGTCAACACCAAGGCATACCCTTTTAACATTTTGACGTGCATTTTTAAACCACTCATCACCTAGTTTATTAACATAGTAATATTTGTGTAAAGTTGGGTATTCACCTTACTTTTCATCACCTGCATCTTACGGAGAATGGCTAACGTTATGTGAAGATTGACGTGACCCTTAGTAAAATTTTTAATTTAGCAAAATTTACAAAAATCTACTTTTAAAACTGGATTTCACAATGTTACGAAATAATAAGTGCTCTCTGTGTTTGTATTAAGGTGTATACCTGGCCTAGCTAGTTAAGCTAAGCTGAGTTGTGTACGAGCTAGCTTGTAGTGGAGTACATTGACGTCCAGCATACGCACATGTATATAGGCGCACGGCAGTGCGGGCCAAGTTCCAATTATGGAGTTTTAGCTTTGATCTTTCTAGTTAATTCTAGTTCAACGGGATTTATATTATCAATATTTAAAAATTATCGCTGTCCAAACCTAATCGTAGTAGATGTATCAACATAATGAACGTGTATCCTAAACAGCGATTCAAACAGTAAATATTGATATTAAAAATCTTATTTAAATCAATTTAGATCTTAATTGTTCATTAAATTTGGAGATCTATGTATTGTCTAAATTAAGTACCTAATCAAATGCTTACAAAAAAAATCTTATATTTTATTTCTTTGGACTTGATGCTTTCGATGTTAAAGGTTGAAATTACATAAATAAATAATTACTAAATAAATAGAACTTGTCTTGCCAGTGTTCCAAAAATGGAATGTTTTATTTTACTATTTGTACTGATGGTATGCAATTGGGCATGTTACATAAAATCGCATTACTCAAGCCCTGTATTATTTAAATAAATAATAATAAAAAACGCTATTCAGCTGGTCTGTTTAATTAAAGTGTGTCAACAGTATTGTAATTTCTCCCTTATATCAATGCATATTTAGGTTCTATTTTTTTTACTTTAGTGACAGGGTGCTGATTTCTGTTGTGTGCTCAAAATCAATTACGATTAACACACTTATTTTTAGTATAATAAGGGATCACCATACTTGTTCAAAGGGAATGTTTATAAATATTTGAAATTGTCTCTTTCTGTCTTATTGACAGAATATAAAAGAGATAGAATACTAATTCTGATTTCAGATATCGAGTGTTTGGAAAATCAATAATCTTGTAGGTAATTTGAACAAGGTTGATAATCCCAAAGATAAAGGACTACAAGCCATTTTCGGCATTTTAGAGTACATGAATCAGTTTATTTTTATTGACTTATACATATTCCTGAATGAACTCTATCACGTACCCCACAAAGCCGTATTTAGCTTGTGTTCCAATTTATCCTTTTTTTACATGAAATTATTATTTTTTCAAATGTATTTTTATTTATAGTTTTAGTTACGAAATCTAAAACGACGACGACCTCATTAGTGTAATTGTAAGAACTGATTAAATAGCAATAATACCATAGATTGTTATATCAGTAAAAACATAAAAATATACACGAAATATTTGTTCATATACCCTGAAATAATTTTGTAACAGCATAACGTAGATTCAATAATATAAAATCTATCGAAGTAATTCATGGAACCGTTTGTTGTTTCAGGGTATATGACAAAAAAGCTTTATTTATTTAAAACAATAAAAAATATGTATATTTACAGGCTTTAGTAAACCAACTGTGGACGTAAGAGTTTTAGGTATTAGTAATAATATTAAGACATTGTGTTCATAGTCACAAATAGTGATTTTAACAGTATATTGTAAAGCAGTGACGACAAGAAAAACATTTTTGCTCATTACAACCTTTGGTAAGATACTCATCGTTTGAGTTTACTTTCAAAAATATTTGCAAATGTTTGGCGAATATTTAAAGCTAAGATTTTGTTAAATTAAATAACTTTGCTGCATAAGTCGCAAATCTATGTTAACATTTGTCAATCAATATCCAATCCAAACTTTGGTCAAACATTTTGGTTTGTTATTCTTGTCTGTCACAGGGCAATCGGCACCACAATTGTTTACTATCTCTTAAAAGTTTTTTTATTTTCCTCTTCCCTAAAAATCTAAACCTCCAACTACGAAAATATTAAAAATATACCTGCCTCTATCCTCGGAAATACTAAAAAATGGAAGAGACTGACTTTCAGTAGTTGATAGTAAACATTTGTAGGCTCATGTCCGTTGTATTATAAGTCACAGTAACTGGACTGAGTATTTCGTTGCACGGAAGTGAGCTAGCCAAGTTGGCATTCAAACCACAGCACACTCCGCAGTTGGTAATGATACTATGCCAGTCAGAGTTGTACGTTAAGTGATGAAATAATATTGTGCTTCGTGATTATGAATTAAAGATTAATTTTTTAAGTGAATTGTTGGTGAGGAAGGAGAAAATAAATATTATTTGATGAAAAATTTGTGCTTTTATTTTAAGGAAACTAAGGATAGTGAGCGATGAGTAGAGGAGCTTAAAAAGTATTTTTTTTATGGAATGAAACATTTTATGTAGAGGTACTTATTGAGTGGTTACCTTGTAATGTGCAAGTAACGTTGACCCATTTACTAAATATTATAGTGTGCGCGTGCACAGATTCTACTATACCTACATGTACACATAATATTTCCAACATTTTTGAGCACTTAATATAACTTCCGTAAATATTTATGGGCACATTTCCCCCCGTGATTATTGTACATTAATATCGACGCTTTTTCTGACATAAAAATAATGTCCCACCGTCAAAAAAAGCTCAAAATCTCACCGGACAATCGGCGCCAAAACATAATGGGACACACACAAAGCGTGTGCAATGAAACAGGCCGTTTTGGCGCAGTAACGCCTGCCCCAGCTTTTAAATTAGCTAATTTATTACGAGTTGAAAAGGTACGCGCAATTTACGATTCCGCCCTGAATTCGTCACGCCCACGAATAGTAGTACAGGTGCCTTTTGGGCGTTTTAGGACAGTTAATTTAATTTTACGCTTAGCATTAAAAAAAGTGCACATTTGAAAGATGTAGAATTGTTGTAACCCTATATTTGAAAGAAAAATAAGATTGTTATTGTTACAAATTACAATTACAACAGTATTTATCACATTGAGAGTAGTAGTGTGATAGTAGGTAATTAAGTACTTAGTTTTGTAAAGAACTTAAGCGCCAGTTAGGCATATTTCCTGGAATGCCCACTTTCCCAAATGACATCACATCCAGCTTTAGACGGCAAGTCACAACACGAGTCTATCTCGTAAATAATTCCGGGCGAACTTCTCGATTCGGAGTAAGTTCGCTCGCCCGTACTTATTCTTCGAAGTCGGTAATTACTTGACTCCCGGCTGATTGGGCAGGCAATGGCCGGAGTTAAACAATTAGCCCGTGGGACACTTGCGATTGACTTTTTCTTTAAATAGAATGGGAGATTGGCTTCTTAGATGTGCAATTAACGATTGCTATACAGTTGTGAAAAGGTTTCAAACTGGTTAGGTTCAGGTGAAGGGAGGAAGAAACTTGCTTTTGTAGAGTAGGTACATACCTACATGGGACAGTGAAAAAATGAGTCAATCCATATTCGTGTTGTAGGTAACCTTCTTTTAACTTAACCGCAATGTTCTTACGGCGCTGTGTTAAATTGTCCAAAGATTTATTATTATTATGTTTGTACGCTTTGGAGCTCACGGGTCAAAAGTGGCCCGGTCCTTTATAAGGCTTGCGTGGGGATACAGATCCAACACGTAGAGGCCGTTTTAAGCGCAAAATAATCGACAAAAGTGAAAGTGGTGCACATGCTGGATCTAGTCTCTGACCATATCATGGGATGTAGCCAGAGACCATCCTCAGCCTGTGCACAGGAGCTATTGCAGTTATTGGAGAATGGACTGGTTACTGGGCTATGGATGGAGACTACGGGACACCTGCCTGGTTCATAGTCTCGGACTGAAAAAATGGCAGGCGGTGACTAGCCAGCGACTAAATGGGCCCCCCTTATTATGTTTGTACGCTTTGGAGCTCACGGGTCAAAAGTGGCCCGGTCCTTTATAAGGCTTGCGTGGGGATACAGATCCAACACGTAGAGGCCGTTTTAAGCGCAAAATAATCGACAAAAGTGAAAGTGGTGCGCACATGCTGGATCTAGTCTCTGACTATATCATGGGATGTAGCCAGAGACCATCCCCAGCCTGTGCACAGGAGCTATTGCAGTTATTGGAGAATGGACTAGGATTATGGATGAAGAATGGATGGACTGGTTACTGGGCTATGGATGGAGACTACGGGACACCTGCCTGGTTCATAGTCTCGGACTGAAAAAATGGCAGGCGGTGACTAGCCAGCGACTAAATGGGCCCCCCCTGGCGTCATGGGTCGTATAGACCGGACTGAGGGGCAACATTGGCGTCTGCCAACTCAGGGGTGTAGAGAGGTGTGCTGCGCTTTCTCCGAAGTTACTCGCGGCGTTATGCCCTTTAACACTTCCACCCCTGGAGCATATAGCTCTAGCGACTCCACTCTGGCCGGCCGGTTAAGGCAAGCCAGAGGTGAAAGTCCTGCAGACCCTCTCGGATTCCACTTCGGCAAGCCGAAGACGAGGGTCTTGACCGACTCTCGGGAGCACTCGGATTAACAACTGGCCCCGTGGTGTCGCTACTCACCAACAGCTCGCCACAAAGCTGCCCTGCGGGGCTTATTATTATTATTATTATCTCTTTATTCATTTTCCTTCTTATTTTTAATATTTTTTTTACAATGTAAATTATAAAAAAACTAAAAATACATTATAAAAAAAAACTATTATTTATTATTATTATAACTAGGAACATTTAACTAACACAAAGTGATATGTGGATCCCATCTGGAATTGAACATAAGACCTAATGGAGATAAGATCACGGAGAAGTTTGACCCTTCCAGTAAGTAAGTTAACTTCAAATAGGCTAATTCTCGTAAGAGGTATAACTATTACGAGTATACCTTATACGTTTTGACTTCATTATCAAAGTCATCGTACTTCGACTATAGGTACTCATCTCATTCCTTCATCATGTAATGCTTGGACGTGTACAAGAGACAAAATTGTAGAGTCTAAGTACTTCGAAAGAGCCCTTACAGAGAAACATTATCACAGTCTAAAATACATTTCCCTTCAATAAAGTTAGATGGAAATCGAAATAAAAGTGAATTGTGCCGTGTCGCCGACAGTCGCGGTGAGAATGTGGAATGTCATGAACTCGAGATTTCATTACCGCCTCATCGTGTGTCTGATTGATTTCAAATGGGATGTTCAGGATTGCATTTGATGACGTAGCGCTTTGTTCTGCCTTTTACGAAACGTAAAAGAGTCCTTGGTCCGCCTTTGACGTCATGTGTTTTAGAAAGGTACAAGTAACTATTTTTATTTGTTAAGTAGAAACTTTACATCTACGAGTAAAAAAAAACTATTATTCATGCGGACAATCACTAGATAGAGAGGTGCCTAGGTAACACCTAAGACTACTGCTGCAGGCTTTTCCCGCAATTTCACATTGGCTTCACCAAGCAGTAGAAACGCGGAGTGTTCTCGACCTCAAGATTTCTATGCCTTTTGTATGAAATATAAAAGTTGGTATAGTCTGGTCCGTGAGCACACTCACTACGGATGCCAGTCGCACAGTCGCGACATCAATATAATTACGCGCGAGCGATAAGGTTGGGTAGCTAGGGGTCATTGAACAAAATTCTACGTGCTTACGGACCAGGCTTAACAACTAAAAAATTCTGTCTTTCAAAAGGAAAATGCACTGGATAAACTTGATCCAATTCCGAGATCCCATAAAGAGGCCGAAAGCCGCAATTTTTCTTCTTAATGCAATCAGCGTTAACGAATGCGTTTCCCTAGTATGATAATGACTTCCAAAATGAAAAATGGCCGCCTTTGTGGGGGATCATTAACCTTTCGGATGTTTCATTAAGTCAACAGTTCCTTAACTGAGATCATTCGGTTTTCGGGCCTTGCTGACTCGGCAGTTCGCCACTACCGGACTCATCTCACCCGGTTTTAATTCGAATCTATAATCGAGAACTGATGCCACTTTATCGATTTCTAATAAACGGACGGATTAGATGTTTAAAATCTATATAAATAAAAATGAATTTATGTTCGTTAGTCTGATTAAAACTCGAGAACGGCTGGGCCGATTGAGCTGATTTTGGTTTTAAAATGTTTGTCGTAGTCCAGGGTAGGTCTAAACGGTGAGCAAAAATACCCGCGCGATATTGTTTTTCTGTGACAGACAAAATTCCACGCGGGCGAAGCTGCGGGCGGAAAGCTAGTTTGAAATAAATACTTTAAACATCTTCATAAAAAATATTGATAAAGATTACATAAAAAATATGTATTATTATGATTCACTTTCAGGATATCAGTTTTCCGTATTAACAGAAACAGTCCTTTACAAGGTTTTAACTAAAACGCTGGTTAAAAAAGGTATTTATTTTCCAATAATGTAGGTTTAATCCAGTTAGAATTCTACACAGGTAAATAAGTTTATACCGAAACCCAAATCTAAAAGGCTGGTCAATTTTAAAACCATTAGGTTGAGCCTGCCACTGAAATGTAATTTAAATTAAGAGCTGGATAGCCCCAGGCTGATAGGTAGGTATACCTTTATCTCAGAAAGAGGTTCAAACGTCCAGATAAATATTTACTGGGCTAGCAAAACAAATTCCTGCAAACGAGGCCCAAAGTAGGGATGTTATGGATAATAATAATATGTAGTTTCGGTTAAGGATACGGTTACGGATATTGCAATAATTTATATCGGTTTCGGTTACGGTTATGTTTTTTTTATTTCGGATATCCGAAAGTTTCGGTTACGGTTACGGATATCTGTGCTTTAGAATGCAATTTGCAATAGTTGCTCAACACGGTTCATTCATGGCCGCACACTTTACATCGAATAAAAAGTAATAAAAAAATAAAAATTGATACTAGATGGCATTATAAAGATGAATCAGGCTGTTATGCCTTTACATGTGATGCTGTACAAAAAACAATTTAAACTGCCTACATCCGAAACTACGGTTACGGTTTCGGATTTTTTTTTTATTTCGGATATCCGAAAGTTTCGGTTAAGGTTACGGATATCCATAACATCCCTGGTTCAAACGTCCAGATAAATATTAACTGGACTAGCAAAATAAATTCCTGCAAACGAGGCCCAAAGCAACTTGTAGGCAGTCGGCAGGAGATCGTTGGAGCGGGTAGGAGTCAATTTTCCGCGCCCGATCTTCTACCTTAGTGTTAATAATTCAGCCGGGCACTGTTTAAAATGCAAAGATTCTGTGCCCTTCGTTAATGTTTTTGCTCAGGGATGCCAACGGCAGAGTAAATACAAATGAGTAGGTTATCTTCATAGAAACGCACCGAGCGCGGTTTGTATGTGAGCGCGCCAATATGCCAATATACGTAGGTATGCGGCGCGCACGCACATACTGACGAAATTCGGCGCAACCACGACTGGCTCCCCGCTAATCCACGCTAAATTTTGTCAGTGTGTGCGTGCGCGCCGCATACGTATGTATTGGCGCGCTCACATACAAACCGCGCCCGGTGCGTTTCTATGAAGATAACCTACTCATTTGTATTTACTCTGCCAATGGTCCTGAATTTGTTTTGATAAGTAACCTGCGATTTCTCGCGATCGCCAAAATACTCTATCCTATCTACATAAGGGACTTATTGAGAAAAAGAATCATATTTTTTGGATAAATAATGTATATGTAGGTATGATTTATGAAATAACAGAAAAAAATATTCATTATTTTTGAGAAATAATTTTTATGCTTTTGCTTCTGATAAGTTATTTGAATTAGAATTAAAAATAATAAAAAATGCTCAATCAAAATGCAAAATAACGCTCCTAGAGCTATTTCATAACATTACTATGAGGTCTCACAGTGCGCGTGGACGCACAAGGTGATACACGAACCAATCACAGAGCTCTATTAGACTAATGTGACATTGTGAATAAATCTTCCTGCCCTTTCAGTGTGGCAGCCCTACATTCAAACGGTTTGGGACTTGTTGAAGGTTCGTCCGAAACTTCCTAAGGATATGCACCGATCCGAATCGCCTTGACTTAGGGATTTCCTTAACTTATAATAAGTGCATGAATAAACAATTTGACGTTAGATATTCGGAAAATACAGGAAATAGGGTGTACTGTGTACTTTGTACAATTTATTGGAATGAAACAACGTGGTTAAATCTTGGATCTTGAATGAAAAGCTTTTTGGAAAATGGAGAAACAATCCTTTCCGAACATTTATTGACAGTTAATTATTTGTTAAAATAATAAAGTGCGTACAATGTTTCATCATTTCAATAATTCAGTCAGTTTTCACGAACACTAGTGATTAGCAAATGACTAGCCAAAGTAAAAAGAGACAAGGCACAAAGTTTGACTGATCAAAAGTTAAACTCTAAATTGGTAAATTAGAGTGCCGTGCTCCTGCAGTGAAGTCCAAATTAATGACTGATAACGATGGAAATTTCATTTTAAACCAGTGTTAATCCCGGATTTAACTTTTTTGTAATAAGGCTCTTATTGTAAACCCGCATATTCTAGGTGTAGTATATTTACTTTTTTCATTTAATCTAAAAAAGGTTAGCAAGCGACCATCCTGTAAATCCACGTAGAAAAACAATGTGCTCGTAACTCTGAGCCCTCGTTACATTTATGGTCCCGTCCACTCTTTCAAGCCCCATACGGACCCCCAAAAAAGTTATAATATCAGTAACACCCGAGATTTAAACACCATAAATTTTCACACGAATTTCACTGGAACAAAGCGGGTTCTTTATTGTTTTGGAACGCGATATATCCTGTTCATAAAAAAGCTATTTGTTGTTTCTGCGAGTGAATTCCTTCTCTTTCTAGCTTGTGTTGTTGACTAGTTCCTGTTTCTGTCGTAAGCTCTGGAGGGTCTTAGTACTTAAGCTAGAATGTCCGTTTTCATAGCCTTCAGTGAGTACAGTCGTGTGCACTCGGGCTGAATCATGCTTTCAGGGAAGACCGGTAATTGGATTTGAAGTACTCGTACGAGGTGTTGGTTATGTGCGAGGTAAAAGTAATAGTATAAGATCCCGCTATACAACGACCTTCACCGAGATGCTTATTTGATGAAACATATTTTATATTCAATTTAACATGTCAATAATTATATTGCTTAAGGGTTGCCTAATAAATTTCAGTCCAGGATATGATTAAATAATCATTAAAAAAAGATTTCTTTTTAAATATTTCATCGGTTTGACTATTAAACAAACTCCATACCAGTCGAAAGTATGAAGCCCATAGAATATGCAAACGTTAGGTTGCCTATTCTTTTCCAGTCATAACTCTCGGGTTGCCAGGTATAAACAGGTAAATTGATAGAGCATTTTGCACCGGTCTGATTATTTAATCAAATTTAAATGAAAATAAAGATTATTTCATTATGAACACGGTGGTATAGGGTTGCCTGCGAAAAATCAGTCCTGAATGACGGTTGTCGAATTTTGTAAAGTGAAATTAAAACTGAAAGGTGACATTTTTCGAGTAGTTGGCAACATTTGGGAAAGACGAGTTGTATGAGACGTTTGTGTGTCTTGTCTTTGCAGGAGGCGTCATCCAAATTTTTGACCGGAAGTCGTTATTTCCACTTTCGACATTTTTTGACCAAATCTCCCAAAGCACGGCAACACTGGAGAAATTTCTTCACCCAAGCGATACCTCTTGACAAGACACACAAACGCCTCATACAACTCGTCTTTCCCAAATGTTGCCAACTACTCGAAAAATGTCACCTTTCAGTTTTAATTTCACTTTACAAAATTCGACAACCGTCATTCAGGACTGATTTTTCGCAGGCAACCCTATACCACCGTGTTCATAATGAAATAATCTTTATTTTCATTTAAATTTGATTAAATAATCAGACCGGTGCAAAATGCTCTATCAATTTACCTGTTTATACCTGGCAACCCAAGAGTTATGACTGGAAAATAATAGGCAACCTAACGTTTGCATATTCTATGGGCTTCATACTTTCGACTGGTATGGAGTTTGTTTAATAGTCAAACCGATGAAATATTTAAAAAGAAATCTTTTTTTAATGATTATTTAATCATATCCTGGACTGAAATTTATTAGGCAACCCTTAAGCAATATAATTATTGACATGTTAAATTAAATATAAAATATGTTTCATCAAATAAGCATCTCGGTGAAGGTCGTTGTATAGCGGGATCTTAGACTATAAGGTAAAGGTTGAAATAAATTGCTTGGTCAGTAAAGCTTAGGTTTGGATGAAGTAGGTAAGATACAAAAGTTTCTTTATATGTATCTGCTTTATGTTTTGGTTTGGTTAAAAAGAGACTTGTTCTTATTTATGGCACTTCCAGCGCATTGTATGAGACCTGGTTTATACCTATCAATCAAGGCAAGAATAAAAATATTGTCCATCTATGTAAACATCTGTTGATTTGGCAAACCCATTGGCCACCGAAGGTTGCCGTGCGGTTATCCCGGAAGCAATCACGCCCTTTTTCCCGGAAAACAGCAGTTTTACGACCTTTGTGCTCCTTTCCCGGGATTGGTAATGGTTGCCAAACACTCTAGTGAGGGGTGAAGTTGATACAATCTTGAAAACGATGTGCACCCGGCGCTTGCAGCTACATTCAATACAGAGATTTATTTTCGTTTTAAATAAGACCTAAGATAAGTACGTTGCACAATCTTGCACTTTAGAACTATTATAATTCTTCAAAGTAAAATAAAAAAAAACTCAATACATACTTTAACCAATACTATTAGGTAATTAGGTAATTTAATAATTAATACTATTAGGTAATTAGGACTTAAGTACCCTTCTTATTCGGGTCCAATCCTTTGGGAACCGGTGTCTAATAAAAGATGTGCGCGATTCCTGGCTAATGGAGCGATTTATTGGCGCCGATGGGCATCCGTCAGCCTCTATAGGTTAGGGAGGCGCCCACAGAACATCGAAAGAGGTGCCGAATTGCGGCACCGAGCCGTAATGTTCGCTGATTGTTTGCGGCCGATCCTGCTCGTCAGCATTATAGTCGGATTGATTCTTTATTGTATACGATGAGGTAGATGGATTAAGTTAATATTTGGGACAAAGGAGCTAATGGTATTAAGTAAAATAATGGGGCAGCAAGGTTCTGGATTGAAGGCCACGAAAAACGCAGTGTGCGACGTCTACCCTGTACCGGTCTGTAAATCACTGGGCCTATGTTCAGCTGTGGTTGAATTGACGAAGATGATGAAAATAACGGGGACCATAAAAGGTGGCATGATCTGATGTCTACATGCACGTGGTTGGAAAAGGCTGAGAAAAAGGATAACGCTGGCCATAAGATTAGATGAACCTTAGATCAACGTTAATGGATGCCAGATATACTAACAGGCGCGGTATCCCCCATGATGAGGCATTTGCTCTACCTGTGTCACTGCAACTTTACCCATTTTCCAACACCATGCTACGCCTACACAGGTGATGTGTGTGACATGATATTGTTGTAATTAACGATATTTTCCGTGACATAGTACTTATATGTATAACCCAATACACTCATAAAAGAGGTAACTTTGCCACATTACAATATGATCACGTTTTGTTACGTATTTCTGAAGACATTTTGGAACATTGATAAAGGATCTAGGTATATTACAACATTCTGATGGCGTAGAACCTAACAAATCAACTATGACATAGGATTAAACGAAGGTACTTACAATTTCCCGGAGGTAACATTTCTCGGGAGGCTAGTATGTGGTGAATGTAAACGGTGACGGCATTTGTCCTAAGGGGAAGTGAAAGCCGCATTTACCCAAATTTATATTACGTTGTTAATGGGACTATAGTAGCTCTACGTGTCCCTAGGCTCCCTAGGGATGAACGTGACTTGACTGTATGCATATTTTACTGAAGGTTTAGGTATTCTAAAGATACTTACTATGTAATGGGGCTTAATTGTTGGGATTAGGATTTAGGTTTTGGGAAGGATTATAGAGCGTCATAGACAACTTATCTTGGATACCCATATCTACCATTAAAGTTAATTAGTAAAACGTTATCCAGTGGAATGGACAGAATTAAGAGGCCATTAATACAACCTATGTATTATCTATCTACTTATCATTCCACTAACTTTTGTCACCAGCGGGACTCTAACACAGAACTGCAGTTGGTGTTTGTGTACGTTAGCAAACCTAGAGGTAGTTAACAACCTGGTGTAGATGTCGCAGTCAGATTGTATAATCCGCCGTTTTACATTACAGCTAGGCATTTTGCATTACAGCTCTGTTTTGTAATACGGCGGATTAACGTTTAGCCGGATTGAATACGGCTGAATGAAAATCCGCCGGAATGTATTCGGCGCCAAACGTTCTTCAATACGGCTAGCCGTAATGTAAAACAGCGTATCATTACCGCTTTGACAGTTTTTAGTTCCTATTTTCAATACCGTGGCTCTGCCGGACAAAGTGGCTATGGATTCTGGTGTTCGGCGGAATCCTACACAATATTATTAGTGTAAAAATATGAAATCATGGCTGGGGCCGGTGAAGATAATTTTATCTTAAAGAAAAATAACTTATTTATTTTATTTATTTTATTTATTTTTTTTATTTATTTTTTATTTAGGAACCAACGGCGTTACAATGAATAAATCTTAAAGTAACTTAACAATAAGTATGGCTAATTATAGGTTTCCCTGGAATATCCTTAAAGTAAATCTACCGTTCGGCTTACCGAGACGCAAACTCCAAAAGATGAAAACTAGAACATTACAAATAACTTACTTACATAATATTATTATGAGAATACATTTTGACACCCTATAAAGTTGAGCCACATTTGACGACTAATTAAAGTTAATTAACTTAAAATGTAATTAATTTAAATTACTTACTTACTTAAACCACAGATAGTTAATATAATCTTAAACTAAGGTTTATAGTTTGACAGACAAATAGATATCAGATACCCGAACAAAATTAAATAATAATCACTCACCCCACAGACAACCCAAAAAAGATGTAGGTCAATTTAATCCCATCAAAAACAATACCTGCCAAAAAAACCAAGTCTCGCAACTCAGTTGTTCTACGGTAAAAAGTTGTGAGATCCATGTAATACCAAGTCCAGGCCAGGAAATCCCCAACGCTCCACATAAATATATTGACTTGGCCATCGCACTAAATAATTTAATTTACACGTCACGTTTTCATGCGATGGCCAAGTCAATATATCCATGCAAAACGTTAAAGATTTCCTGGCCTGGACTTGGTATTACATGGATCTCACAACCCTCTACCGTAGAACAACTGAGTTGCGAGACTTGGCCTCCTTGACAAGTATTGTTTTTGATGGGATCTCATTTCTTTTTGTATTTTGTAGACAGCAGTTATGTATCTAGAAAACTGGACCGAAATTGAAAAATTTTACTCGACTTGGCGGTTGCACTACCGTGCCCCCAAATATTTTAGTTTTTCCTTGATTCATACACCAAACACTACTTATATTCCAAATTTGAAGCTTCTAGGTCTGCTAGATAAATAATAACCCAGAAAAAATGACTAAAACTTTATTGTTTTGAGTTACCTGTTCCCTTTGATCATTTTTAATGTCTCAAAAAGACTATAACAAATATCTAATTAATTCTTAAAATGTTTAGAAAAGTCTAATTGTTTTGAGTTACTTTTTTTCAGATGGCTATCCCTTGTGATTTATAAATAAGTAAAAAAAAATACTGAAGCCAAATATATTATTTAGTATACAGTAACGAAGGTAATTAATTCTCAAAATCTGTCTTATTAAAATTTATTTTCATTAAACATTGTTTTATTTTGTAAGTATGGTCACCCTACAATCTATAGAAGTACGATGCGGCTAAACGTGGGCCGCCGTATTGAAGAACGTAATATCGCAATGACAATCCGCCTAAACGTTGAACCGCCGTATTACAAAACAGAGCTGTAATGTAAAATGCCTAGTGGTAATGTAAAACGGCGGATTATACAATCCGACTGCGACATAGACACCAGGTATGTCGAAGTTCAAACTATTAACCTTTGATAGGTTTCCGATAATTATTGTACCTACCTACCCGCTGCAGCGGCAACTACAATTAGGTTAAAAGTTCAAGTATGTAATGTTAAGTAGGTGCCTATATAATTATCTTCACTAATAGGAATTTGATTGTTTGTTTAAATTGAATAGTCTCCGAAACTATTGAACCGATTTGAAAAATTCTTTCATCATTAGAATTGTACATTATCCCTGATGAACTAAGGCTATATAATATGGATGGATCAAAATAGACCGAAATTAACGCGGGCGAAGTCGCAGGCAAAAGTTAGTCAACAATAAAATGGTAGAAATACAGTTAACTTTTTGCATCTAAAGTATGAGAATTCCCCGTAACAGTTAACTTCCCAGTATTTACCGTGACAGCCAGCACCCTCTAGTTTGTTTTGCTTTAGTTCAGCAAACCGGATTAAACCGGTGTGATCCGGCTCCAGCTGGCCTGCAGGAGACGCCAATTTGCGGAATAATCGCCGCTGCGAACTGCACAGTCGATTCCTTAAATTAATTCAGTGTTTCCAGCGAGGGATGTACGCTGTCGATACTTGGAAACGTCTAATTCTGTCAACGTCAATAGTTTGTGACACATAATAGTTTGAATAGTGTACCTAATTAGCTGAAACACTTGATTCCCAGGGGATGAATGAATACCGGTTCTAGAGGTAATTGTTTTGACATTTCGAAAAGCGACGTCGTTTCCAGGTACTTAGTTTGTTGAAGTTATGTTGTTTGTAATATGAATATTATGGTTGAATTAATTTCAACGGGTTTTAACGTGATACGCGGATAGGTAACATTGAAATAATATTAAACCTGTATTTGCCTGACGTTTCGACCGAGTTGCACCGGCCGTGGTCACAGGCTGAATATTATGGTGACAAAAATTTACGAGGACTTTCGATACCTATACTGAAAATCTTAGTAATGGAGGAAAATCGGTGATTTTTTTAGAAAATATAAAGCTCAGCAGAAGACTGGCAGAAGCAAGAAAATGTGTTACCCGATGTGACATGATGATTAAAAATTATTAGTTTTGGTTGCACACGGTATTAGAAAAAGTAGAGTAGTAGACTTTTCGTTAGTAGAGTATTGTTCATAGCATATTACAATATTTTACAATAGAGGTCGAGTAACTCAATTCTTGGTTATAAGAGTGATTGACTAGATCTAGCTTTGACTAATCGACATCGAGATAAGCTCAGCACTAGCGATAATTGTAGTGCTAACTACTCCTCCAAGCACTCCAGGTCGCAGCCCTTTGTCCAACGGCTCCGTTGCTTAATATTCCCGACGCTCCCGCGGGAACCGGTTAGAACTGCTTATAACTTGTGTTGGGTTTTCTTTTAAAGGCAATCGGATTAGACGCTGCAATGGCGCCTTGGGAGAATGTTAAGCAGTAACTGGTAAGTTAATTAGGTAAGATCGGATTTGGGTTGCCTTCGAAAGGCCTATTCAGCCTAACTTTTGGCTATAGAATGAATACTAAATAGAATATGTGGTGTGAGCGGTCATTAAACGAAGCTGATTTTATTTTGATGTGGCTTTTACATTGGAGATGAGATGAGATTTGATTAACTATGTGATTAATCGGTATTGATAAGTAAGTTATTTTGTAGAGGCCTTGGATTAAAATAAAAATCTAAGTTAAAGCCAGATGATCATACATGCAGTACCTACCTACCCCTATTTTTGTATAAACATATTAAGTAGGTAGTTGCTTTCATATTTTTTTCAAAAGGAAAACCATTATAAAATTACAAAAATATTAATTTAAAATGTGAAAATGCTGTATTCAGCACAGTGACACCAGTGAGAAATGCACTTATTCAGAGAACTTTCAGGACTGAAAAAAGCTCTAGTCTGACAATCAGCAAAGATAATCTTTCCATTCGGCGCGGCGTCAAAGGGAGCTGCGAATCTGACAGATAATGATCCGAGCACGACTGTACCTTACGCGATGGGAATTTTTGATAAAGAGAGGGTAGCAATTCTATTTTTCTTAAGAAAAAAAATGCAAAAATAGTTAAACCTCACGGTGATATCCTCGCAGAAGAAAGGTTAAATTTTAAGTTAAGTAATATTAAGTTACAAGGATTTTTTTAGATTAAAAACAAAATCGTTAATTTTCAGCTAAGCTAGGATTTAATGACTGTGAGAGGTGTAAGCACGAGCAGCTTATTGAATTATTATTGGTAGAGTCGTCCAGTTATGTTCTAATATTAGGTATTAAATCCTTTATCGATAGTGAGTTAGGCTGTTCACATGAACTTAGAGATATCTACTCTCTACTCTCTTGATCTAGGTCTACGTTTGATTATTTGTGTAGTCAAAACCAGTGTTCCAATTTCTCTGGTTTGCTCTTCGGGTGCAAACAATGAACTTTAGCTTCACGATTCATATTATCTCCAAAATATTTTTTTTACAATACTCTAACCCGCCAAAAAGTGGTCCAATACTCTAACCCGCCAAGAAGTGGTCGCTATGGTTGAAATTGGTCGGTGAATCAATAAATACAGCAGACAGCACATCAGACTCTACATTTCTCTTCCAAAATCACACCTATTAAAGCGGACGTAAGATACCAGGGTGCAGCCTGATGTGCCGTCCGTACACAGTGCCGGATTAAAGTTTCAACCACACCAACGCGTGCAGATCGCCATCGCCGGCGCGATCAACGGCCAATGACAGGTCGCGCGAACCATGACAGTTCGCGCGACCTGTCATTTCCCTATAATCGCGCCGGCGATGGCGATCTGCACGCGTTGGTAGTCGCGCGATTTGAAAACGCGCGTTAAAATTTTGCCATCTGAACATAGCCTAAGACTATGTTTATGGATTAATCCAGCACTGTCAGTACATTATCTCCACCGCACCTGAGTGCGTGTGTATCCGCGGATTCCGCGGATATACACCGGCCTCGGAAGCGCCGGCATGCAAATGGGCGGAACCACGCCGGGCCTGCTCTTCGTTATTTATGGCTTCGGAGTCGAAACGAAAAGTCTAAGCTGTAATTTATTTATTGTAATAAACGCTACTTACCTACTCGTAGCGTAGATACTGCCTTTTTGTAGTATAGTAACAGGAACGTAGTGGCATAGAAAAAACTACTCTGGTAGTGGGGAGAAAAAATTACTGTCGTCTTAAAAGAACATTTTGGAAACTTGATAGAATGTAAACTGAAAAGCTGAATGTTATCGGACTGCAAAATCTTAAGTCTGATGGACGGAAAATGATTAAAATAAGCAGTAAAATGCCTGAAAAAAAATGTAACCTAAAGAAAAAAAGAAGATAATATATTCCTGAATTAGAATATGATTGCACGTAAAAAAATTTAATCAGTATGTAGGTATTTTCAGAAATTTTCATAGATTACCTACAAAGTAAAACTGCGCATTAAAGCTACAATTTGGCATAGCAAGTATGTCATTGTGCTACAAATTTATTATTTAATCCGCGGATGTCCCGCGTCCCGGGTTGTTCCAGGAAGGGCGGGATTTAATTATTGTTTAATTAATAATTATGGTTCCGACAGCTTTGTACAGCCGCTGGGCAGGGTAAAGGTAAAACCCTGGCAACAACACTCGATACGCAACACGTCATCATTTTAAAACACGTCCCATTCTCAGGTGGGCAAATTTTAACCTTTTCTATGGACCCCGGAAGGGCCGATTTTTTTTATCCACAACGAGGAAGCTCTTGGCCTGTATCTCACCTGATGGTAAGTTATGATCAGGCCGAAGATGGAAGCGAGCTTCACCCGGAATCCTCAACCACGGAGGATTTCTATCGATCGAAAGCGGCAGCTCAACATAGTCCTAAACAACCGTAATCTGTATTGTTATAGTAGGTATTTATTATGAAATTTTTGTTTTCTTTCTCTACTCTACAGTTTGGCACGGTTGGTACTTGGTAAGTACTTTCGCCCATTCTTTCATAAACTTTCACATTTATAACATTAGTAGGAAGTAGGATAAATTGAATCCATTTTTTCTCCATGATAAAGACTTTCATTTACATGTAAAGAATAAATATTTTAGAGCTTTAGAGCTTATGATGGAGATCGTTTATAATGATGGGAATGGGAATCACCTTGTGGGTAGACAGACGACCTTATAGGTAACAGGAAGATGTTGGATTCAGGTCACTACCAACCGGCCTATATGTAAATATGTTCAGCGGTGGACACATTCTGTCACTGAAATGATGATGACTGACATCAGTAGTGAAAGATTGATAGAGTTTGATGTAAAAAAAAAGAGAATTCCAAGGACGAGCGAAACCTGGCCATATCGCTAGTCGTCCTCAACAATGAGCACCCCTGCTTGGAGATTATTCCACCGGTGTGCAGCTCATCTCCATTTATAGCATTATCTCCGTGAGACAGGCTTCATGCCTATTGCTTCGCGAAAGCCTATCTACAATGTACTCCTTACATTGTTGTGGAAATAGTACGAGTATAGGCACGTGCCGTTTTTACCCGACTGCGTCAGAAGGAGGGTTATTGTGAGTCTTTGAAAGAATAAGAAAACGCCGTATAGTGAGTGACAAGATCTATAGGTGAATACCTATAGATAATATAATTATTTTTCTTATAACTTGTTTTTAATAAATAGCCAAGTTCCAAGGGGCTTTTCAAGCTTTCTCGTCTATTGCTATAGGTACTGTTACTTAAAACTAAAAGCTAGATTTTTGTAGTTTTAATAGCCAGTTTTCGTTAGAGTCTATTTAACGTAACTCCCTCCTCACCCCCACAATAGTGACGTCAAAATGATTGTAACATTGTGTCTGTTTTGCACTTAACCATAGTCCTAAACATACAACTCATTGAGAGAAAATAATATGACTATTGGCAATCGAATGAAGCTATCGTTAAGCCATTCGATTCCTGGACATTAAGCCATTAAATTTTTAAGCCAAATCCCTTTAAGCACTGAACAAACGACTTCAATTAAAACCCGCGCTGGCTAACTGTTTTTATTTCCACCTCATTAACGGATAAGTGCATAAAACGATAGAACTGAGGGTCACTTCGCTGTATGAGGTTTAATTAAATAGTTTAATTAAATTTTAGCGTAACCGTTTGACTGCGAGACGGCCGACTCGTTACTTCGCGTTTCACACTTAACGAGTTGGCGTAATTTACAAGCGATTTTGGCTTTGGTTGAACTTTTATCAAAGGGAAATGAAGGACCAAAAAATATTACTCATGTAGTTTTATAAAAATAGAGGAAGACTGATAACATACACCTAGATGCCACGAGAAAAAAATAGTACAGAGCATCTTATTTCTACAGGCACATTAAAATTAGGTTTCATTCAACTCAAAGTGAAATTCTTTTTTGTGCACTGAAATTAGTAAAGCAGTTTATAACCTCTTAAGCCTGAGATCCATTAGCAGTACTTAAAATTGTGGCTCTTGTAATGAAGAATTTTGAAACGGCGACTCTGACTTTTTGATTCCAACACAATTTTTTTACGACACAGACTTATCTTCTAGATTAGTATTAAACTATGGTTTTGATATCACAAGTTAAATCATTTCTGTTTTAGTTTTCTAGTTTCACGACATCCTATTACTTATTAGAACTCGCTCGTATCTTACAGACAGTGTGATAGCGCACCGCAGTTCCGGAGCGTGCGCTATCTCATAATTAATTAAAAATATTTCTTCCCTCCACCATGTAATTGCGCCTATTTACCCCCCACCCTTACTCTTCCCCTCTTCCCCCTTCGACTTAGCCTAAGGAAGGCAATGAATTTCCGAAAATAGCGCGATTTATACTCTTATCTATTCTAATCGAAAATTAAATAGGTAAGAAGATGGGATAATTTAAAAAAATATTAAACAAAAAGGAAGTAGAAGAAAAAAAAATTGAATTTTAATAAAGGTCTGAAATATTTAGCTGCATGTTTTTTCAGGAAACTAACAAATGAAAACCAAGACTTTCGGAAACAGGTCCTACTTACGAGTAGATAGCCTTCTGAAACAAAACGTAACGTGGTAAGGTTGGTAACTAAAATATTCTGTTACTTAAAATATTTTGGTGCCTACAGAATGACTGAATCAATCTAGCGATTTAAAATACCTACCTAACTCAAGAAAATATATTTAAAAAAACATTGCAATCGCACGTCTAGTTATCTACGAGCTAAATAAACTTAACTGCTTAATTTAAGGATCGTAATTATCAAACGGGAGAACTTCCAGTTTGTTTCCGTGTTTTATTGCGATGTTTTCATTGGAGTTTCGTAATTAATGGCGCTAATAATGGCTCGGACATAATACAAGTGTTCCAAGTTTATATTCTGTTCTGTAGCCCTCTGATTAATTTGGTTGTGGGAAAGACTGTTTAACTTTCGCCGGGAACAACGGTCGCAGGTTGGGTATGGGTATAATGGATAGCTGTATCTAGACTGTGGAAAAATACGCGGTGCAGTAGAGAAAATGAGAGTTCTATCGGTCTATCAGATTCTGTATCTACTTATAATAGGTATTGAGAGACTGATATTAAATCTTGAAGTGGTAAAAAAAAGCCACATAGTTTTTTATTACAAAGAAGCTCGTGAAACTGCTAATTTTTTGTTTAGGTAGGTACTTTCTTGATGAGTATGCAATACAAACTTACTAGGTATAACTGCTTATGCTAATTTTTGAGACACAGCTAGTATGCATTGGCGTATCTGGGGTTCTTTTTCAGGGGGGCCTGTAGGCCTAGGATGCGCGCCGCAATAAGCGGTTATCACGCCATTTTATCGATGCCTGCCATGTTATATTTTTATCTTAGAAACGTGACATGATAGATATTGATTAAAACTCATAAAACTCATTTATTTCTGTAAATAGGCTTAAAAAAAGCACTTTTACACGTCCCAGTATTAACCCTACCACTGCTTCAGGACAATAAATGGGCCAGTGCTGAGAAGAAGCAGCGCAAGAAACTCAGTCACTATTGTCAGCCTCTTTCTCAAAGGTTTACATGCTTTAAAATGTACAAAGTTATAAATATTTATGCGAGCTAGGCAGTAAAGTATCCCAAACATTTTTATCTTTTAAATAATCATCGACTTTATAGTAGCCCTTTTTCATTAAGGTACTTTTAATATGTGCTTTGAATTTATGAATGGGTAGTTCTACAACAGTTTGTGGTAATTTATTAAAGAATTTAATACATTTTCCCATAAATGAATTACCAATCTTATGCAATCTGAAATTTGGAACGGCAAGTTTATTTTTGTTTCTTGTATTAAAGTTATGCAAATCGCTCTTTTTCGTGAATTGCTCTATATTTTTGCGGACATATAAAAGGTTTTTGGTTTCGGTTATTCTTGAAGTAGCTTATCTGCTAACTGTGAAAGCTTAGGTATGACAGCGTTTTCAGGACACAATCAACTTGCCAAAGCCTGGCATTTCGCACAATAATCCAGGAACACTGGTAATCCTGTACAGAGAGCCGGGGATTTCCTTATCACGAGATTATAGCCGACCGGGCGATCTTAAAGTCCCCGCTGAGCTATAAATTGATAACAGAGCTGATAAGTTAAATACAAAGCTCATAGGGATGAGTGGGAACGGCACATTAATACGGTATTGAGTATACATGTAGTGTAGAGTGAGCTAATAATAGCTGCTTAATACAATACTATCCATTCGCGATGGGTTAGGCGATAAGTTTGCCGGTGGCGGTATGACGTCACTCGAAGTAAAACGTCTATAACTATAACAAACTATATTTAAAATATATTTTGTTTATTATTATTGATAAATATTGTGTATTTGCGTAAAATAAGACACATTAATTGCGTTTAATCACTAGCTAATTGCGCTTAATCGCGGTTGGGGGAGGGGGACGCGCATTCCACGGACCGGCAAACTTAGCGCGAACGGGTAGTAGTCAGTGCTTACTTAATATGTATGTGTTTGTGTACATACTCATACCTTCATACTTGAGAATCATTAAGTTACAGTAAAAAATATTGATATAGAGACTTGAGATTGATATAGGGCACGCATTTTCTACAATATTCAACTTTGCAATCAAAGATTAGATAAAGGTACATCACTAGAGGCGGGAAAAGATAAATTAGGACAATGTTTCCGCTGTAAATTGTATTATGCTTAAAAAATTGCTACAGTGGCAATACAGAGTATCCCTTTGCACTAAAATGGTGAAAATTAGATAACATCGTAGAAAATGCGAGTACCTATGTATCTATTTTGAATGTTATTTAAGGGCAGTCTCTACTTCGAAGGATGCGAAAGTTGCCTACACCCATTAACTTCATCCCTGGCTTAGCGATCACGGTGCCTAAAACAATTGACAGGCGAGAGCCAACTCAAGCCAACGCAAGGCTCGGTTAACCCGTCAATGCTCGTGTTATTATCGTGGCGCGACAGCCCAAGACTATTAGTCTAGGAGACCGCAAACAGATGCTGTGAGCACAGTGGAAGGGAACAGTAAGATATCTTCATAGAAGCAATTTCATTTTACACGTGTGCATGGCAAACTAGATGACTTCTTATGCAAATCGTTATGACTGGAAATAAAATGATTGAAAAATGTAGGTATACTTCATGTTCAAACTATACAGGGTGGCCCAAAAAGTAGTGGCAAGCCGACACCCAGAGGTAGAGCATCACTAGGGCTACCCAAATCATCCCTATGTATGTTCCGCGATTTTTGATAGTTTTCGAGTTATGATGGTTTGTAATTTCTGTGCTTAGGCACTTTTTTTGTTACTGTGGTGCGAATAGTCAAGTTTGAACTTTTTGGGATACCCTGTATGCAGCTACATAGTATAGTCTTTTAAGCCCCGCGAATCTACGCTAAGTTAAGCGGTCATATTATGGGATCGCTTGGAGATTGAACGGTTAAAAAGTCACCTTGTTTATAGAATCTCGTTTTTTTTTGCATTTTAAATAAATAAATAAATAATAAATAAATCTTTGGACGATTTCACACAGCGCCAGCTAGCCCCAAAGTAAGCAACTTAATGCTTGTGTTATGGGTGCTAGCTTAACGGATATACTACTTATATACTTTTTTTTTTAAATACATACATATTATACATAGTAACACCCAGACCCGTCACAGAAATTAAAATTCATCATTTCAATTTCTGCCCGGCCGGGAATCGAACCCGGGACCTCTCGGCATAGTAGTCCGTTCTGAACCACTACACCAAACGGCCGACGTATTTTGGTAGGCTGTTCGCATGAAGATATTCTACTATTCCCTTTACTAGGCTGTAATGGTAGCCCGTGTTATCAGCGCGCGGTCCACACGACCCCAACTCGCAAACACGCATTATCTCGGCCTCTTAACGAAGTGCGGGTTAACTCAGGATTAGACTTAGCTCTGCTATTGTGGAATTAAGGGATGAGCAACCTAACACCTTATGGCTTGAGAAACAAGAATGGTTTTCATTTTTCAACAGCCAATCTGTGCTGTGTGATATTGAGATTAGCTCAATAATTTAAAATTTTCACTACAACAATAACATATCTTGCTACCACTTTCTTTGAAATATTATTTTTATTTGATTTGATTTGAAATACCTAACTTACTACGAGTAAATACAATTATCATACCTTTCCAATTCAGTACGGTTTCAGGTAAGGTAAACGGTCTGAAACAACATGGCGTCGCTACAAACACCCTATTAACTAAATACGTAGTCTGACAGATACAAAACACAAAACCAGCAGGAGTAAAACAAAACATAAAAACGTGTGTCACTTACTACAGGACCGAAATAATTTAAAGACTAATAGCACGTAATAAATGCTCGCTAATACGCCTACCTACCCTTGATATATTAAAAAATCATTGAACTGCTCTTAGCTACGCATAAAAATGTCTAACATCACATATAAGTAAGTAACTTACAGAAGAGAATGTGGCGCGAGGAGCAAACCATTGATTTCCTATATCCCTACTTCTGTTATCCGTGTCCCTACGCCTTCAAATACTTATCAATCATGTCCGAGATTCATTCATCTCGCAATTCACGCCTTCAAATTCTTATCAAGGGTCTAAAAAACACAACATCCATTCTGCCAGACATGTGTTCGAGACATTTGGCTAAACAAAATGCCAATCGCGCCGGGCCTAGAGATATCCCCTAAATATATTTGTCAAGGCTGTCCTGTCGAAGCCCAGATGCGATCTACACGGGACATATTACTCCAATCTTCCATCTCATCTGACTGGGACTGTTGCATACTGAGTGATGCGGGATGGACGAAATGTGGACTCGGCATTACAACGGCAAATGTCGGATACATACTTGGCTATTGCGTGTCACCAGCACTAGATGAAGAGCGATCAAAGCCTAATGTAATGCCAAATTGTCAATTGTACTGGTCATGCTTTTTAAAAAAGTCACGCGCGTTTTTCTTCAGCCCAATGCGTATTCAGCTGAAAACACGAGTACTCAGTCAGCTTAATAGCAAGTTGTTTCACGTCACGACCGAGTTGAAATTCCCGTGAATCGCATTTTAGTCACAAAGGCGACAGTGAGATATCGAATAACGATGGAAATCGAAATAGACACTGACCTTAACGTTTTACAAAAACACTCACCGTGCAGAATTATTTTTTTCAAAGCAAACATTTAACTTTAAATTACCAAAAACTTATCTTATTTTAACATTGACATTACTACTTTGTTAGTTTGTTTCAGCCAAATTACGTCCACTGTTGACAAAGGACTCTCCCAAGGATTTCCATAACGACTGGTCCCGCGCTGCCCGTATCCTAAGTACATACTTCCACGATTTTCACCAGATCGGCGCAAATTTTTTTCACAAGTGAAAAATTGCCGCATCCATTCTTCGTAACTCCAGCAAGAATTCGGGGTACGCAAACCATTTGAATCTATCCGACTGCCGGAGCTAATGCGTACGTAATCACGGGCGCGATACACGAGGCCTATCGCTTGTGAATAAACAGATTTACCTACACGTAATCTCGACTCTTGGAAGAAAGAATACCGAGTCTTTTAAATTACTTCCCTTTTCTGGGGGTTATTAAATCTTTAAGTGAATGCTACAGTCTTTAAGGATTAAGGCGATTAGAGTCCTCAATGACCTTGGGCGTTTGACCTTCACGCCGCGAGCAACACCCGCGCACCCCGCACCGAAAACTCCGATTTGACACCGATCAAAAATACACGGGCATAGGTAGATACAGAATAGAAGCTCTTTCTTCATACATTACTGCCTATTATTTTAAACTTAAATTGATGAACCTTGATGTCGGTGTCATTTAACTCAGGCGTAAAGGTATTTAATAAAAATAACGAAATCCATGAACATTTTGTGCGGGATAAAATTTTATTTTATTTTTTGTAAATTTTCTAATGCTTTTGTCGGTTCAGTCGTTCTCGAAATTTGAACAAACCCGACTTTATTACAAGCTTTTATTTAGCTTGCAATTTATGATGTACCTATGTAGGTAATTACATAAATGTTTGTTCGGGTGGAATCTTGCAAGCTGAATTAGTTAGACCAACTTCCTGACGACAACTAGGCTAGATGACAAAATTTCAATTATTTGTCCGTCAGACAGATAATTAGAAAATATTAGACTCATATTTTTTATTTTCTTTCATAATTAAATAATAACAGTGCTACATCGAGTTGAAATGGCGCGATACGCCACGCTTGAGTAGAATTTTTACTCAAATGTGACGTCACGCGACATTTCAACTCAATATAATACTGTAATTATTCGATTATGGAAAAAAATAAAAAATATAGTCTAATCTTTTCTAATTATCTGTCTGACGGACTAAATAGAATTTTGATTCATAACATTGTGTAAAAGCTGCGCACGTGACGTTGGCGGAACAGTGTGCCCCCAGTGGCGAAAAAACACAAGTCCATCGCCATCAACAAATAAAGAAGAAGAAGAAGAATTTCGATTTCATTACCCAGTCATCATCCCTATTGGAACGCATTAGTACCTAGTATTGTCTATGGCCTAAAAAAGCAAATGTTTCTGCTTTTGTCTATTGTCATTCTCTCTGTGTCACTTATGAAGAATAAACTGAAAATGTATTTGTCTTTTTATTAGAAATCCTTCATCAATTGATTGAGTTAAAATTTCGGATATACATGTAATACGGGTGACAATTCAATATTGTGATGACGTGGAGCTGATCTGATGGTAGAGCTGGAATGCCAGTGGCCCCATAGCAACTCCGGGATTAAACGATTCCATCGAGTTTAGGCTCGTTTGATTTGTATTTATTTATTATTATACCTAAATAATTTCATTACAATTTTCTAAAAATGCACAAAAACTTAAAAATCTTGAAAACGGTGATATTTTTACTGGGGTCAAAATTGGACGTTAGGGAAACCATGGCGAGGCCTATTGATGGTTGAAGGGTTATCCATTGTTTTTGGGACACCCTGTATAAGCAAGTACCTAATGTTATATAAGTACGCTACTTTGAAAATCATGAGTCTTCAATTCTCTAAGGTAAACTGCAGGGTCTGATGATGGAGCTGGAATGTGGCCATAGGAATAGGCTAGTTTCTTTAAAAAAGACTTTTGGTCCGTCAATTTTACATTATCAAAAAATATTGGACACAGGATATTTTTATTTGTCAATTAAACAAGTAATTACTAAGATATGATGCGATGAAATTCCGCGTGACGACACAAATCGCCACATTTTTAAGCATGCCTTGACGTCATGTGCCTCATCTTCTGAACTTTGGTGCGCTTCATCTCTAAATTTTCATAAGTTTAAAAAAGTGAAAAATACATTTAGAGTTTTTTTTGGTAAGTTCACCGACGGACTAATTCAAACTCTTGCTACTTTCTTGCTTTATCCACGAAACATCCCTATTCTTCGAAATTAATACGATCTATAAACGGAAAATCTCTGCTACTACGCCGCAGTAAATTCCCCATCATAAATAAAAAGATTTTTTTAAAACAAGCTCTTGTATATACCTATAGTCTACTAAAGGCATGAAATAGATTAATTTCACCAAAAGGTAGGACACCGACACCGACTCCGAAAATGGCTAATTTTGTAATGAGTATCCAAATTTTTAATAAGCTCTATAGAACAATTCAATACCACTTTATCTTATTTTTTTTAATGTGACAGGACTGACAGGAGGCAAACGAGCAAACGGATCACCTGTTGGTAAATGATTACCGTCACCCATAGACACCCGCAGACCCAGGGGCGTTACAGGTGTTATTTTTAATTGTGGTATTTTCGCGAAGAAACATATTTAAAATCTAATTCTAATAAGTATGAAAAATATAAATTGTTTTCTTCACGTAAATCGATTAAGTTACAGATTCTGACTAGCTCCTAATTTGGATACTGATTGCAAAGGCCTAGTAAATAAATAACGTAATAATTTTTCTACTTGTATTTATCTAGTGCAGTTGTTTTGGAGTCAATTATAGTTTTTTTACACTAATAGATTCTATTCAGGTAGAAAATAGCGTCTGAGCGCGTCATAATTCAATTGTATCATCTGACTGCACGTACTCTATGAACAATTCTGACATAAAATCTATTGTCGAACAAAAGCTGGGTTGCACCATCTTACTTCAACTTTGACAAGCGTCAAAAGTCTGTCTAACTCCATACAAAAAACACCGGTTATCGCCAAAGCTACGGTCAAAGTTAGGTCACGTCAGGTAGTGCAACTTAGCCAAAGAAAAAATTCATTTTGATCGCTAATGTCAGTTTGTAGCGAGTGACACAACCTCCTCGTCTGAAGGCCAGCGGCCGACTGCCGCCCGCACCCCGCGAAGGCCCCCTCAACAGCAAAACGTTCGGAATTTATCAAAAGTAAAATTTATGAATGAAAGTATTGTTCGATTGAAAAACGCAACGTGTCATTTAAAGATTAAAGAATTCCCAATCTATTCGTGCAAAAATCTTTTAAATTAAAATAGCCGTTTTGGAGGAGTAGGGAATTTAAGTAAAAAATCGATGTCCCGTATTTATTTTTTTAATCCAAAACAAAGACACGGAGCGAAAATTCAAACGTCACAAATGTAGTCCTTGAACTGTTGTATAACATACATTTTTTTCAACTATTTCTGTCCAGCAGTAAAAGAGGAGTAGGCTTTACAAAATGCCCATTTAGCGCGGATTGAGGACACTAATCGCCTTAAGTAAATATTAAAGCCTGGTCCGTGAGCACGTAGAATTTTGTCCAATGACCCCTAGCTACCCATCCTTATCGCTCGCGCGTAATTATATTGCTATCGCGACTGTGCGACGGGCGCACGCAGTGAGTGTGCGAGCGCGACAGCAACAGAATTACGGGCGAGCGATAAGGATGGGTAGCTTGGGGTCATTGGACAAAATTCTACGTGCTCGCGGACCAGGCTTTAGTAAGCACATCGCTAGACCTTAAACGGGTTTTTTTTTTTTTTTTTTTTATCCACAACGAGGAAGCTCTTGACCTGTATCTCACCTGATGGTAAGTGACGATCAGGCCGAAGGTGGAAGCGAGCTTCACCCGGAATCCTCAACCACGGAGGAACTGGCTATCTTACCTCTAACTGTCGGAACACAATAATGCTGTTAACATTGTTGTTATGGCGACAGACTTAGGTAAGATGGTGGTAGCTAGCCAGGCGGACTTAGAACAAGCCCTACCACCAACCAAACCGAACAGAAAAATCTGCCCCCACTGGGAATCGAACCCGGGACCTCTGCGTCTGAAGCAGGTGGTCTAACCACTAGACCACAGAGGCGGTTTATTATTCCCACCTCTCGTTCCCACCGCTATGTAGCCAGGATCTACAGCTTGACCGGCAATAAAAACCCAACCAGTGAAGTTCAACTTTGTTACGGAAAAAAGTTAAACTGTCATTGGATTCACAACAAAATTAATCAGAAGAAGGAGTTCGAAGTTAAGGTTCAACTTCCCTCTAGTGCAAAACGGATGATAGGTGACAAAACAAAGTTTACCTTTAATCTTTCAAGCTCCGCGAATCTAGACACAATAGATAATCAATTGTTATGACATTAATTAATGCCGTCTGGGACTCAATCGGTTAAGAACCTTGAAGAGCACCACGGACAGTAAGCATCAATTAAGGTACGAGTACCTATTAGCTTCCTGCCAATAATATGTATTTTAACAAAATTGCTTAAAAGCATGGAAATTGTTAGACTTTAGTTAAAGTACAACAAAAAAGATGTATTAGGTATATTTCCAGCGATACTCAAAAGCTTTTTATAACGAAAAAAATTAGTGGAATTTCAGACATAAATTGTTATTTAGACGAAGATTTACGTCAAATAGTTTCAAATCGATTTCAGGAAAGTAACAAATAGTTTCCTTTCATGAAACCAGGACCCTGAACAGGCATTCCTGAAAAATGTCTTTACAACAAAAGCTTATTTCGTAAAAACCTGATTTATCGCGCCGCAGGTTTAATACAACGGCGGAGGATGAAAAGGATGCTGTGTATTTCGATAAAAATACTCTGGTATAATGGATTCTTTGTAGTATTGTGAAAAATGACTAAATTAGGCTTTATGGACGTCTGCGTTTCGCCAGCTCATGTGGGTAATGTAGCATTTTAAACTGTTTGATAATTCAGTTTACCTAAAAGCATTAGAAAGTTCATAAAATTCAGTTTTTTTTAGATAATTTCTCGAAAATTTTATTGGTAGTGGTCATGTATTTTGACAGGAAAGATCCATGGACGTTTATGATTTTTATTGCTACTAAAATAATAAACGCAAAATCTCTCCCATCTCACACATCACACCATTAAGAGAGGAGAAAACTTCTGCACCTAGATCGAAACCTAGGTCTAAAAATAATACCAGTTCCTAAAGTAAAGAGCTAACCTTGCTATAACTCTTTATTGGACACTATAATAAGTTTCCATTGTAGTAGGAACAGACAAACCATTATTTATAGGAACACAATGGGCGCTAATGCGGCGGAAAATATGGCTATGGCCTAATTTTATATAGTGACCGGGACGCATCAGAGCAAACACTACTCCGAGGTTGTAAAATTCGTTAGTTAGAATTAGTTTTGTTAGAATTCAAGTCAGTAAAATATTATTTGGAGTGCTTGTAAATTCATTGTAATAGCAGGTAATGCCGTTAGAAAGAGAACAAAATGACAGTCTGAAAGTCTTTGAATCTTTCAAAGTGGGCTAAGCCTACGGCTCACCGTTCTAAAGATAAGTTACTTACGACCAGGGAAAAGGCATGAGTCCTACTAGCCAGGGCTTAAGTGTGAAATGAGTTTTCCAAAACGCTTTTGAAAGAGAAAATCTAGTTAAATTTTTAACGACAAGTGACCTCAGCAGCTTTGATGATTCAAGGGGAAGGTTTTTAAGTACATACAATTTTTACTGAGAAGCAGGAACGGGTCGCTAGTTTAGTATAAGAATAAAAAAAGATGAAGACATATAATCGATTTTTTTTATAGGAAATATCAAATAGAAAAAACCTTTAGTGATTAAAAGATGTGTAGCTTAGTTTTAGCAAATGCGCAGCCAAAAGGCGCGGGCTTGGAACCCTCCCAGGCGGGCGGCAAAAAACTACGCGCTACGTGAACAGAAAGTTTCTCGCCATCTGCGCTGGCCGTTGCGAGACATATTTCTTCAATTCAAAATACCACCTATAAAAGTTTGCACTTGATTGTGCAGTCGTTGATTCAAACTGCAGTCATGTGGTCTAATAATAAAAAGTAACATTACCTACCTAGTTGCAGTCGTAATAATTATCATAATAAGATCAAAAAGTTTGACATGGTTGTGAACTCAGAGAGAGAAAAGGAAGAAGAAGAAAAAAACTTTAATTTTCGGACATTATTCTTATGCTTATCCTAGTACAATATTCGGTATACACGGAAACACTGCAGTAATTTGGTTTCATGAGTTGAATGCGTTGATTATATTTATCTGAAAATTAGGATTGTATTGTGACAAAATTAGGTATTCAATAAAATTTATCGTATACCCGTACAGAACTGAAAATACTATCAGGCTTTGATTCTATTTTATTAAACTCATGAAGATTTTTAAGTTTCCTAAGAGTACTTGAAATTCAGCGTGTGTCGCTTTCTAACACGTGGGCAGCGATTTAAACTAGCTTGGTGCAACAAGTCCGGGGTTTAGGTCAAAGTGGGAACCAATCCTTTAGGTAAACTGCCGAACGAAGGTTAGTCGTAAGAAACCCCTATTTATTAATGGTGGGCAATATCAATCGTGTAAGATGCCTATGGAGATTTCGCTGCATCGGCAGATTACATTTGTCTTATTTATTTTCTATCTACTTACTGAGTGAATTCCTCTATTTTGACTATGATTTGGTCGGGCTTTCCAGTTTCTCTAGGTGGACCAATGACCTGGTGAAGATGCAGGGAGATCAGAAGTTCAGGACAGTTGGTTGTGGAAATCCTTGGGTTAGATTTTTGTCCAGCAGTGGAAATTACGAACAAAAGAAGATGCTAACGCACGTTTACACGTCATCATAACGTGGCTAAGGCCCAGTTTTTATGATTCATAGTTAAAATACCTAACTGTTAACCCATTTAGCCCTACCGTACCCCATGTGGTACGGTATCTTTTTGAAAATATTTCGAAGTACCAAACTGTTGTTAATTTGTAAAAAATATTGTGACAGTAAGCTTAAAGTGATTATTTTATATAAAAATATTTAAAAATATGTTTTAACAAGTGGTTTCGGAAATATTTATGAAATTCCTCGACAGAAAACCAAAAAAATATTTACAATGTATTTAAGAAGGTATATTTTCTTATTATTCATGGTGAATTACATCAATTTTATTTAAAAAATAGAGTACAATAGATATCATGACTATAAAAAAAATATTATTGAGATTATTTTTATACGGTTTATTCCAGTCTAAAATAGGTGTACCGTATAATGTACAGTAGGTCTATGCATGAGCAAATCATGAGAAAAAATATAATTTAATATTTATTATTATTTGTTTTAGGCTATTGATGCATCACTATATTGCCACAACTCATGAAAAATTTGATAATTTCAGCAAACATAAAGCAGTCTTGGTATTTTTCTACTGCTGTCTTGTCAGATGACCGCTAATGATGCTCAGATTGACGAAGATTTAGGCGATAAAGATAGTGTCAATGTAAATAATAACCGTCAGAGTTTTCTTCGATGGATTTTCTAAATTTCCATCATCGTGTTGCTAAATGCGATTATGGATAGCACTAAACGTAACAAATCAGAAGAAGCCAGGTCTTCTTCAGCTATCCTCACTAACTTCGGAGAAGGTGGGAAAAAAGAACCAAATGTGGTTAGTATCACAGAAAACGTCTTACAAGATATGCCAAGTGTGATACTAGTGATCATGAGATTTTATTTTTATTTTATATCATACAAAAATAAATAAAAATCTTCTTTGAACAACGTCTATGTTTTGCTTGCTTATAGACCTACTGTACCCTATACGGTACGGGCTCCCCACGGCCCCCTATTTATGGATTATTTTTTTAAATATTTTTTTCATGATTTTTAGGCTTCCCTTTGTAAGTTTTTGCTGAAAAAACGATTTTTATTTACAAAAATAATTATCGGTCTAAATGGGTTAATTTTTGCTACTAATAGTTAAATATTAACAAAATGTAAACTAATAGTTAAAAAATGTACTAAAAGCCAAGCTAATCATTGTTCGAAAAACATTTTTTTCTGTTAAATTTTCGAACAATGGTTAGCTTGAATTTTAGTGCATTTTTTAACATAAAAAAATTATTCAATTAACAATTTAAGATACAGGTAGATCAGGACAGTTCGTTATGGAAATCCTTGGGTTAGATTTTTGTCCAGCAGTGGAAATTACGAACAAAAGAAGATGCTAACGCACGTTTACACGTCATAACGAGGCTAAGTCAATTTCACGTGACTAACACATCACAAAATGATGACCAGCGGGAGAAGTGCATCGCGACGCGGTGTGAATGCGCCATTATCGATGTACCCGTTTCCTCCAATATAGTTGAAATTCAGCGGGAGTCGCGCCGATCACGCGAGCAGCGATTGGAGGCTGTCACGCGCCACAACAAGTCTGCTTCATAGAATATTGCGGATGGTTTTAAAGATAAAGCTTTAAGACAGGATTTTAAAAGATATGAGTTTTGTGTTAACTAGCACACAGACTTACGTTGCACTAATTAGTTATTTGCCAAACCATTACGGAATTACTAGAATCAGCGAAGAAAAAAAAACAGACACTGAAACCTCTAACTCTAACCAGTCATTTAAACGATTAGAACATTTAATCTCAACAGATAAATAACCGTATCTACTCGTATTTTATCAATAGCCACGTGCAGGCCCGGCCACTAAGGCCCCGTTTTTTGATTCGTAGTTAAAATAACCAATGGTCAAATTTGACAGATGTCAAATGACAAGTAGTTAAATATCAGAAAAAAATGTTTTTCGAACAATGGTTAGCTTGCTTTTAGTACATTTTTTAACTATTAGTTAACATTTTGTTAATATTTAACCATTAGTAGCAAAATTTAACAATTAGTTATTTTAACTAAGAATCAAAAAACTGGGCCTAAAGCGGTTTTCTGAATGTTTCCGAGGCCGGCGCACGGTGACACATTGCAGCTATTGCGAGTGTTGCAGCGTTGCGAACGATCGAGTAGCCGCGCGTGCCCGGAATTGGCGGGCTGGGTATTTGTTACCTATAGGGTAGCTATACTTTTGACACTATCAGTCATTTAAACGATTAGAACATTTAATCTCAACAGATAAATAACCGTATCTATTTTATCAATAGCCACGTGCAGGCCCGGCCACTAAAGCGGTGTTCCGAATGCTTCTGAGGCCGGTGCACGGTGACACATTGCAGCTATTGCGAGTGTTGCAGCGTTGCGAACGATCGCGTAGCCGCGCGTGCCCGGAATTGTCGGGCGCGGTATTTGTTACCTCTAAATACGGTGGCAATACTTTTGGCACTATCAGTAATTTAAACGATTAGAACATTTTAATCTCAACAGATAAATAACCGTATCTATTTTATCAATAGCCACGTGCAGGCCCGGCCACTAATGCGGTGTTCCGAATGTTTCCGAGGCCGGTGCACGGTGACACATTGCAGCTATTGCGAGTGTTGCAGCGTTGCGAGCGATCGCGTAGCCGCGCGTGCCCGGAATTGGCGGGTTGGATATTTGTTACCTCTAAATAGGGTGGCAATACTTTTGGCACTATCAGTAATTTAAACGATTAGAATATTTAATCTCAACAGATAAATAACAGTATCTATTTTGTTCCTTGCCACACTGGCGGATTACAAGCGGTTTGCAAGCGGAGTGGGCGGCGCGCCGCTTCGCTTAAACCGCTAGTGTGGCAAGGCCCTTAGAGTGGATTCGACAAAACAAAAGTAAATATTAATCTCAGAATAAACTTGTCATTTTGACATATTTCCCATACTGAAACTGTCAATGTGCCAGTTATACCAGGAGTTATACTTTAGGTAGGTATTAACCGAAACAAATTCAACTAAAGTTCTCTTTTATCAGAAAAGCTCCTACCATTGTTTTCAGTTCTATAATTTCTATCCTTCATAGGTAGTTGGACTTGATAATTTGATTATATTGATAAGTCCCTTGAAGCCATGATAAGGTATAATCCGTCTACCGCCAAAGCCTAAGCAGAATAATATAGAAATAAACCGGTATTGAGCCAGGAAAAAGATTTATGTAAGTTAGGATTTTACTAAGTTACAAACGAACGAAGTAAGTTACATAGATTTCCCAATATTGTTCGTCGCATAAGTTTGTCAAAAAAGTCAAAATCAAATTTAAATATCTTAATAAAAGATCTTAAATTCATGCACACCCTAGCGTATACCATTAACGACTTTGAAAGGTGTATTCAGACCGCGCGGGACCGTTCCTGTAAACCATACGCTTGTTTGTCTTCAATGCGCCATATTGTATCGGGAATATTTTAAAATGTATGTTCGAGAACATGGGGGTTTCCTGTATTATAGATTTACAGGTGTACGAGTATTTTGACAAAAATATACAAAGGTGCAGTAGATCGGGTTAATTGAAATATTTGGCTCGCGTTTATGTGAAACTGGAAAAGAAAACTTTATTTGGTAGGTAAACCGACGGACTAATTTTATTTTCGTATGGGGGTTGGTTTGCACGCTAGTTTAAAAACTTTGGGGTCCTATTTAGTTGTAACAGAAGCGAATTGGCAATAACATACATACACTTGGATACCTTTTTAGAATCACAATTTACCAAGGAAGTTTTCAAGATAATGGACACGATGGGCTTCCTACATTTTTTTACACGATGGCTGATCAAAAGTGTAAAATAATGAATTATTTTTTCCTTCTATTCTGCAATTTCTTTTATTTTTCATACTTTTGAACTAGTTATATTTGAATTTTAAACTTTTCCTTTGACAGCCCAACTATTCCTTGTGATTTAAAAAGATCTTCATTTGAAAAAAGTTGGCAATGAAAAAAGTAATCGTAGGTGGCAATATTCTAAAAATGCACAAACTTAAAATTCTTGGAAACAGTGATATTTTTATTAGGGTCAAAATTTTATATTAGGGAGACCATGGCGAGGCCTATCAATGGTTATAGGATTATCTATTGTTTTTGGGACACCCAGTATGTATAGTTTGATGTGCTGTTGTATGTTAATTAAAGCTATTAGAATCATCAGATTTCTTAATTTCTTTCAGCTCTTTGAACTGCCAGCCAGATTGAGTCGTTGTTTACTAGAATCTGAATATTTTTGACAGGTAGGTAGGTACGCTAAAATAGAGAAAATACTGCACGCAGTGAAGCGTAACTTCAAAAGAATGGGAACAACGTCAGTATTGCCTTGAATTGAGGCTGATATTTTATGTAAATATTAGATGCTCAGGGATCCTCATTGTTATGAGTAAAAACGTTTTTAGATTGATATTTGTGGAGATTTGATAGACTGTTAAAATCAGTCAGGATGATTATGATTATTATGTAGGTGCCTCAACATAAGTGCCACTTGTGGTTTAAATTGAATAAAATATTTTTGATTTGCTTTGATTTGATTTGATAAACAGAAATCTGCTTAGTATATCGGCTATCATAAACCTTTTGTGACTAGATGACACTGTATAGTTTATCAATAACAAGCTTATTTACGAGTATTTTTATGATGAACGCAAAACTATTAAAATTATCATACGGAACACAAACAATTAAAGATCCCGTTCACCCTTGACAGATCTTCCATGTCAAGCAATGAAACGACAATCTGAGCTGACGCCGTCTGCGCAAAGATCTGCTTATTTTGCTCGAAATACGCGGTACTTACCTACATAGGCAGAAATGTTATAAAAATAATGTATAAATATTATTTTTCCAGAAATACAATTTTCTCGTAATCCGTGCCTACTCTTTTCGTTCATTTTATGTGGGATTGTATCAAAAATATACAAGAAAAATTATTATCATTGGTTTTGTTAAAGTTACCTATTTATTATAAGTATGTAGCTATTACATTGCTATGTTCTTGTAGAAATCTTTTAAATGTAAGATAGACTTGGAATTTAAGATAAGATAAGATAAGATAATACTTTATTGCCTCGTTTTTACATGCTTTACAAACATAGAAATATAAACAAAAAATGTCTTAATTTAAAAATGTCTTTGCAACCTACTTGCTCAAGTGTCTTATGGGAATCCACTATGGAGACCTGTTTGTATAATCTAGCAATAATTTTCTAAATTCCTCGAAAGATATCGCCTCAGAATAAACTAAGTAAAGATTTCAAAGTATTGCTTAAGTTCTAAAATATTTCATAACACTTTTCTCTTCCAAATTGGTCATTTTACCGAATTCACACCTGCCTACGTAATACTTTCCCATACAACATCCTATAACTTTCAAACTATTGCCAAGTTCATAACCCAGTTAGCGTGCTTGTGCCTAAATAACGTGCAAACACTCGAAAGCATCTAACTTTTCTTCATTTAGCACTTGATTTAGTACCATTATTACATACCGAGCTCTTAGAGCTAACACCATATTTCATTTTGCCATTGTTCATGAAACAACATACAAGAAACATTTGTAAAATATTTTATAAATACTGCCTTTGATTCTTAAGCCTAGAGTTTAAAGAGTATAGAAATGAGTAAAAATACAGTGTTTTTGATTTTACTGGTGTGTGGTGTGGCGTATTGTGAAAGTTATATTGGACAGAACGATTTAGAAGCAAGAGGGAAGAAGAAAAAGAAGATCGCTTTGTTTGGTAAGTCTTGTGGAGTTATTTGTTGTCACTCACATAGTAACTACTACCTAAATCAAATAAAGAGCCTTCCTAGTCCGAGTTCTTTCAAGTGCAAGGTGAATTTGTCGAGTCTTGGAGGTTTTGGTTTCGATTTCGTGTGATATAAGTGTGTATTTTTTACCCAGTTTGATTAAAATAACGGGTATTTAAATCAATATTAGTATTACCTGTAAAGGAACAAGATTCCGTGCTGTATGCTCTAAAAAGTTATTGTACAAATAAATGTCTATGAGGCTCCTAAAGTCTGACATCAGGGCTGTGACCCGATTGTTACAATCCATACGCAACATATAAAATGCTATATGGTATTAATTCTGCCTTTTGTGTCTATTAAATTTGCATTTATGTTTGATAAAATTTTGCGTATTCTAAAATGAAAATGATTAAAAAATAAAAATATTGTCAAAGTTCGTAGTGGCTAATATTACCCGCAACCAATTAAAGATAATATTCAAAACACTTACCGACATCTCTCCTTGCAGTGTACATCGCCGATTTGGTGCTGAAGAAGTTCTTCATCCTGAAGCTGGTATACGCGTTCATCTTCTGGGTCGTTCTGCACAAGGCCGGGTACTTCTTGGCCTGGTTCGCCAGCTACCTGAAGGAGAAGAAGCACCATGAGCACCATGACCACCATGAATATCACGGCCATGACCACCATTACGATTATCAGCCGGCTTATGGCGCGTACGGGCCTTATAGGAGGAAAAACCATTGACGCATTGAAAATAAAAAAAAATATTGACCTAGGTGGGTATCGAACCCACGAACTTTTACTTGCCGAGTGACTGTAAAATGATAAAATATTTATTTGTATTGTGAATTTACTGTGTGGAGGCGTACTGAAATTACGTATTTTAATTTTCACAATGGATTGTATACTATATAATAGCAGTTTATTTAATTTATTTTCATGTAGGTGCATCTAAGATTAAGTTAAATTAATTCATTTAATAAGGTATTTATTTATTGTTAATAAAATGTTATTACCTAAGTAATTCATTTCGAAACACCAAATATTTCACACTATTCCAATTTTAAACTGTTTGTACGACCACAGAATAATAATAAGTTGGTACGACTAGAAATACCTACATATTGATAAAACTCCCACACTAATAACTTTGTCAGCCTGGCCCCAAAGCTGCAGAGATTAATGTTAAAATGCCTGTTCTGTACACCATAAATCAATTTTAAAAACCTATCGCAAATGTATTAGGTAGGTACCTGCACAATAACTTTGTAACTTTCACAAAACAAAATCAAACTCTATGAATTCAATGCACTATTTTCCTTACATTCTTACCTTACACAGCATTGTAAGTCCCAGGCCTGCCCAGGGCAGCTGTTTAGCAGATAACTTGCACCCGGTTGCGCTTGCGCTCGCTTATCAAAAATTTGGCAGCGCCGCATCTCGCGTTTTAAACAACAACTAAACTAGATTATACACTACACTCAGTACACACTTTCCACTTTTGCAATAAACAATACAATTATGCAACACAATTTAAATATTATAACTCAGAGGTGACTGACTGACTGACATAGTGATATATCAACGCACAGCCCAAACCACTGGACGGATCGGGCTGAAATTTGGTTATATGCAGGTAGATGCTATGACGTAGGCATCCGCTAAGAAAGGATTTTACGAAACTCCACCCTAAGGGGGTAAAACGGGATCCACGCGTACGAAGTCGCGGGCGGCCGCTAGTTAAGTATACTATAAAATTATGGGATGAATATCATGCACAATTGCTGAAAATTCACACTACACTTGGTACACACTCTCCACTACTAAAAAAAAATATTCGACAAATAACGTGCACAGTTGTCTGCGCCGCGATTACGTATGGAGACGGTTGGGTCACTAGGAGTAATTGAAAAGAAATCGGTCTACCCTCTTTTAAATTTTTGTTAATCGACGCTGGTACCGCTATACGCCAACTCACTTTTTACTCGAACTTGATCTCGAAGAATATAAAAGGGTGATTAGTGTTGTAAGTGAAATTATTTATAACGTTATTACATAGAGATATTTTAATAATATTAATTCGGGTTGTATTTCTTTTCAGTAATGAATAGATAGTTTTTGAGGTTCTCACGTAGTTTAAAAATATTAGGTATGGTTTTTGCATTATGCTCTAAAACTAAATTCATGATACATAGTGATGTTTTAAAACCTTTGTGTTTTTATTCATTGCAGCCATAGAGAAAAACAATTTTAACATTAGTGGTAGATTTCGGATATCATGTAAGTAGACTTAAAATCTAAACTAACATCAAAATTTAAAAGAGGCCGCGGCACCATTTTTGCGGTCTCCCTTTGTCGAGCTATTTACAACTTTTGCACAAAGCTTTAACGTCTGAACAATTTTTAACGATAGTTGAGTAGTTTTCTCGCGAAAATAAAGGTTTTCGTGCCAAATTAAAGTTCAAACATAATCCGCTTTTAACAAATTTATTTAAACCGTCAGGCTTGCAGGCGATAAGCCGATCGCATTGTTCAAACCATTAATGACTAATAAATAACCAACGAACTTTTAACGTCAACGTAATTTGTGTATTTATGCCGGCGGCAGTGCAGCGGAGCGTGATAAATAATAATTATTGTGAATCATATGACAGACTTTGCGGTGGATGCACTATCACAGAATGCACTGTGCAAATCTATGGTTAATAGATATAAGTACCTACCTTTTTACTACGAAGTACGAGTACAATAAAAACATTATTTTCTGTATGAAACTGGGATTCTTTTCCACGGAGACATCCCGTTTTTTGCAGGATCCCGTTTAGTAGTATGCACTTTTATCAAAATTTATAAAAGTGAAAGGTCATTGATTGACTGACTGACTCACTCATCACGAAATCTCAGAAAGTACAAGAGCTAGGAGTCTCAAATTTTTCATGGGGTTTCCTTTTAAAACGTAGGTGCTCACTAAGATGTGATTTTGTGAAATTCAACCTTTAAGGGGGTAAAACGGGATCCACGCGGACGAAGTCGCGGGCGGCCGCTAGTTATTAATTCATTCACACGAACATCCCGTTTGCAGTGTCCCGCAAAAAATCGATTCGTTCGAATTTGGAATTCGAAATTCAAACACACACTTGTGTGTTCACAGGACAGGACAGTCCAGTTTCGCGGGATTACTGCATTACTGTATCGCACAGTCCTAAGTTGAGAACAGACAAAATTGTGTGATCATTTTGGATATCAGAATGTAGCAATAAGAGCTAAACTGTATACAATTATGCATCTTTACGCTGCTGGCACGTTTCACAATCTATAGCATAAATACTATAATGCCATATAGCTATTTTTATCTCTCGTTATCGCTAAGCCTTTACTCGCACATGAAAAGGAGGTTTAACTCGGGAGTTGATACGTAAATAAGCTTTAACAAAGACGCGTGTTCATTGTGAAGCTTTATCTATCTACCTAGTACACGGTATGAATGAGAGCTTTTAATCCTTACTACCTATTCTGTATGTTAGTTTTGGATATTAAATCTATATATATAAAAGAAAGTCGTGTTAGTTACTTCGCTTATAACTCAAGAACGGCTGAACCGATTTAGCTGAAAATTGTCAGGGAGGTAGTTTAGAGCCAGGAGAAGGACATAGGATACTTTTTATCCCGTTCGAAATTAAAAAAAAAGTCTGCTTATTTATTGCCATTAAGGCGGAACAAAGTTCGCCGGGTCAGCTAGTTATTAAATAAAAGTTATAATTAATAAAAAAAGTTATAAATAGCAACGAGTGAAAATGTTGAACAATTAGGCTGAGTTGCACTACCTACCTTATTTTAACCATATAACCGTTGTTTTTTGTATGGACAGATTTTTGACGTTTGTTAAAAGTTGAAGTAAGATGGTGGTAAGTAAAATTTGACGTTTAAATTGAGTGCCTAAGAGTAGGCGCACACCGTTGATTTTTAGTTGGCCGATAGTTGTGCCCGATTTTAATTTGTATGAAGAATCGGCCTAATCGAATCGGCGTAGTGTGCGCACTCCCATACATGCCCATACTGATCAACTGTCCAACTAAACTATCGGCCGACGAAAAATCAAAGGTGTGCGCCTACTCTTAAAAACCGTTAGTAAGTTCCAGCAATCTCCAAACCATTTCTCGGAACTTGCACATCACTAGGCACCACTGCGCGTCGATCTTTTATTTGTATCGATATAAATCAATCGTTTAATCGGATTACAGGACAATCCATTAACAGCGTCAAACTACCGACAAGTAATCCGGTTTAAATTTCAAATTGGCGTGAAGTGAATCGAATTATCAGCACTTCAAGCCCAGTAATTAAATTAGCGAGAAGTTCATTGATGTATGTGAATTTACGATTCGATACTTTGTTACAAAAATTGGTGACTACCCTAAAATTTTTGTAAAATAGGGAGGCGTATTTTTGTCTTTGGCAGTTAAACAAGCTCATTCACTTACTTAATTACCTTCTAGAGAAGAGTAAACGCATAAGGCAAGGAGGACAGACGATCTTATAAAGGTTGCAGAAATGCGCTGGATGCAGGTTGCTGACATGTCAATCTGGATTGCCATCAGTCTGAAACTGGATATCATTGGCGGAGATGGACATTCTGTCACTAAAATGATGATGATCATAATGACGAATTTAGTGTAATTGCTAGTTTTGACTTACTTGACTTATGGTCCTATGTCCCCTAGATGGGGCAGAGGGCGTCCACAACAGTCCTCCATCTCGTTCGGTCTTGAGCTTCTCGCTTGATCTCGCTCCAGGTCTTGCCGATCTTCTTCGCCTCGTCCGCTACAGTGCGCCGCCAAGTTTGCCTGGGTCGACCACGTTTGCGTTTTCCTTGGGGATTCCAATCCAGAGCCTGCTTAGGGATGTGATCGGGGTCCCTTCGGAGAGTGTGGCCAATCCAGTTCCACTTGCGGCGCTTGATCTGCTGGTCGATCGGGATTTCGTGGCAGCGTTCCAATAGCTCGACGTTGGAGATTTTCTCGGGCCAGTATATGCCGAGAATTCGGCGAAGGCAGCGGTTGATGAAGACCTGCAGCTGGTGCGAGATAACCTTTGTGACCTTCCACGTTTCACACCCATAGAGCAGAACGGATTTAACGTTGGACCCGAATATTTTGATCTTGACCCTTCGGGTCAATTTCCGTGACTGCCATATGGGGCGAAGTTGTGCGAAGGTAGCTCTGGCCTTGGCAATGCGCGAAGTGATGTCCTCTTCGGTACCTCCAGTTTCTGACACGACGCTCCCGAGGTAGGTGAAATTGTGGACTCGTGCCACATCCTCTGCACCAATCCGTAATGGCGTGCAATTTCTCACTCCAGATCGCATCTCTTGGGTCTTCCGGCAGTTAATTTTGAGCCCTGTGATACCCGCTTCTCGATGTAGGTCATTAAGTTTGGATTGCATATCGTGATGCGTGTGGCTCAGCAAACAGAGGTCATCGGCATAATCTAAGTCTTCTAAGACTCCGATTATACCCCACTCTATTCCACGCCGTTGGTCTTGATATGCGCGATTCATGACTCCATCCAAGACAACCAGAAAGAGAAGGGGCGAAAGCAGGCAGCCTTGCCGGACGCCCGCATGCACCTCGATGTCTTCGGAGATGAGGCCGTCGTGAGTCACCGTACAAGAATATTTCCTGTAGATGGCCTTCAGTAGGTCGATGATTTTCGGCGGGACACCAATGTCAGCGAGTCGCGACCATATACTTGCCCACTTCAGCGTATCAAAGGCTTTTTCAAAGTCTACAAAGGTTAGGTAGACTTCCCTTTGCCATTCTGATGCCTGCTCCAAAATGATACGCAAAGTATTGATCTGGTCGGTACACGAGCGGTTCGGGCGGAAGCCAGCCTGTTCCCTACGCAAAAGAGGTTCAACGGCCCCCGATAACCTATCCAAGATAATCTTGCAGAAAACCTTTGACGGTATCGAGAGCAAAGTGATACCTCTCCAATTGCTACACTGGCTTAGATCCCCTTTCTTTGGCACAGTAATTAAAAGCCCCTTATTCCAGTCGTCTGGGAGTTCCTCTTCCATCCAGATGTTTTCGATGAGAGGTGTCAGAACGTCGGCGGCGGAGTTTACGTCGACTCTCAGCATTTCTGCGGTGATAAGGTCGAGTCCTGGGGCCTTGCCAATCTTGAGGGATAGGATAGCTTAATAGGATAATTGCTAGTTTTAATTGAATCCATTTTTCTACTCTCAACTATTGAGAGTAATAACAACTAACTGCACTGCTGGCAGTGGACAAATTGTGAGCGAAATATCTATAAAGTTTTTAACTCCACAAGGAATTCGTTTTGTTATAATCCACATTGAAAGTTTGGTATAGGCTGCTGAGCAATTTTATTTGATGCGAAGGTAATTTACTGATAAAATTTCTTTTAACCCTTGACCTACAAATTCTCTATGAAAGTAAATAAATCCCCTAAGTCCACATGAGCTCAAGGGTTAGGGTTAGGGTTTAAGGGAAATTAGGGCTAACTAAAAATCTAATAAACCTTCCCTAGAGACACGATGTGAACAATACGAGTAACTTGAGGAATATGTGATAAGATTGCTGATTTCAAATATTCATACCTACATTTTTGTCCTCGAGTTAGATTCAAGTTTGGTTCATACATATTTGGAATTTTTATATAGATACTTTAGTGAATGTGATAAAAACAGTACTTTCTGTTCAAAATAGGATAGAATTTAAATTAATAATGAGAAAGACAGGTTCACAAAAAATGGGATAAGTGAAATGTGGTGGAAAAACTGGCAGGTTTTAAACCACCTAAAGAAAAACCAACTTGGTATTTCTTTTTAAATCCGTAAAGATACTATACTAGGTATACGAAAAAAGTAAAAACCTGAACCGTAAAACCTAAAGGTCCTTTTTATTTCATGAAACGTCGTTCATCCCGTTTCGTTTTACCTTTTAACTGGAAGTCAAACTACAAAACGGGGCCCGTTAAAAGATATGGGGCAAATTTTACGGCTAGAAAGTGGGCCAGTAAAATGTGGGTATAAAAAGAAATAGCAGATGGCCGGCCATACTGACAGTACCTGTACCAGAGTAAATCTTCATAGAAACGCACCCAGCGCGGTTTGCATGTGAGCGCGCCAATACGTATGCGGCGCGCACGCATACACTGACAAAATTTAGCGTTGATTAGCGGTGAGGTGCGCCGAATTGAAGATGACCTACTCATTTGTATTTACTCTGGCCATACTGACAGTACCTGTACGGCCAGTATCACAGTGAAATGAAACAGTAGTGCCACTATTGCATGCGGATTTTTGGAGCTGACTCAAATGCTGCATGAGGGTTTTTTGGCCGAAAAATCTACTTTGAAGATCTCTATTGTTTAATAAAAGTAAGTTCCAAAAATTCGAAGGTAAAACTGTGGTTCACATTCCACTTGGCGTAGAAATTCTGATTCTTTTTATTGCTGTGCCATAGTACCTACAGTTAAGTGTAGATTTCACTCATGTATATTACAAAACTGTACCTATCTATTGGAAGTATTGGAACTACGCAAAATGCCACGATTCTTCTTTATCTAAAAATACATGTGACATTCTAATACGCTTCCTATATCATTTATCTATTGCAAAAACGCTTCTATTTTTGTCCGACCTCTGGCTGTATAACTAAATTAGGTTTGTCTAGGTTCGTAACGAAAATACCTGTTCCACTAAATAAATAATGGCATGCCAACCAAACAACTCCGTTGAGACCACCTAGGTCAGTGAAACTTAATACCTCCTTAATTTTGTTACTCTGTTGAGTGTGTCCTACCTAGGTTTACACATAGAGTATTATCAAAATCAATCAAAATCAAAATCAAAAATATTTATTCAGTTTAGACCACAAGTGGCACTTATATGCTGACGGTAGTACATCAAGTTTTACACAGAGACATCTTAAGTGGTGGTAATAGGGGGAAAACCATATTTTGTACCTACGATATTTTAATCTATTATTCAAAGTGACGATAGCTGAACCACAAGCTGAACGTTGAAAGGTGTCGGATTAACCAATTCCATGATTCGAGGAACGCGGGTTCGATCCCCACCACCGCTCGACTATTGTAGTGAACCCACTCGTAACACAAGCATAATTATTTAGATTAGTACCTTAACGGGGTTTAAAAAGTCTTGGTAATTTTTAGGGTTCCATATCCATAGGGTTCAGGTGAGATACAGTACCAAGAGCTTCCTCGTTGTAGATAAAAAAATACCCAAAGAATGATAACAGAAACCTAGTAGGTTACTTAATAAGACTACGTTTGGCCAGTTTCTTTAATGTGTTGGCTCTTAATCTCTCTCATGCATAGATCTTGTTGAGTCCTCAAACAAACTAAGGATTCCACTTAGTTTGTATGATCCTCTTGCGGAATAAATAATTATTGCAGTAGCTTTTTAATAGGCTGTAAATAACATTTTAACAAGAAACATCGGGGCTGAAAGGGCCCATTCAGCGAGTAATTAATTTTCCTTTCAGTTCAAACATTTTATTGAATTCCAGCTGTAAACTTATGATATTTAACGTAAGTACTTGAAATGTTACCAAATGTAGGTGTATCAGATTTGTTTTGAGAGATTGGACCTAAAAATTCCACTTTTATCCACTTAATTTATTTCCATTTTGAGTTTACTTCTCTCACTTTGGTTTTCAATAGATTCAGTTGGAAAATACCCAGTGAACCAAATTCGTTGGAGGCATTTAACCTTATGTAAAGCAGCTGTCCAATGCACGTTGAGTGATAGGTACGCTACGCAATAACATGTTCAAAGGTTCTGTCAAATAGAAGGTAAGCAGATTAATTAGGTACCCCATACAGCTTTTGTCACGCCATTAATTTATTGATTTTACTAGTTTGTCGTCTAAAATCAACGATAGATTTTATCACGGTGCGCATCCTAGTCCGGCAGTATTGCTAGTATGGATGCGCCATTTTCCCAGGTTCTACTAAATTTTAATTTTGTTGCAAAATTTCATGTAGGTATCCTACTAATATTATAAATGCGAAAGTTTGGATGTCTGGATGTTTGTTACTCTTTCACGCAAAAACTGCTGAACGGATTTTGTTGAAACTTTACAGTATTATTGTTTGTAACCTAGATTAACATATAGGCTAAAATTTATGCCGATCTGTGGCACTAAATTTCACGCGGGTGAAGCAGCGGGCAATAGCTAGTTGTAACTATATACGAATGTGTTAGTGTCGTCATCTGTTTAAGCTATGCTCACATGCATGCTGCTCAGAGCGAGATGAGCGGCTTACGACCCCGTAGCCCGCAGTCGATTATAAGCCGGTTCACGTGGGCCGTAAAACTGTGGCGTCTCATAGAACAATAATTTGTAAGAGGGACGGTTACCTAGCTAGAGTTACTTAGCTAAGTGTTCTTCTGATTAATTTCGTTGCGGGTCCAATGACAGTTTAACTTTCCCATGGGATAAACTTGGCTTTCACTGGTTGGGTTTTTATTGGCGGTCAAGCTGTAGATCCTGGCCACAGGTGTTGCAGCAGTGGGAGCGAGAGGTGGGAATGTGGGAATAGTGCCGTAATCTGCATCAAAGGAAAAAGACACAGTAGGTTTATAGCTCGCTTGTAACATGTGAGTGAGCTTATTCAAATTCTTGCTTCAAGTCTAAGGCTATTTGTAAGGTTTCGATCGCGCTCGTCTGTAAACTGTCAACTTTGTATCAGATGTTATGAATCCGCGTCGAAGCCTGAAGTATAATATCAGCTAAGAACATAACATAATGCCTGCGAGTTTTCCTCGTGTACTTGTTACAAAATGTGTCCCAATTTATGCCTAGTGTCACATCTGGTGCTCCGCTATTGATACGGGACTTAATTTAACGATGATTGCCGGAGCTTTAGAGCGCCGCCGACTTCATAACGAGGTTACGACGTTGATGCGGTGTCAGCCACGAGAGACTTGATGTAATGTCCTTATGTCCCACATACTGACTGTTCCCACCTGTCGTTTCCAGCTCGCAGTAAACGCAAACGGCTTCATTTATCTCGATGTGACCAGTAAGCAGCAATCTGTTAGTTGTAGGGTTCATGATTTCCCGAAATTTCAATTTCTCGGGTCTCGAGAATTCTCGAGGCTGATTTCTCGGGACATCTCGGGTTGTCGAGTTTACATTTAAACTTAGTTGTCAGATAGTACCTATTATTATGTCAGATTATAACTATAATGTATTATCTGAAATGTATTTTTTTAAAAAGGCACTCGTCGAATTGGGCGTAAATCATTGGATCCAAATATTTTGTGATATTCGCTTGCTCTCACATTTTGGAGCACAAACAAAATTTCGCGGCTTGATGGATGAAGTCGAAAAACCCTCAGATCCTGATCAACGGATGTATCGGATCCATACGAAACATGGGGGTATCAATACATTCTTTCAAAGATATCTAAGTATAAATACATTTTTGTGACATTGTTTGATATCTCACTCCTCTGTGAATCTTTGAAAACGAAGACCTTGACTTTTTTAATATAATTCCCTGAACTAAAATGTGCCAAGTAGGACTTTTTAAAATATTTAATCTAAGGTCACAGAAAAACAAGATCTCCCTAGCAGAGGTGGATTTTCTGTTAAAGCAGTATTAAACATGTACCTTAGATACCTCTTATCAAAGTTAGCAAGTTAGTTAAGTTTACCCAGACAGTCTTAAAATTCAATATCCCCCAAACGCAAGTCTGCAAGATGTTCCCAGATTTAAAATTACCCTCTGAATCGCGTGTTAAGTAGTCTCGCTGAAGATATCCTCCGCTATGAGCTCCTTATTAGATCACCCTGTAAGGCTGCGTATTAGGGATGAAACGGATAGTTGTTTGGCCGGATACCGGATACCGGATATCCGGCCAGCTGCTAGGCCGGATAGCCGGATATCCGGCGGCCGGATAGTTGGCCCATTGTCTCGTCGCATGTCGTGACGAGCTTAGCGCCGCACAGGTGCTTCGAACGCGATCAGTGGGTCTATTAGTAGACTAGACAAGTTACACTTTCGAAAATCGAATCCGTCCGAATAGAATGTCAGATTTTGCCACTTGTCTAGGGGGCAGATCAATTCGGGCGATTTCGGCTGCTATCGTGATTGTGTGATTGAATAGCGAAAATTAAATTAGTTTACTTGTTGCGTAATATGACTGAACTGCATGCAACATGTCATCAGACCACCAGTGAAAAAAAGATCGCCTTTTTTATTTGGCAATATTTCGACATTAACAGATATTTAGTATTTATGTATTCATCATTAGAGTGAATAGCCTAGAAAGAGAAATTAGTAATTTGAACTTTAAATAAAAGCTTAAATTTTTTGGACTTTAAATAAAAGCCGTCATTATTATAAGCCATTTTATTGATATTTACCTCAAAGATTAATGTATTTCATTTTATTAATAGGAAAATGTCGTAGTTTTTTAATATCCGGTATCCGGCCGGATAGTGAGTTACTATCCGGTATCCGGCCGGATAGTAAATTTAGGCCGGATATCCGGCCTGCCGGATAGTTACCGGATATCCGTTTCATCTCTACTGCGTATACACTAGAGCTGTCCGAGGAAGAATACACAGATCGGATTATTTTATTATCTAGTTTCGTCGTGTCAGCTCTACATATTTATTTTGCCACAGGAATCGAGAGAACAGGAACACTATACGATATTTTTGGCTTCACCGGTGGCTTTCGCTAATGATAGTTTCTTAGTATGAGTTAGCAAAGTAGGCATGCAGTTGTAGATAAAGTAAAGGGCTTATGGAGAGTGATATTTCGTTATGACAAAGCAAAAGACGTGTGCGAGGAACTGTCACGCTAATCAAGCAAACGAATGTATTAGTTGCGGTGCGAGTGACGAACATTCAATCACCGCTTTCGCTTTTTCATTGTTGCGAACTTCGCGGAATTCGTTACAACTACAACCCGACCGAGTTAAGTGCGCACCTTGCTGGAATGCGAGTCTCCTCACATTCATTTGCATCTCGCCCGCGTTCGCCCCTTCCGTACCAGTGTGCTTATAATGAGCAGATTAACTTAATTATGCCATGAGTTAACATTAGGTGTGCTCGCTAGCGACTGCGTAAAAACAAAAAAATAATGTTGGTACGATAGATTGTACAGCGCCCCTAGCGGTTTAAAGAACTAAACTCTTCGTAGTTTTTTTTTGCCGCACTCGCTAGCGAGCACACTTAACGTAAACTTGTGGTAAGCACACAAAGCGTCGATGTGATGTTACGGCCGCCAGGTACGTAGTTAACTCGACTGGTCTAATTCACGTATTTTGACAGTCAAGATCTCGCTGACGTTCAGAAGTCATCCCATTGAAAAAAAATTCTAAATCCGTATTCACAAGGGTCATTTTCGATAAAACGATTACTCGATAGGATCGCAACTCAGCGATTTGTTGTCGTTGAAGTTTTGTTACGTTGTTCCATTGAAAAACAGTTATAAATTCGTATTCACAAGGGTCGTTTTGATAGAACAATTACTAGATAGGATCGCAACTCAGCGATTTGTTGTCATTGAAGTTTTGTTACGTCGTCCCATTGAAAAACAGTTATAAATCCGTATTCACAAGGGTCGTTTTGATAGAACGATTACTCGATAGGATCGCAACTCAGCGATTTGTTGTCGTTGAAGTTTTGTTACGTGAATAAGGCTGCTGGTCGCTTGCCTCACATCGTCTGTTCGGTGGCCCACTCTGGTGGACAAGCAGCCTTACACCGCCGGACGCGCCCGCTCCGTGGAATAGCCAGCTAATATGCTTATTTGAAGACTCTTTAAATTTGCAAATCTTGTTTCTGGGAAGGTCGGTTTGAAATGCTGGGATTACGGTTTGCAGCTCCACTTGGTACAACATCAATCTACTGAAGAAAATTAACATTCAAGTTGAAAGTATGTATTTAAAAAAAAGTATATTATAAGTAGTATATCCGTTAAGCTAGCACCCATAACACAAGCATTAAGTTGCTTACTTTGGGGCTAGCTGGCGATGTGTGAAATTGTCTAAAGATTTATTATTATTATTTTTTGAGGGCACCGATGTACCAACACAAGATTTAACAGGATCATATAAAAAAATCTTTTTATTATTTATTTTTAAATTTCAAACACCATGAAAGTCATAATTTGTTTTTGCCTATGTGACACCATCAATTGGCGAAAAACTTCAGCACTGTATCTACGAGTATAGGAGACAAAATATACAAAAAATAGTGACAACAATATATTCGTTTTCGTAATTAATTTTACTAGAAGACAGAAGGCAAAATAAGACCAAAATTATAGTCGGGAGTGACAGGGGGCGAGCATTCACGTTTTAGCACGTGCCCCGAAATAGAAAGTAAAGCTTGGTTTAGTTCTGAGAAACCTTATCGGATCTCTTGGATAAATATTTATCTTGTAATTTTCAAGTTCATGATCAAGATTTTACTTGGAAAAGTTTTGAAATAGACTGCCGCCTGGCGTGGTTGTTCGCCTACCTAGTATAGGTGTATACTTGATGTAGGTAGTTGCGGGTTTGAATCCTGTTTTAATCAGGTATCCAAAATAATCTATTAATGTTATTAATTAGTTGGAGACTAGGTATGGCTATTATAGTTGGAACGATATATTAATGCCAGCAGTTAATTTCGGAATGTAGGTATCTCCCATTGTCTTCTATTCCGGCGTGAATAATCTACAGCAGACTGCATCCAATGGCTCCTGCATCTTAAACAGGCTCTTCATCCATATATTTTACAAGAAGTTAAAAAACTCAAAAAAATCGAAACATATTAGTTACCTACTTATGTCGTATGGGGCGCTAGCTGAGTTGATGCGCTGACAAAAGAGACAAAAGCTTATTTTTTCATAATTTTATCAGCTGGCATTTGACTACCTAAGGTGGCCATAATACAATACTGTCTCGAAGGTGACTCTTCACTTATTCCTTGAAAGAACCAGACTTTGAGCTAGAAGTGAGTTCCAGCTTTGATAGACCCAGTAGTCTCAAGACTTTTGAAAAGAACCATGCCGTGAGCTAGAAGACTATGTACTTTTACCTTGAAAACAACCATGCTACGAGCTGAAAGCATTCTCCAGTCTTTTTTTTTATGCATGACAAGGCAGGTATTTGACCGCAATCGCACCTGGTGTTAAGTGAGATGCAGTTTAGGATGGTACACATCTGCCCTGCAAGTGCCTATTCATTCTCGTCTTGAAAAGGCCAGTCCCTAGCTGTTCTCACAGACAGAAGTCGCAAGAGTTAACGAATCCTCAGTGTTCGGCCACTCCTTATTCGCCGGCGAACATGTGCTCGGATGGAATCCTTTTCATAACAGAGCCGGAATTCGTTCACGCGAAACATAAAACTCTATAAGCGGGCCTGACGCGTCGACCACACGTCTGTCGTGCGTCGAGAAAGTCCCGAAGTTCTGCTGATTTCTTACTAGGCTGAATATTTTATTTATTTACCAAAGTAGGCACCTACTCAAAGTAGACTGTCAGCTGACATACTTAATTTATAAAGGCTCAGTTTTTAGAAGTTCCGAATACTAATACCTGGAGAAGATTTTTCAAAGGTAAAATTTTTTAAATTACTATTCCACCATAATAATATTATCGATTTGATAATATGAATTTTGGTATAATTTTAAATGATAAGATTTGTTAAATACAGCTGTTAAAGTGTTGTTAATTAACAGAACTTCTTACCTCAATAAAATAAACCTTACTGATTTTATACCGATTAAGATAAAGTTTCTCAAAATAGTTCCACTTCAACATGCGTGACATTATCCTTTTTCCCATGAATTTGATGGTCACACCAGCAGTACCACAGCCAGGCCTGCGTCGTTCACCTTAAAATTGGTTTCATGGAACGTCGAGTCCCGCGGCGCCTCCGCTTCACTACGCGGCGGTTATGGCATGGAGATTAAACACTATTTGGCAAAGTTATTTTTAGCTCCGAGAAATCAAGTGGCTTATCAACACTGTCTACCTTAGAGACGATGGTGTGTATGTTTGTGGAGATAGTGATACCTAGTTATAGGTACTGCTTGATGCACGAAGTTTTTGGAGACAGTGTATGAGGGAGGATACTTGTTTTTCCATGTCCCTGTCCCGCCAATAGAGGCGAAGGGAGATTTTAAGGAGTTAATTCTAAACTACACTAATATTATAAAGAGGAAAACTTTGTTTGTTTGTTTGGTTGTAATGAATAGGCTCAAAGACTACTGGACCGTTTTTAAAAATTCTTTCACCATTCGAAAGCTACATTATCTACGAGTAACATAGGCTAAATTTCATTTTGGAAAAAAATAGGGTTCCGTAAAATATGTAGATAATGTAGTCAAAGCGCGCGAAGCCGCGGGCGGAAAGCTAGTTCAATATAAACTGCTGTAGTTTCCACTCTAGCAGAATTTCTGTAATCCTAGTATGCGCGAAGAAAATCGGCAAAACTTGGAGCGAGATCAAACGCGAAGGTCACGACCAAATACGATGGAGGACTGTTGTGGACGCCCTCTGCCCCATCTAGGAAACATAGAACCATAAGTAAGTAAGAATGTGCGCCGCGATTTATCTCGCCGTTTTTTTATCGACATTATGACATCTAAAATCATCGATAAGAATTTATCACGGGGTGAATCCTAGCCCGGATAGATGGCGTTATACTCGTATTTCCTAACGCAAACAACCTCGTCTAAAACTTTAGTTAAAGACTTAAACTAAGTGCGATATCAAAATTGCAATATCCTTGGAAACAGTATCTCCTACCCGCGTGTTCCTAATACCTCCTAAATATTTAGCACACTCTAGATAAGCTAAAGGCTCTGTAATTGAATATAACAGCGCCGGAGTTACAGCGTAATTATATGACGCAAAGGAAGCTAGGAAATCCGACGGCGTAATGAGGAGTACTATACTTAAGTACTAAGTCCAAGTACTGAGTCTGGAAACTATACTTAAGTAGGTACTAAGTCCAAGCACTGAGTCTAGAAATTAGGTTTTAATGGCTTCTTACATAATAATACTTAAATGCTATAATTGGGTTCATAGATAATAGTGAATAGGAATGAAGTGCCACTGAATTTGTATTTTGATTGTACAGAAGTACGTGGAAGAATTAGATTTTTTTTGGAAAAGCCAAAATCAGTGAATAAGTAATATTCTTAGAATTCAAGGCATATCGATTGGCATATGTTAACAGCATTGTTGTGTTCCGGCAGTTAGAGGTAAGATAACCAATTCCTCCGTGGTTGAGGATTCCGGGTGAAATCGGCCTGATCGTCACTTACCATCAGGTGAGATACAGGCCAAGATAGTTATGGATTAAAAAAAAGTAGACTTCGAATGCGGTACTTATACCTACTTCAAACATAATTTAAAAGAAAACGAGTTATTTTAACGAGGTAGCAGAGTTAGGGGCGCGATGACATGTCAACTGTAAAGTTCTGCGGTTGCCACTTGCGGTTCGCGGTCTACTCTAGCATAAACTTAAAAGTTCTGCCACTGCACACTGAATAGTGCACACTGCAACTGGTAGTCGAGAGAAGATTGAATTAATATGACAAATGTTATGTTGAACGCAGCGTATTTATAATAAATTGTGGAGTAATTGTGTGACTCAGAGAAATGTAATTGCAAGCGTTGCCAAGCTTGGGACACTAATGTGGAGTTAAAACATCACCCCCCTTAATAATAAAAGTAACACCATAGTTGAACCCTATTTTAAAGTGACGTTTAGTTAGGAAATATCACTTTAAAACTGTGTTCAACCAAAATAATATGGTTCAACTAGGGCAGGGTTGGCGAACCAATGGCACGCGTGCCAATGATGGCACGCGACATAATATTTTGGGCACGTCACCAATCACAAATTCAGTAATTCAATAGTAAATAATGTGTTTTGATTATAAGCTATCGTATTTGCCGTCTTCAGTTAGTGCCACTGTAGAGTAAGGTCGTGTAACTCACCAGCGGTGATACTTAATGGCATTAGGTGTTAATTTAATGGCACGTGTCTATGATTACTTCAAATTTTTTTTTAAATAGTGGCACGTTCAAACTTAAAGGTTCGCCATCCCTGAACTAGGGTGTAACTTTTTATTAATAAGGGGTTAAATGTCGTTGTGCTTGCACTTATAGGAGTTATAACTCCACAAAATTAACCTACTGCTCGCTAACGTAATTAAAATGGAAACTTTCGAAAAGGTTTTTGTAAAACTCATAAGTAAGTCATAAAACTCATTTTTGCAAATAGGCTTTTAAAAAGCACTTATACACGTCCCAGTATTAACCCTACCACTGCTTTGGGACAATAAATGGCCAGTGCTGAGAAGAAGCAGCGCAAGAAACTCAGTCGCTATTATGTGGTAGAATATAATATTTTAATTAATATTTCTTTGGAAGATTTCGGTATTTTTAATGAAAAGTGAATTATTTAACCGCGATACGTGGTCTCATATTTTATTATTAGCATATCAACGTAATTTTACTTGAAAATATAATACATTATGAAAATATTATATTTCAAAGGCTAGCTAGCAAAGTAATTTCAATTTTCACGGTTGATTTTCTAATAACGTGAACATTAGTTATTTTCAATATAGCAATAAATTAAGAAAATAATGAGCTCATAATGTTTTTTGAAAGCAAAAACTAATTAATCAAATTATTAATGCTCATACAAACGGACTGCGCTTTAGCAAACTTAACTCAATTTAATATGTTAAGTGGCACTTGTAAACAACTCGCTTAATGCAAACAAGCACAATTCGAATTCAAAGTGTACTTCGGAATATATTTCCGTACATCCGAACTTGGCGAAACATTCCAACTAAAAATAAGTTATGTGAGCGAAATACTGGAGTCGGATGAGCGAAGTGAGCGGAGCGCGGTGAGCGGAACGAGCGTTCCTTAATTTCGATGTTCGCTTATGCAGTTAAAATGTTCGTAAAGCTAACCGCAAATGTTTTCATTTTTGGTGAATAGATAAACTATACAGTGTGGAAATTGTAATGCCACCTGGAGGGAAAGTACTGTTAATATTGTAGATAGAAAATTTTACTCAACGAAAACATTCCTTTATTTTTGTAGAGAAATAGTAGCTAACAGAACTAACATTCAAAGATTTCCGAAATTTTTTCGTTAATTCACCACCATGAAGAATAAATTATACAGATGCTAGTTATGTATTTGAATCTATTCTCCATAATTTATTCTTCAGTATACGTTTCAGCCAAATGACGTCCACTGCTGGACAAAGGCCTCCCCCAAGGTTTTCCACAATGAACGGTACTGCGCTGCCCGCATCCAGGCTCTTCCCGCGACCTTTACCAAATCATCGGTCCACCTAGTAGGAGGCCTGCCCACGCTACGTCTTCCAGCCCGTGGTCGCCACTCGAGAACTTTTCTGCCCCAACGGCCATCGTCTCTACGAGCTATGTGCCCCGCCCACTGCCACTTGATTTTAGCAATTCTGCGAGCTATGTCGGTTACTTCAGTATACATAGATTCATATTTATGTATCGTTTTATATGCGGGCTTTAATCAACGGTACATGTGGATGCGGAGATTACCCACTTGTTGGCTGCGCGGTAAAAGTGCGAACTGTCTGGTTTTTCTTTCTAGACCAAGGATTCGAATTTGGTTTCGTTTTTCAGTCAGTTAACTTAATGAAGATTATTTTTTTTAGCACAGTGGAGTTCTATTACAGCTAAATGTAACATTATCTGAAAAACTATAAGTAGTAGTAAAACTAATGAGAAATATAACATCCATCTACATATACGATCGGTCAAGTTGATTAATAGTTATCGCAAGATGTTCATATTCATGAGTACCTACGTATGTCTGTCGATCAATCAGTCACCTTACCTCGTAGTGTGTGTTCCAAATGGATAAATAGGCATTTTTGCATAACAATTTAGCGGTAAAACTATATTATCTTGAAAAACAAAAGAGAAAAAAGTAAAATGCAAAACTTTTTTTGAAAGCAAGTCCCGTTTCATTAAAATTTGTAAGCGAAAGTAAAAACACATTCATTCACGGAGGAAATTAACTAAAATCTTAAATAGACAATAATATTATTATATCTAAAAGAGCACAGAATGTGTAAAGAGCAATTTGTAGAGTCACGAAATGTTGGGTAATGCTGTAAAAAAAAATACTTAAGTAAACAAAAATCCACTCAGTAAATCTCGAGTTCATTAGTTAGCATAACTTAAGGTATCTTTATTTCTTAAAAATAAGTAATCACAGAATCACACTTAGTAGGTCTTTATGTTTGTATTGATAACGAATGTATCACTTTGTAACGTGATACACGCCAGTGTAGATACCTACGCTTCAAAAGAAAAACGCAATTACTTTATTACATGTAGGCCATTGGATAAAAGGTTTTACGATAGCCAAATAGGCCTAATAAAAAGTAATGAAAACGTTTTTCGTACCTACCGAGGATTTCGGGTTTAAATTAAATATCCGTTAAAATCTTAAAATATTCTATTTATTTGAGTAAAAAAGCCTTCTTTGCATTCACACTTTTTCCTAATCCATTAAGATGGGATCCTTTTGATGGGATTCATTCAGAACTTCTAACGATCGAAATCTCAAAGGAAACTGAACTTATTTCTGTTATTGAGCTCAAAGTTACAACATAAACGTGCCAAAAACATCTTGTGTATTTTCCTTTTTTAATTATTTCAAGCACTATTCATATGCAAATAAACCCATTTCGCGCGGAGAAATTTTAGGCCGTTAAAATTTTGAACAGAAAAACGTAAACAGACGGAACGGAACGCATCGAGAACACAAAGGTCGCATAATCGTTTCCTAACACATGCATTAGTCACAGAAATGGAAAAAGCGGCACCAATTTGCTTAACTCCTGAAACAAAGCACAACTTTCTTCTTAAAAACGAATTTACATGAGCTACGTACAAATAAGGAGTTATTTATCGAGGGCTGGCTGAACGGTTCGGCAGCGCGCGAAAAAGAAAACTAAAAATAAAAAAGAAAATTAATTTGACACCTGTCAAAACTTCAAAAGGCGCGGGAAATTATTCGGGAGTTATTTTAACGTTCCTGTGATCATGTTGAGGACCGTAGTTGTTATTTCAATGTTCATTGTGTGTTGTTACTGCTCGGATAATAACGAGCTTCTTGAGGACGCTCGTGCAAAGAAGAAGAAAAACCCAGCGAGACTTTGGGGTAAGTTAGATTAATTTAATTCAATTCGCTGCAAGGTCTGGGCAAAACAATCATCGTAATCTTACGGGATGCCAGCCACTTTTAATGTCGCGAAAGGTATAAAATGTTTTATGAGGCGTTTTTCTTTGTTTATGAAGAAAGTAAATAACGTTGGCCAGATTATGTTTGTCGCGTCCTTACCTATAATAAACCTTATAATATTCCGGGTCTTTATTTGCAGGAGAGGAGTAAACAGGCCTTATGGCATAACTTTTGTTTTAGTACGCCAACTTGATAAGGGAGAGTCCGCTAATTTGGACCAGTTTTTTTCAATCCCATTTTACACCTAGTTTTTTTTTGTTTTTGCTAATGTCCATGGTATATAGGGATGTTCCGATACCACCTAAGTATCGATACCTACTCATTTCGATAATACTCAAATCTTTTTTCGATACTACTTAAATAAGTACTCCTAAAGTATCGATAGTTACTGATATCGATACTTTTTGGAACTTTTATTTTGTTTTGTTACTTGTAAACAATCACTTAACACTTTCACAATGGCGGAATGGCGAGATGATTTGCGGGCGGGTGCGGGTGTCTCCTTCTCTCGCTTTCGGCTCGGGCTTGGCTGAAGTCGGACGAATTCGGCTGGCCCAGCGCGAGACAACGCGTCACTCACGCCGCCACGCGACGAATACCGGTAACTCGGTAACCGATTAAAGCTGATTAGCTGACTGTTTTTGCTCTGTCAGTTCTGTATGATGCGTTCTCGGTTTTTTTATTGTTTTCGGTTGTTTTGCTGACTCGATTCGATACCAAGTATTTTTGTTTCGATACCGATTATGTATCGCAAAATTGATTCGATACAATAAATACTTGGTATCGAATCAAAAGTATCGAGTACCTACTCGTATTTATTAGTATCGGAATATCCCTAATGGTATACAGGGTGGAAACGATAAGTGATCTCATTCGATTATTTCTAAACTATACAAGATATCGAAAAACTGGTTACTGATTTTGAAAGTGCTTTACGAGCTCTATCCAACGGTACCAATAATAGGTCACAGAATTAACTGGATCTATCCGAAAATTCAATGTTTCCAGCTTCCATACATTTAGTAAAACCACATAATATTAAAAACTATACAAGATATCAAAAAATTGGTTACTGATCCTGAAAGTGCTTCACGAGCTCTATCCAACGGTACCAATAATAAGTTACAAAAGAAACTGGATCTATCCGAAAATTCAATGTTTCCAGCTTTCATACATTTAGTACTGCCACAGTCATGGCACTCATGTCTTGATAATATTAGAGCACATAAAGCCTAAAACCAATGTTTTCCATGAATAATTTTAAATGAGAATGCAATTTACGAGTTCAATTTAAGTTTTTATTATTTAATAAAAAAAATAACACTTCTAATATTGTGTGGCTGGCATACATTTAGTATGGATGCTGAAAACATTGAATTTTCGGATAGATCCAGTTAATTCTGTAACCTATTACTTATACCGTTGGAAAGAGCTCGTAAAGCACTTTCAGGATCAGTAACCAGTTTTTCGATATCTTGTATAGTTTAGAAATAATCGCGTGCGATCACTTATCGTTTCCACCCTGTATAATAAAATATACATTATTCAACTTACTATTTCATAAGTATTAATTAACATGATTGTTGTATATTTAGTACAAATCAACAAAGTACGAGTTCAGAGCTTCGGTCCAATTTAGCCAACCGGTTCGATAATTTGTACCACAGGGTTACTAAATTGCATTTCAATAAATTTCAAGCCTATAAAAAACTATGGCAAAATATTATACGATACATTCTTAACAAATTAGGAAACGAAAAGGAACATTAGTTAATAACATAGAAAATCGATATTGTTTTACACGTTATTACGATTTTGAGTACAAGTTTTGTAATTCCAATTATCGTAACGCACACTTGTACCTAATCTACTTTGCCAGTCTGTTGCTTTCATTTATTGTTAGTCAAACATAACTATGCAGTTATAACTTCAAAATATGTTTACAAAAAAAAAATTCAAAATTCTTTGGTAAAGTTCCATACAACTTGATGTGGTAGGTACAATTTAGCCGACTAGGTGACAGTGCTTTAAAAAAATCGGTATAAAATATAGCTTATAAATGCCGAAAAATGTTTCAAATAATTGTAATCCACACTAATTTACGCTTGTAAATAATATTTAGAAACAGCCTGTGATTAAATTTAACAAAATTACAAACTAAACATGTATTGTCAAAAGTTACTTGAAAACAATGAAAAAATACTTTTCAAAATAAAACACACGTGTCTGTTGTCACGGCAAAAACCACATGGCCGATTTTAATTGATTTTAGTTGTGTATCGCTGAGTGTTGCAATTACAGACATTCAATAAATACTTTACGAAATATGAGGGTGGTACAATTTACCCGGCGGTACAATATACCGAACTCTCCCCTATAGGTATTTGTAATCTTTGTAACTGTTATTTGCATTTCTGGACATAAAATATTTTCTTACTTGTATCAATATTGGGCTCTTAAGTAATGGGCGGGCCGGATTATGTACTTGGTAGGTGCAGTTGATTTAAGATAGGTGGTTGATAAGATAAAGTAACGAATTTTCACAGTTTTTTTTTGCCATTTTGTTATCATTACTGTGCTTTATTTGAGTGGAAAAAAGTAGGTAATCTAAAGTTAAACGGGATCGGTCGTTATGGAAATCTTTGGGGGAAGGCTTTGTCCAGCAGTGGACGTCATGGCTGAAACGAACCAAAGTTATTTAGTGTGTATCCTTCAAGATAAACCTGAAATTCACTCTCTTTCCTGTTTATGTAGTTTCGTGAGTCCCAAAATGAGGCATATAAAGGAGGTGGCAAAGAAATCACTTTTATTGGTAGTTTGGTTAGATATTGCACACATGAATCAACCTGATTGCCTGATAAGACAAAGGTTTCCTCAAGACACGCTGAGAGCAAATATTGATGTAAGGTAATGTTGCACGCACGCTGTCACCTGTCATCCGCTTTGCAATGGAGGGAAGTCGAATCTTAATTTCGAACTCCTCCTATGTTCTTCTGATTAATTTCGTTGCGGGTCCAATGACAGTTTAACTTTCCCCTGGGACAAACTTGACCTTCATTGGTTAGGTTTTTGTGGCGGTCAAGCTGTAGATCCTGGCTACACAGGAGTTGCAGTGGTGGGAACGAGAGGTGGGAATAGTCCCGTAATGGTGCACGCACACCAAAGTTATTATTAACTTAGTCATGAACCTTTTCGTAGGTTTTACTGTACAGATCTAGCTCTTAACAGAGTAACTTAGATAACAGCACCTTAGATATCGAAGCATGTTTTTGGGACGTCAAACGTCAGCGAAACTTCAAATATGCTTCAGGTTTGTGCTACAGAGAATACAAATCGGTCACGTCATAATATTATGTTAATGTCATGCCGCTCCTATGGCACTAAACTCAGTTAAGCTTGACCAATAACTTTCTCACATGAAAGATCAATAAATTGATATTGAGTGTCTAAAATGCAGTAGGTACAATTTATTTCATTTTCACCAGCCATCTGATTAATTTCATTTTGTTACAGCTATGATCCTACTTCTGGTCGTGGCAAAGGTGGCGGTCGTCAAGGTGGTCTCCTTCTTCCTCTTCTACGGGCTGTTCCAAAAACTCTTCTACGTCATGGGCCTGGTCCTCAAGTACTTCCTGAACCGGGCGAAGACCCCCAACCCGGTCTACGGAGCCCCCCAGGAGTACAACACTGTGGGGTACAGCTACGGACCTCCTGAACAAGAAACCTTTAACGATCATGAGAATCTGCCCAGCATAACTGAGCTGGGAGGATCTCTCAAGTGGCTGTTTGATAAGAATTAGTTAGGTTAAGTTATTTATTTATTAAATTATTTATTTATTTATATTCGTCAACTCTTTTTAACTTTTTCACCCTGGTGTTCTATGATTAAGTTGAGACATGCTTAGTTTTATAATAATGATCAAAGTGTAGTATTAAGTGATAGAAGAAAAACATATTTTCCATAATGCATTCCTGAGAAAAAAGGGTGTTACATAATATTTTCACGCACTTTTTTAATTGGCAATAGTCTGGTTTGCATTCAAGAGATATCGATTCCAAAGTCAAGGTCCTAGGGGAATGCCACAGGGAGTTTCGCTTTTTCATTGGATCAGAGACTCAATCTTTCCTGGATTACTCTCCTGGCCATTAAGGAGTAGCAATGCAAGAAAATTTTAGGATAACTGTGATAAATCACATTCTTACCAAGTATTTAAAATGTTCTACGGTCCTTGCTATAGTAAATAGAGCAATACTACACTCTCTACGAGCGTGTATGTCATTTGAATGTAATCCGCGTTCAGCGAACGGCTCGATTAGCCGCAACAATGCCGGCTAAAAGCTTGCTCGCGGCTAACGAGTGCTGCTGCCAGCTCTGTTGGAAAGGGCGGGACATTTTGTCAATTTGCTATCATCATCATCATCATCATTTCAGCCACAGGACGTCCACTGCTGAACATATGCCTCCCCCAATGACTTCCACATCGCACGGTCGGCCTGTGAGGCAAGTTTGCTATGGAAAACATTAACTTCGAACTTCTCATAATGTTCTTCTGATTAATTTCGTTGCGGGTCCGATGACAGCTTAACTTTCCTCCTCAAAGACCTTAACTGGTTGGGTTTTTATTGGCGGTCAAGCTGTAGATCCTGGCTACACTGGAGTTTCAGCGGTGGGAACGAGAGGTGGGAATAGTCCCGTATAGAAAATATACTGACAGCAGGATAATTCGAAGTGAAAATGATGCTGTAGGTAGTTAGTAATTTATTTTCTGCAACTAAGCTTCTATTAAATGTTTTGAAGCGCGTCCCAGTGTTTCTTTATCTCTACCACTGCTTCGAGACAACAGTTAGAGTAGTGCTGAGAAGAAGAAGCGCAAGAAACTTCGTCATATTTTCAACCGACTTCAAAAAAGGAGGAGGTTCTCAATTCGACCCGTATGTTTTTTTTTTTTTTTTTTTCTATGTTTGTTACGCGATAACTCCGCCAATTATGAACCGATTTGAACAAATCTTTTTTCGGCGTATAGGTAATACCTCAAGGGTGGTCCCATTTAAATTTAATAATAGAAAAAACAACCCCCAAGGGTGGAAAATTGGGGATGAACTTTTTTATACGCAATATCTCCGCCGATTATAAATCAATTTGAACGATTATTTTTTTGTTGAATAGGTATTATCAAAAGGGTGGTTTCATGCGAATTTGAAGAAAATATTTCACCCCCAAGGGTGGAAAATTAAGGATGAACTTTTTTATACGCAATACTTTTAATTTTTAGTTTTTTTGTGTTCACGCATTTGAAGTCGGTTTTATTTTTTTAAAAAGTTAATTATCATTACTGACTGATAATTCCAAAATTAAAAACGGCATCTGATTTTAATTTCAACTTCTCACACACGCTGCACTTATATTATTAGTTAATGAGAACCAAAATTGTGCATTGTGGAAAACCTTGGAGGAGGCCTTTGTCCAGCAGTGGACGTCATTTGGCTGAAACGAACGAACGAACGAACGAGAACCAAAATGCTACCAGGCGCTGTGACAAAATCGGATAATATGACCGCAAGCGCTGCACAGCGACCGACGAACCGTGCTGTCACTTTGTGGAAAACGCAGTTGGCTGGGCACTGCCCAGTGGGCAGCAAGCCGGCGAATTTTCATGCAATTTTATTGGATGACGACGCGACGACCCCTTTAACTGTGGTATTTTTTTCTTTATGGTTTTCTTTTGAACTTGAATATTTAGATGCTAAGTAAGGGCTTGTTCCCACGGAGACACGTTTTTTGCGGGAACTGTTTTTGCAAGATCCCGTGAACATCCCGTTTGAAGTGTCCTTTTTTGTAATTCAAATTTCAAACTGTGTACTTACTACGTGTGTTTATACGACAGTCTAGTTTTGCTGGATTCGGCATGACTGGAACCCACAAAACTGTATTGCCGTGGGAACGAGCCCTAAAAGGAGTTGGTCCATAATGTATGTTCCCAAAACTACCAAATATCAAATCAGAAATGGTCACTGCTAGATATTTGGTCACCCTACAACCCATCGGAAGCGGTGACAGCCGTCAGATTAGACCCAAATTGCCCGGGTCATAGTCACTCGTTTGTTGTCCGTCCCATTGACGCGGCGTTCCGGGCCATTCTGTAACGCTAAAGGACGCTGGCCTGTAATAACAAAGTGCAATATGGTTATTGTTGATGAAGGGAGCTGTCTGATCCGGAATCCGGTCGAAGGGACGGTTTAGGGAGCGCTTTGAAGATCAAAACAATAGTCCTGTACTGACTGACCTGTGTCATACTTAAATATTTGATGGCTGACGTCATTATAAGGGCATTTCTACGGGGACGACCGATCGACCTACTGGGGCGAAAAAAGTACCTTTAAAATTTAAGTACGGACTTGAAAAAAATCACACGTATTTATAGGACTCTTGACTTGATGGAGAGCATATTTAGAAGACCGCCAGGTTTTACATCCCGCCTTGAAAAAATCAGAAAGTTCAAAAACGGGCGAAATTTGGCCTAAAATGGAATGTCCGGTTTCCAGAATTTACTCGTTTTTGCTTCATAACTTTTGAAATAATAACTTCCCCATTATGAAACCCACATTNTCTGTTTTACGAAAATACACGCCTGCTTTATGTATAAGCATGGAACAGGTAATATTGAAAGCTTTTCGAATAAAGGTTTACATGATTCAAGAAAATGCGCTTTGCAAATAGCCCTTATACACTTTTTTTGTGCAATGAATACCCTAATAATAACAGCGTGCCGTAGCTAAGCAGCGACGATACACAGGGCCGGATCGTGAATTTGTGGGGCCCTGGGCTGAAACTTCTTATGACGTTGTCACGTAAAAATATCGTCCGTAAACCGACTTTACAGACAACTATTTTTTTTTTTTTTTCAAATTATGGCCTACTTTTTGCGGGATCTGGGGGCCCCTTGTAACCCCGGGGCCCTGGGCTGCAGCCCAATCAGCCCATAGGTAGATCCGGCCCTGACGATACATAGCCATGATACGCGGCTAAAGCGGTTTCAATGGATGAAATGTTACTAAGGCGTCTTAAAGCATATACAAATCTATCAATGTTCATACACATCGCCTATATGTGTGTTTTCCAATTACAATGATTGTCCAAAGTGAAGCCTAAGAATTTTACAGTATCTACTATCTCGACAGTACTACCATTATATGTGACTACCACATCCACTGGTTTGGCCTTGTGAGTAGAAAATTGCACAGCCTTAGTCTTCTGTACATTAACTTTAAGGTTATTTCTATCTAGCCACTTTATAACATTTTCTAGCGTTTTGTTGATTTCGTCGTTAAATCCGTTTCGGTCATAACATTTAATCACTACTGTGGTATCGTCGGCAAACATAAAACACCTGTGTTGCGTTACACATGGAAGGTCGTTAATGAACAATAAAAATAGAAGTGGGCCTAGAATGCTGCCTTGTGGTACTCCACAAGAATTAACACGATATTTCGACCAAAAGATACATCTTTTGGCTTCAATGACTTTGGCTATTTCAGTACATTGTTGTCTATTTGACAAATAGCTTTTTAGCCAAGTATATGCATTTCCTCTTATTCCGTATCTTTCTAATTTGTCTAGTAGTCTTTTATGCGGTACACAATCAAAGGCTTTACTCATATCAAGAAATAGTGTAACGAGTGGTATTTTATCATTAATACTTGACGATATTAATCGTATCAAATTATAACAAGCCATTGTAATAATAATAATAATAAATAATAATAAATAAATTTATTCAGTTAAACATTTGGATCTAACAAGGGGTGAACCCTGACACCGAAACTAGTAAAAAATACTGTATTTTCAGTGTCAGTNATATTAACAGAAAAATACGTATGAAATTAATAACGTTCATAATGCCTTACTGTTAAAAACCCCAAGGCTAAGAATTTCATAGGGGAAGTTAAACGCATTGGGCCCGCAATTTAATAAATGAGACGAAAATAGATACACTCAAGGTTCAGTCAGACAGTTGAAGTCTAGCAATGAGGGTTTTCGCGAATGAAAGATCCGCTAGATGGCGGGACGTGGATGTGGGGTCTGACTGGTGAATTTTGACATATCTGTAATGTCAAAAAATAATCATGCAGCATTTGGACCTCGCGTCTCCGTATTGCCATCTGGCGGATTTTTCATTCGCGAAAACCCTCATTAAGTATAATAAACGTTGTCCCGAAGTTATGGCAAGCTAAATTGAAACGTGTTGAAGTTCAAAGCTGCTAAATTAATGTAATCCCAAAGTAATGGCAGGCTATTTCGGATCTTGTAAATGAGCTTTGTAAAGGAAATAGCACATAGCTCGTAGAGACGATGGCCGTACGGGCAGAAAAGTTCTCGAGTGGCGACCACGGGCTGGAAGACGTAGCGTGGGCAGGCCTCCTACTAGGTGGACCGACGATCTGGTAAAGGTCGCGGGAAGAGCCTGGATGCGGGCAGCGCAGGACCGTGCATTGTGGAAAACCTTGGAGGAGGCCTTTGTCCAGCAGTGGACGTCATTTGGCTGAAACGAACGAACGAACGAAAGGAAAGGGCATACTAATGAAGAATTTGAACTTACGTTTCCTGTTGGGGCGCAGGAGCGGGCTCGGGCGCGGGCGCAGCGGGCGCAAGCGGCAGCGACTGCGGTCGTTTCAGGAATGACACGCGTTCCTCCTGTCGAGAAACACCTCGTTAGCGTCTTTTTTGAGTCATTTGGGGTGCTATTTTGAGCCTTATTACCTCGTCTTACGGACAAAAGAGTGATTGTCAATGCGCATCCTTTCTGTGTCATTTTCTCACATATATTTTCTATGGTTTACTTTATAGCTCAATTTGTAGTTGGTCTGTTTCAACCAAAACACGTCATTTGCTGGACGAAGAACTTTCACAAGGATTTGCGTTTCACTAGTGAACGATCCTAGTGGGAAGCCTGCTTACACCAAAACTTCTGGTTAGTGATCGCTATTCGTGTACCTAAACGTGAACGAACTAAAGTCGCTGACATAGCCCGACGGATTAGCAAGATTAAAGTGGCAATGGGCAGGGCACATAGTACGCAGAACTGACGGCCGATGGGGCAGCAAGGTTCTGGAGTGGAGGCCGCGTACCGGAAAACGCAGCGTGGGACGTCCACTCATAAGGTGGACCGACGACATCATAAAGGTAGCAGGAAGGCGCTGGACGCAGGCCGCTACCAACCGGGCAGCATGGAAAGCATTGGGGGAGGCCTATGTTCAGCAAAAGACTATTCCCACCTCTCGTTCCCACCACTGCAACTCCTGTGTAGCCAGGATCTACAGCTTGACCGCCACAAAAACCCAACCAATGAAGGTCAAGTTTGTCCCGGGGGAAAGTTAAACTGTCATTGGACCCGCAACGAAATTAATCAGAAGAACATAGGAGGAGTTCGAAATTAAGGTTCGACTTCCCTCCATTGCAAAGCGGATGACAGGTGACAAACAAAGGTTTAAAACCTTTAAGAAAAAGATTATGCACCACGGACAATAAATTAAATTAAGGGGGCCTATNGGCCTATCTTATGAGCAATGGACAATTTGACAACATTCTCCAATAATTCGAAATCACAACTTTTCTAAAAAGACACTTCATTCTGGTCTTAAAAACTTAATTAATTTTAAATTACCTGTTATTTACGATTATTGGTCGCATTGTAATTGAAAAAAGTAGTATAATTGAGTTGACAAAATAGTGACGTCACTTGCTTGTAGTGCCATAATTATAAAATCTATGGGAGAGTTTCGTTTTGACAGTTTTAAAAAGTACGTCAATTGATTGGTGGTGTCAACATGTCTATTAGCAACTAGGCCAATGTTCAGCAGTGGACGTCCTATGGCCTCGATGATGATGAGGCGTGTACCTGCGGCGTGCACACGCACGTGACGTCGGTCTGCGTGGCAGCGGGCGCGCGCGCGCAGGCCACGCAGCGCAGGATGTCCTGCATGCACGTCTGCAGCGACGCCACCTGCGACTGCAGCCGGCTGCACGTCTCCGTCAACTGCCGCACCGCTTCGGTGCTGTCGTCTGAGTCGCACGACCGGACTTTTTGGGTGTCTGCAGTCAATTAAAGTGAGCAATTGGACTTTATCTACTATATAAAAATAAGTCGGGTTTTCCTCCCTGACGCTATAACTTCAGTACGCACGAACCGATTTCCACGGTTTTGCATTCGTTGGAAAGGTCTCGGGCTCCGTGAGGTTTATAGCAAAGAAAATTCGGAAAAAGGGGGTAAAACGGGATCCACGCGTACGAAGTCGCGGGCGGCCGCTAGTTCATTTATAAAAACAAGTGACTTCACTTTTCACTAAAACATAATATAAGCGCCTCTTTTTTCCGTCCTCTATTTTATCCCCTTTGATATTAATTTTACCACAAAAGATAGACTGTATCCTTCTCCTATCCCTATACCAAACTGTATCAAAATCAGGCCCCTCTTTCCCACTGGGCACTTTGGTCACGTGCACAGGGCCCCGCGATCGAGAGGGCCCCCGCCTACTCAAAAGATTTTTTTCCAGATAATAAGGGCCCCCCTTGATCCTTAAGTGCCCAGGGCCCCTAGTAGGTTAAAGACGGCCCTGATCAAAATTAGTTCGGTAGTTAAAGCTATTACGAAACAAGAGGATACGTGTAATTATTAACAAGTTATAGACTAAAGCCTGGTCCGTGAGCACGTAGAATCCCGTCCAATGACCCCAAGCTACCCATCCTTATCGCTCGCGCGTAATTATATTGCTGTCGCGTCGCGTAAATATAGTGAGTGTGCGAGCGCGACAGCAACATAATTACGTGCGAGCGACAAGGATGGGCAGCTTGGAGTCATTGGACGGGATTCTACGTGCTCACGGACCAGGCTTTATATAACTTTCAAATTTCTATATTTGTTTGGGTCACATCTAACCTATCAATATGCGGTAACAGCTCTATGTGGTATGATATCATCGTACGATTACTACGACGAATTAGTCGCAGACTTGAGGGCAAAAATGAATCGAACGATTAAAACACGCACGTATGTGATACATACATACAAATAGAATGGCATGGTTAAAACAAAACGTACCTGCCGCTTGCAACGTTGAAACTTTCTTCCACAGCGCGTTGATGGCTTGCATCTGTAGCTGCTGAATCTTGCGCTCGCTTTCGAGGGCTGCCTTAGTTGCCTCCATGTCGCACGTTAACCTTCTACAGGAGAAAATAATGCATATTATTAACTCAAGTTAAACTCGCTAAAAAAATTGATAATAGATCTAGAAGTATGGTATATCCTCGTATACCTATAAACCCCCCTACTAATAGCGTGTCTGTATTGAGAATCCTGCTGCGGTATCTTCTAGAATTCTAGATGATGACGGCAGCTATTCACTCTGCGCTCATCTTCATTTTAAATCTTATGCTAAAGGAAATAAGTGTCTATATCTCTAATGACGTGTACTCACTGTATATGCTGCCTCGCTCTCGCAGCCTCGATAGCATGCAGGATCCTCAGCGTATCCTTATTAAGGTTCTTGCTGCGGTATCCGCGCCACATCTTCTGAATGGTGACAGCGGCCATGCATTCCGGGCTCATGTTCATTTTTAACCTTATGCTGAAGGGAACAAGTGTCTTTGTACTCACTGTATATGCTGTCTCGCTCTAGCAGCCTGGATGGCATGCAGGATCCTCAGCGTATCCTTGTTAAGGTTCCCGCTGCGGTATCCGCGCCACATCTTCTAGATGGTAACGGCGGCCATGCATTTTGCACTCATCTTCATTTTAAACCTTATGCTAAAGGGAACAAGTCTCTGTCTCCAATGATGTGTACTCACTGTATATGCTGTCTCGCTCTAGCAGCCTGGATGGCATGCAGGATCCTCAGTGTATCCTTGTTAAGGTTCCTGCTGCGGTATCCACGCCACATCTTCTGGATGGTGACAGCGGCCATGCATTCTGCGCTCATCTTCTTCTGTCGTCTCTGGTTGGACGCTAGTTTGATGATTTCCAACTTGTCTGGGTCTATCTGGTCCCCGCTCTCTTGTTTCGTCATGCCGTTCAGCTTTTTCTCTTCGGTTTTTATGTCACCTACAAACAAATGAGAACATTAAAAATAATGTTAGATGCTCGAATAATATTCTTTTCTGTTTAAATTAGTACTACTAGACATACGAGGTGCATCATGTCAGCTAGTAATATTGACATGTCACACGCACGTCAATCTTTTGACGGTTTGATATTTTCTACGATTTTGTTGTAGAAATGACGTCAACATTTTCCGTAATAATGATTGTGATAAGTATTATTATCATCATTCTATGTGCAAATCAAGTCAAGATCAGAATCTTACCTTTAGACAAACTCCCCTTCCGCTCGATTTTGGACTTTAACTTCGGGCTGGAAGTCGCACTTTTGGGCAGCTTCGGGGATCCTTTTATGTTCTTATTCGGCTGAACAATCTGTCTGTGCGGTTTCTCTTCTTGAATACTACTGTTGCTGGATTGAGACGATGTGTTAGAGATGCTATTGACTGAGTGGTTGGTCGGCTTTGGTATGGATCTTTGGATGTCGTAGATTGGGTCCTGATAGTCCGGACTCATGAGCGATTCCGGAACGGGAACCATCTTGGATGCTGCTTCTAGGGAATGATTCACTGGTTTTGCTGGCTGTAGTTCTGTAGTGAGAGAAATAACATATAATAATATAATTGTTACTAATTTTAGTCATCAGTAAAGAAATAGCGTATTTTTTTATTATGGTAAGGCAGCATCGCTAAGGTTTTTGTATCCGATTTTCGTCTGTATTTATTACTCACTGTAGTGACAAATACTTTACATGCTACTGCAAAGCCTACCATGGTAGGGCAAGCAATATTTGGGACTTGTATAAGTGTCCTGGAAAGGGCCTATGTACTGAATAAACTATTTGAATTTGAACTACATATTATTGCTGCTAGTGGGCGGGGCACATAGCTCGTAGAACTGATGACCTTAGGGGCAGAAAGCCTCGGGCTTAGGCTTTAATTTAGTAGTGGAAGTGTTTTGCTTTAAACCAACGACTTTGACTTACCTGGTGCCTTCTCCTTCTCTTTGCCATTGTCCCTCTTCTCTCCCCCATACATCAAGCCAGGCGAGTCGAAGCTCTGGCTCATAGCTGATGGTATAGGGATGTCTCCGGAGTATGAAGCTGACATCAGCTGCGGCGAAGCTGACTTGGGCAACGCGGCGTGGAAACTCGACGTCAGCCGATCCGGTGAACGGCCCATGTGCCGGGAGGATATACGGGCTGCAAAAAGGGTCCACTCTTCAGTTTAGGTACAGGTACAGATGATGGCACTTCAAGCTAACACTGGAATCTTATATCTAATGGATATAGGGGCGATTTTGCAATAAAATGTATATTTTGAGGTGCTGTCAGTCGAATGAATTGTCACGTTGTAAAAAATTACCACCCTGCCACTAAAAAAGAAGTTTTTTTTCGACTATAGAAAAAGTCGGCATTTAATATTAGAGCTGTAGGTTCTTGGCACTGAGCTAACTGAATGAGGGCTATCGTTTTAGCGCTCACCAGTTAGCGCCACTGTAGAGTAAGGTCCTGTCACTTGCTAGTAGCGAAGACAGTGGCACCAACTGGTGAGCGCTAAAGTGGTAGGAGGACTATCGCATTTGCACTCATCAAGATGGCGCCACTGTAGAGTAAGGTCCTGTCAATCGCCAGGGGTGCCAACTGTTAAGTATAAAAACGATAGCCCTCATTCCGCTTAATGGCGTGAGAATCACTATAATGTCTAGTGTCCGACCGAAACTAGTTTTACGACCGAAACCGAAACCGAAAACGAATTTCGGCAACGGTGTCTATTTCGGCCGAAACCGAAACCGAAACCGTCAATTCTAAGTTTGGGGAGCGATTTTTATATTTGGAGATTCATTTCTCAATTCCGTGATTCATTTTCTCAATTCGGTGCTCTCTCAATTCGATGCTTAACATTTCTCATAAACCACTTAACAATATTTAGTGACAATGCTATTTTTACATTCAGAATGGAGTAATATTTATTTTTTTGTATTGAAACTACTTAAAAAACTAAATATAAATTTTAGCACCGAATTGAGAAAAAATACACCGTACCACCGTAGAAATGCCCATAAGTTGCAGATTTTTTTAAATAATACAAAATCTTGTAAATTTTTGACATAAGGTGACGAAAAAGATTAGAAAAAGAGATGAGTAAATTTTCTTCCCTTGACAAAAGGTGATTTTTAGTTTCTACTTTTGAATGTTTTTAGCCACAAGGGATTAAGCTCTTGGCCTGCATCTCACTTGATGGAAAGTGATGATCAGGCCGAAGTTGGAAGCGAATTCACCCGGAATCCCCAACAACAACCTGGTTATCTTATTCATATCCATTTCAAGTGTAGGTAACTACGCCAAAAACGTATATTACCCAGTATTTCGTTTTTCAAAAAGCTGCATACAAAAGCGCGAGGCCTGATTGTCCGTAGGCTTCTAGTTTTCTCATTTCCTCAAAACCTCGTAACGTTGAGCTCAAAGATGCGATGTTGCTCAACTAACCGCGCTGATATTACCATTTGTAAACCACAGATGTTGCAATGCAAGAAAGATGCAGTAAGTCAAGTATATTTTTTTTTATAAAGCCTGAGTGAATTGAAATCACAGTGTAAGCCTAACTCGGTGGACCTATCCTGGTAAAGATCGCAGGAAGCACCTATATACGGGGAGTGGAGCAGGACCGATTTTCGTGTAAATCCTTGGGTGTTGCCTTGGTCCAGCAGTATCCAACATTAAGTTGAATCAAGAGAATTGGTGTGTGTTCCCGTGTTTATGGATCGGAAAAGTCAAAACGGTTATGCCTGCTGCCTTGATTACACAACTTGCTCATAATCTTGTAACGTTTTTGAAAAAGAGATTGAATGAGTTTATTGCGCTGTTTCTTTTTAGCACTGGCCTACTGCATTGTTATTCTGAAATAGTAATAGGCCGTAGAGTCGATGCAAAAATTTAATACGGTGCTGAGCTGATAAGAGTAATTTCAAGTAAGAATCTTATGCTTTTGTTGAGATGTCGGCCGTTTGGTGTAGTGGTTAAGAACGGACTACTATGCCGAGAGGTCCCGGGTTCGATTCCCGGTCGGGCAAAAATTGAAATGATGAATTTTAATTTCTGTGACGGGTCTGGGTGTTTCTATGTATAATATGTATGTATTTACAAAAAAAAAAAGTATTTAAGTATGTTTATATCCGTTGTCTAGTACCCATAGTACAAGCTTTGCTTAGTTTGGGACTAGCGGCGCAGTGTAAAAATATCCAAGGATATAAAAAAAAAAAAGATAGATAGAAGTAAGATAGAAGAAAGTTTGTTACTACATTGTTTGTACTGTGGTGCTCCTAATTACGCAAACAGCAAGGTGTTCGCGGCGAGCTCATCTGCATGCTAACGAGTGCTTGTTTATTTAACTAACAGCCAGCGAGACACTGATATTCGCAAGGAAAACCTCAGAGTACACTAAACTATGTTTTGCTAGGTAGAACTAGCTTTAGTACCTATTAGTTTGGACTAAAGCTTTCGCGTTGGTCGCGAAAAGAGCCTGGATGTGGGCAGCGCAGGACCGTGCATTGTGGAAAACCTTGTGGGAGGCCTTTGTCCAGCAGTGGACGTCGTTTGGCTGAAACGATCGAACGAACGATCACAAAAGTGATAGCATAATATAGTTGTGGGCCGTTTCACATCACCTTGAAAGTAATATGTCTTGGGTTTAGGTTTGATTTCCATTCGGTTGATAAGAACCAAGTGAAAAGTGGAAATATGTATTATACATAGGTTCTGAAGGGTTCTGGAATGATGGCCACGTATATTATAGCTGAAATGACGATGAAGGGAAATATACTTAGACAAGTACCTCTTATTACCTACTTCATAAATTTCTTTAACGGAAAATTGGTTCTAAAAACTTGTGACTGAAAATTATATTACAAATTTTTGAAGAAGTGGATAACCTTCTGAGGATTTATCAGTACCTAGGATTTTACAAGAATTCAAATTAACATCTTCATTAATTACGTATTTAATATCATCTAAGGTATAACAATGTTGTTATTACCGTCTTATATGAGTAATAATATAATCACGAACCAGACTGAACAGTGAACATTATTGGATTTCCAATTAGACGACGTAGCATAATATGTGCTTAGGAAGGAACATCTGGAAGGGCACCTCATGATACGCGACGAAGGCGCGACAAGTAGGTACTGCATAAGCGACGAACGCGCGACGAGTACTGCTTTGTGATTGTCACTTGTCTCAAACTCAGAGGTCCTTGGTTTGGTACCCAGTGGGAACAAAAATTCTGCTCAGTTAGGTAGTAGGGTTTCTACGGAGTCCACCTGGCTAGCTACCATCTTCCCTAAGGCAGTCGCCATAACATTAATTGCAGCATTGTTGTACTGTCGGCAGTAGGAGGTAAGATAGAGTTCCCATATGATTGAAGATACCTGATGAAGCTTGCTTCTACCTTCTATCATCACACCAGCGAGAAGCAGGCCAAGCGCTTCTTCGTTGTGGATGAAAACCAACTGGGATGTGAAAGTTTGCGCTAGCCGAATTGAATGGAGACATTCACCTACACTGCACTGTAGCGGCCATTTGCAAGGCACGGCATTGAAATTCATGCAGGATGCAATTCCGAAGCTTTTCATATAAGGAAATACTAGTTTACGTGAAAAAGACTATCGTAGGAAGAATTTTCCTGTGCCAATTTGTACCATAAGGGCCAGTTTGGGTAGGTTGTTCCAATAGACGTCGGCATTGTTCAAATTACTCAAACTGAGATGAAAGAGTAAAAATCTGATTTAGTAAAGAGTACCCTAAGGTAAGAATGCCGTGTAAGGGAGTAGCGTAGGTTACAGAGTAGAGTTTTTGTTGATTAGTACGTAAAAATCAACAAAAACTCAACTTTGTGTTAGGTATGAATGGTCTGTCTGTACCATCACAGTGACTTACAATACCACTTCATTTTTACCTATTCGGGACTATTCCCACCTCTCGTTCCCACCGCTGCAACTCCTGTGTAGCCAGGATCTACAGCTTGACTGCCATAAAAACCCAACCAATTATGGATTTTTTACCTATTAAGAACTTGCGTAATTTTACTGAATACGAGTACCCTCATAATGATTTAAACTTGTCAGATGTTTCTTGTAAAGACGCAAATTAATCATGTTCATTAGTTGCAAGGTTTCTTGATGGTAAAAAGGAAAATTTTCTCATTTTCAACCGACTTAAAAAAAGGAGGAGGTTATCAATTCGACCCGTATGTTTTTTTTTTCTATGTTTGTTACGCGATAACTCCGCCAATTATGAACCGATTTAAACAAATCTTTTTTCGGCGTATAGGTAATACCTAAAGGGTGGTCCCATTTAAATTTAATAATAGAAAAAACAACCCCCAAGGGTGGAAAATTGGGGATGAACTTTTTTATACGCAATATCTCCGCCGATTATAAATCAATTTGAACGATTATTTTTTTGTTGAATAGGTATTATCAAAAGGGTGGTTTCATGCGAATTTGAAGAAAATATTTCACCCCCAAAGGTGGAAAATTGGGGTTGAACTTTTTTATACGCAATATTTTTAATTTTTAGTTTTTTTTTGTGTTCACGCATTTGAAGTCGGTTTTATTTTTTTTAAAAGTTAATTAGTCATAGAACACTTCCAATAAACTTAAGCACTTAAACGAAAAATAAGCAAGTCTCGGTAGGGTATTATTAATAAGTTAAACTCGATCACTTACCGGCGCTGAGGCTAGATTACCTGGAGCGGGAAACAAAACTACTTGAAAGTGGAAACATACGGTGTTGTATTTGGTACGTGAACGCCGAGTTGTAAGTCACTCACGCTGTAGTAGATTGGTATATCTTTTATTTTCCCTTTTTATGCAGAACAATAGTCAGGTATTTGACTGCAATCTACAGCACCTGATGTTAAGTGAGATGGAGTCTAGTATGGCACGTAATTGCCCTGTAAGTGCTTATTCACTCTCGCCTTGAAAAGGCTCGGATTATAGTGTTGTAAGTACTTGAGATATTTATTGTACCGCGAGTGATATAGGTAAGTAGCGTTGTTAGAGATTCAATCTATAAGAACAATATACTAGATAAATTAATGACGGTTTCGATTTTATAAAGTTCATGATAGCAAGATTGTTAATTACTTAAACCTACTCAAATATCAAAAACGTAACAGTTTACAACACAACCTGAGTCCGTATTTTTCATTCACACTTATTGTTTAGCTCACATTATACTTTAACTTCTCATTTGCTTTGTTCTTAAGTTGGAATTAACTTAGTAATTGAGTTCGCAAGTGCTAAGTTTTGAATCGAACTTCACAATCCAATATAGTACGCGTTTAAACTTCTTAAAGTATGAACTGAGTTTTAAGCTTTCGGAGATTTTGTACGCCTGCGGGGATTTTGATTATCTTGATATTTTTTATGGTCAAATGATGAAATTGTGGTGAAGTCTCTGAGTGTCAAGGGACATGAAATGATAAAGTTTTGGTTAAAAATCGACAAGATTGGGCAGAGTTCAACAACCTCCTGAAATTATGAAGCAAATAGAAAAGTAATACTGTTATTTCTTAATTATTTTTAATTTTGTTTTATTTAAAATAGGTTAACGTAGAGTTTTATGAAATGAAATAGTTTATTCAGTACATAGGCCCTTTCCAGGGAACTTATACACGTCCCAAATATACCTTTAAAGTAGAGTAACTCATTTTATTTAGGTTTGAAATCCATGGTGTTTCCACTCACATATTAGCACCAAAGAAGGACATAAACTAACAGGTTATCAGAAATCAGTGGCAAATATAAACAACTGCCCATTTTTCAACATCTCTCATATTATGAAAATTCTTATTTTTCACGAATAATCTATAATATAAAAATGAATCGCAAAATGTGTTGGTAAGCGCATAACTCAACAACGCCTGGACCAATTTTACCAATTCTTTTTTTTAAATGTTTGTTGAAGTCCAAGGATGGTTTTTACGGCGATAAAAGTTCGAATAATTACCGGGAAACCTCTAAAAAATCTCAAAACTTCACCCCTAAGGGGGTAAAACGGGGTTCACGCGAACGAAGTCGCGGGCGGCCGCTAGTTGAAAATAAAATGAAAACCTAAGGTCCTGAGTGATTGTACCTCGGTTTCTCACACTCAGTTTCGGTTAGAATAGTCCCGAGATAATAGAACGAATTGCTTTACGCAATTACTCTGCCCATAAACAATTCTAGCTTTTACGCTTTTACGCCACTTATCATGGTTTGTGATAAGACAGCCTAAGGGCGCGGGTACACTGTATAAATATCCATACACTGAATAGCCACGATAGCCCAACGGTAAAGTGGTCGGGCTGGCCGACTCGAGATCCAAGGAACGCGGGTTCGAATCCCACCGCCGCACGACTATTGTGCAATGAAGTAAAATTTTACAAAGATTTTAATAATGTTTTCTGCAGAATTAAAGGGACTTTTCATTCTGAAAATCAATATCGGTATTCGGTTGATTTATTACAGTATAATGAATGTAATCTTTTATTGTGTAGTATCACGTGTATAACTCGCGCGTGTAATCTAAGTTTAAGCTGATTTTAATTGTAAGGGTTTTATGTATTTTTAGACACAAAGAGGTATCTTTTACACCTTTTGTGTAAGTTAATTGTTCTTTAGCGGAAACATTACGAAAGTAATTGGGAGATTATATGGGTTAGCTGAAATATATTTTATGTTAATACTAGCGGCCGCCCGCGACTTTATACGCGTGGACCCCGTTTTACCCCCTTAGGGGGGGAGTTTCGTAAAATCCTTTCTTAGCGGATCATGATATGAGGCATCTCAACTATGACCAAGCATATACAATACATATTAGTGTTGTACTGCTGCCACTTCTTTTTGTAGCTTTATTAATAATCGTGAATTCCTCTTCTACTCGTATAGCAAGTTATAGAGGTTAAAAATACAGAGCAAAGCACCAAGTTCGTCCGATCTAGACAAAAATAGAATTACCATGAGAAAGCGGCTGAAAATAATTGAGTCCTTAATAATCGGCATGACAGGTCCACCTCATCGATAATTTCCAGTCACGTCACAGCACAACAAAGCGTCTTATTGTCCTGTCATACCGAATGCTCCGAAGGGCTTCCAAATAGAATCAAATAATCTTTTCAGCTCAAAGAATTCGCTTAAAATAAACAAATATTAAAATAGGTTGGATATCTACTCATTATCAGAAAAGTTATTATATGATTTGTACAATGGAGTTCGATTTAACTTATAGTTGCAAAGTTAAAAGCAAGCTGAAAAAAATAGGTAGAGAGCTGAAACGATGAGTGATGGAAGGCACCTTTACTTAGATTATCTGCTAGATTAATTATAATGTTAAATGTATCCAACATTGTTTGAGATGCTTTATTATTTTCTTAAAATGATTGAGTTGTTTGTATGTAATCTAATAGATTCGCTCAAGATTAATTTTCTAATACACAGTTTGTTCCATGAATTCTATCAAAAGTAACAACATGTGTTTATTTGTTAAAGATAAAAAGAAACATTTATAATTCAGTACCTGACTTATGCAACTGATTTTAACTGAAAACAACAAATTAATAAAAGCTTGTTAGCATATTACGTGTGTGATAATGAAACGCTAAGAAAATTGACATAACAAAACAAAAAAAAAACATTTTACAAATAGAGGCAAAAAAGGTTCCCCTCTGAAAATATTTCAGAGTTTACTCATGCGCCCCTATTAGCGACATTATGATAATGTGACCGTATCTTAGCAAGATGTATGCATATTACCATGTAAATAATTGGATTCGTTTCATAAAAACGCAGGCGATACGCGCTACGCCTTGGGCGTGACAGCCACGCTTTGCAAAAATACAACCGTTGCAGCAAAGTTGTCAAATAAGACATTAGTGCAAAAGTCTAGAACCCTAAACAAGAGACAGTCTTAACTGCCAAATCACTTGAAAAAGATGCTAACAAAGGTGACCTACGTTTCTTCCGCCACTTCTTCTCAGCACCAGCCCATTTATAGTCCCGAAGTGGTGGTAGAACAAGCTATTTGGGACGTGTATAAGCGCTCTGGAAAGGACCTAAGTACTAAATAAAAAGTATTAACTTCATGGAGCAAAGTAACATACAAAAAAAAAACACCGGAGCGAATACATTTTAAGTTTTGACATTACACCTGTAACGTTTTGTAAGGGGGCAGAGCTGGAAGACTTGGTAGCTGACTCTACCACCAATCATGATAATTATCTTTTGTGAGCTGTGATTGGTCAACATCATTAAATTCAACAAATTAAGTTCTTAATATTAGTTAGTATCAATGGAAAGCAACAGCAAATCAGTGCATTAAAATTTTAATGGAATTTGGTAACTAAGTAATTCATGAAATGAAATGAATTTCAAAGTCACTCAGTGCAGTAATTTCGCATTTTCCCGAATTCAAAACTTACTTGACGCTCAAAGGAAGACGTTTCCAATATTGCCTCACGCACGACTAAGCTTTACATGCGATTTTCCTCGTCTTAAAGTCGCTCGTTTTATGTTCCCAGATTTAAGCATCTACAGATATGTATTGAGATAGACTCCTTTTGGTGCGGGAATATACTTAATCATATTCATGGCTTTTATGAGTGAGCAGTGTTGAGGAAAACGTACTTAAAAAATATAAAATGATTGAACGATGCGAGTATAAAGTACGTATACAGAATTAGGTATATGACATCAGTTAATTCCCCGAAGCGCACCCAATTTGAGGCGCATCTATACCTTCGCAGACAACGCGCATTTTGTAATTTTAAATACCTACAGAAGATCCTGTAATGACCAAATGGTTCCTTATTATTTTATTTTAATGATTAGGTAGATATTATTTTAAGTAATTAATATTTTGTTATTGTAATAATTGTAATTTTGAATACCTACATACCTAGTTACATAAAAATGTATAATGAAAGTGATTATTTTTTAATAAAGTTTTCGTGTCAAAATAGTAAACATTATTACATTGCTTCCTTTTCCATTTCCTTCTACATTTTTAGCCAAGGGCCTGCGGTTCGTCGAAAATAAACTTAAGTTTAGCCGGCTAATCTTAAGTTTATGTTCACACCTATCTTTAGCCGTAACATATATAACTTGAAGGTGACTGACTGACTGACTGACATAGTGATCTATCAACGCACAGCTCAAATCACTGGACGGATCGGGCCGAAAGGCATGCAGGTAGATGTTATGACGTAGGCACTAGGTAGACTGGGTGATGCCCAGTTGAATTAGGTTAAGTAGGATAAACCTTTGAAAAGTAATTAAAATAGTGGTAAAAATAGGTATGGGGTAGTCGCCAGTGCCTTGGACAAATCATTTTTTCTACGCCACAGTGTCTTTTTTTCTGTCCAGTGCATTACATCAGATGTGGGTCTCTCGGTTTTGCACAATGAGTGGCTTACGCCCTTATTCAAAAACGATGCATGCTTATGTGAAGCAGCAAATCGAACGCACAGCGTTGAATAGAGCTTTGTAATTGGTTCGTGTGTCACGCTGTGCATCCGCTCTTTGAGACCTCATAGCAATATTTGTGAATACGAGCGTTGTATTCAAAGCTATAGAAAGTAAATCCTTTGATCTTAATATCCTTCCTTTCCACTTTTTGTTTGCACTCACACCTAAACACACCCTGTATGAAGGTCTTCCCGTGACGTCACCGCGGCTCGATATTCCGCGTGGCCGGTCCTGAGTCCTGACATTCCAATCACTATGATAAATATCCCGGACTCCGGCCCTTGCAAAGAATAATCTGAACATCCATCTTATTCAACGTAATTTGAATTTGGTTGATTTGTTTAGATAACTTTCTTGTTGGAGTACTTAAAAATATTGGGTGACGACAGTAAACACTGTTCAGTGATTTTTTGTTGCCTTTTAGTTGATTTTGGTTAGATTTTCTACGAATGTAAAGTAACGTTATGATACCTCTACATATTAATTTATTATGTACCTTCTATGTAGTTCAGTAAAATGGTTGCCTATTCAGACATTACATAAGATTCTCTTGTAGTAGATTTCAAGACGTCCACCGCAAGTTGTTTAAGCGAAAAATAATATAGATTCTTACTGAAGTCTTAAAATTGAACATGTTTTTCTCAAATTTCCTTTTTTTATACCTGAGATTGCAAATAAGTAAATAATACTAAGTACTAGTTAGTATACAATCACCTCAAACAGGTAGGCATAGTACCTACCAACGAGTACCTTATACACATTAACAAGTCCATCACCCGAATGCCTTACCCGTCCCCAAAGTAGTCAAAACGGAGGAAATTAAACTTCCTCGCACTAAAGTAAGGTAAGCTGCCAAGTGCCAAGTAAGTCCTTGCCTAAAATTGCTAAAGTTTCAGTGCAACTAGCTAATATTACAATGTATCGCAACGAACATGCTCTTATGAGGATTACTGTACGTTGTTGTTGAATAGAGAAAACTTGTGAATTTTTAATTACAACAATTTATTGAATAATTCAGGCTGGGTTGCACCATTTTACTTTAACTTTAACAAACGTCAAAAATCTGTCAAACTCCATACAAAAAATGATTATAATACTGTTGCTAGAATTAAATTCATGTACTTCTTATATGTACAGTTAATGTAGAGATATAAATAAGTAGGAAAGTATCATAACCTGGTAAGTATCTGTAAACGATATCACATGAAAAATAACATATTAACTATCCGACAGTGGAATAAGAAGTCTAATTATTATTTTAGTCTTTTAATAGCAATTAGTACCCAAAGTAAGTTGCCTTGACTAACTCCCTATGCTGAGGTTAACAAAATTGCCAAATATTATTTTAGGCACAGGCTTACACGTGTCCCAAAAAATATTAAGCAAAACCGTCATCTCAGCGTTCCGGGAAATATACATAGGAGATGTTCTGTCACCGTGAGCATTCGCGGCGAACACAAAAACGCAAATGCTCCCATCACCCGCAACATTCATGTAAGTGACACCTGAGTTTCCCGCCCAATAACTGAATATATATTCCTTTGTAGACCCTGGAATGTTTCCAAGAAAGAGAAAATCAACTATTCAAAGGCATGACGCATGACAGAAACTCTAGCTTGTGTTATTTCGTTACGGTAGGGAAATACGGAGTTTGATTCTGAACGAGTGAAGAGCTTCCGCGCTTCTTTATTTACCTTGCTTTGTACAATTTCTGCTTTGACCAATTTCAGGGGCACGCGGTTGCGCGACGAAAACTAAATGTAGCTTGTTTTGAACACTTTCTTTATTTATTTATATTTTCCAGAGCCTTCATCCTCGTGACTTTCGGATTGTCACAAAGGCCTTCCGCTTCGACCCGGCGCGAGCGGTGCACCAGCTCAGGTGGGAGGTCAACAAAGTCACAGGGACAACGTGTCCACGTGTTCCCATTTTAAAAACTGGGATAAAGCTATTGTATGTTTTTTTCTGGGTCTCAAACTATCTCTTTACCCATTTATATATATTCCTAGTTTAAGCATGAAAGGTAACAGACAGACATCGTTACTTTTATATTTATAACTAGCTTTCCGCCCGCCCGTGGCTTCGCCCGCGTGGTATTTTGTCTGTCACAGAAAACTTTATCGCGCGCGTCCCTGTTTCAGGTAAAAACTCATATTTCCTTTCCCAGGACTCAACTGTCTCTATGCCAAATTTCATCAAAATCGGTTCAGTGGTTTAGGCATGAAAGCAAGACAGACAGAGTTACTTTCGCATTTATAATATTAGTAGATATCAGAACTCGGTCGGACCTAAGACATTACATTTGCTATCTCTAAATTATCCGCTGTTTGATTCATTACACTCAGAAACTGAGGCTTACCTCACAATAATGAAAGATTTAAGGTCATTGCCAGAGCTAGTACTTGAGCGTTTAAACCAGGCAATATTGGATTAAGAGTATTATTAGAACGGCGGGATTAATTTCCTTAATCACAGCCATCGGATCAGTTCATCAGCCATCAAAATGGAACAGACATTATGGCTCTTACGAACATCACACGTGTAGTGAGGAGACATATACGTTGTAACTTAGATATCGATGAAGTAAACCATTTTAAAATAATTTCAGTATTTATCTTTTAACATCATTGGATAAGTAAAATACTTTATTGAACAGATCAGATGTTGTGAGCGTTGTGATTCGTCAGAAAAACTTTAACTGACCAGTAACTTGGTTCCCTGGTTTATTGATTAGTGTGTAATATTCAAACTAACAAAATAAATTGGAAAATAAAAGGTCTTATTCGAATATTATTTAGTTCGTTCGTTTCAGCCAAAAGACGTCCACTGCTGGACAAAGGCCTCCTCCAAGGTTTTTCACAATGCACGGTCCTGCACTGCCCGCATCCAGGCTCTTCCCGCGACCTTTACCAGATCGTCGGTCCACCTAGTAGGAGGCCTGCCCACGCTACGTCTTCCAGCCCGTGGTCGCCACTCGAGAACTTTTCTGCCCCAACGGCCATCGTCTCTACGAGCTATGTGCCCCGCCCATTGCCACTTGATTTTAGCAATCCTGCGAGCTATGTCGGTCACTTTGGTTCTCCTGCGGATCTTCGCATTTCTGATTCAGGGAAACTCCAAGCATGGCCCGCTCTATCGCCCTTTGGGTGACCTTGAGCTTTCTTATGAGGCCCATAGTAAGCGACCACGTTTCAGATCCATATACCATCACTGGCAACACACACTGCTCGAAGACTTTTGTCTTGAGACACTGCGGTATTTCGGACGTGAGTATATTGCGTAGCTTCCCGAACGCTGCAATTGCGCTGAAATTGGAAAATAAAAGGTCTTATTAGAATATTATATAGTTCGCAAGTGAAATATTTGATTTTAACTCCAATTGATTGATTGCTTTCCCGTTTTCATTTAAGTGTAAAACTTTCAGACGATCTAACCACGCCCATTTTATCGACAATCATTAATCTCATCACTAGTACAGCCATATCGTGCGACTCGTAAACGCGAACTGCTCATTATTTCCAAATTTAACGATGATTGCCCACACGTCGGCGCAATTCCGCGATATTAGGCTGACTAAACGACGGCGAATTCAAAAATACCTCGGAGACACGTGTCTGTGTGCACGTGAAGGTAATACCAAACTACCCTCTTAGTTTGTGGTAATGGTAACGTGGGGTAGCATTTGACCGATGGGAAGAAAACTATCTCGAATACTCCAGCTGCTTTGGAAAAAGTAAAATTCGTGAAAGATTTATGCCCGTATTCACAAACGATGCTTGCTTAACTGAAGCAGCAAATCGAACGCACAGCGTTGAATAGAGCTCTGTGATTGGTTCGTCTGTCACCTTGTGCGTCCACGCGCACTGTGAGACCTCACATGTTTGTGAATACGGGCGTTAGTCTGGGTTTCATTATCTTACTTTATCTTTAACAAACGTAAAAGTCTGTCAAACTCCACACAACAACGGTTATCGTTAAAGTTACAGTCAAAGTAAGATGGTCCAACTCAGCCTTAATTTAACGGAAAGAAGCTATTTTAATCATCTGTTACTGCCTTTGCATCGGAGGGAGTTAATATCATATTTCAAACATCTAGTATTCTTATGATGATTTTTTTTGCGGGTTCCAAGACAAAAGTTGTTCTCCTGGACTACTCAACCTTTACTGATTATGTTTCATTGAACTTACAGGACTTATATTGGTGGGATTATTTATAGTCCCGAGGAAGTCTACAGAACTTACTCGGGTAATGTGTCAACTGGACCATCGAGAACAGCCAATATAGAGCTAACTTTTAAAGTTAGTACCTACTTTAAGTAGTTACATGAGAATATGAGCTCAAACACAGCATCATTTTCATATTTATGGTGTTCATTCGTTTCAGCCGAGAGACGTCCACTGCTGGAAAGGCCTCCCCCAAGGATTTCCACAATGACCGGTCCTGCGCCGCTTGCCGTCGCGGGAAGAGTCTGGATGCGAGCAGCGTAGGACCGTTCATTGTGGAAAGCTTTGGAGGAGACCTTTGTCCAGCAGTGGACGTCATTTGGCTGAAACGAACCAACGAATAAATGTTCTATCGAACCATTATGTACCTAAAGACAAAATAACTAACGTAGATAATATTGTAATGCGTGCATTAATTGTGCTAATTAATGCACTAATATTAGTTTTTTTTTACATTAGCACCAGATGGGATCTGAACCCGCAATTACACGTAACTCCTATTTTGTGACGTGATGTTATACAGGGATCAGGTATTCTGAGCCAAAGACTATCAAAATAACATTAAAAACAAGTCAGTATGAGTTTAGGAATATTCACGATAAAAATAAACACTTCCATGAATTTGTTATTCCAGACTTCCAGAGCCATTATTTGAAACCCAAATTATGTTTTTAGAAGTAAATATACTAAGAGCGAGAACATCAATCATAATTACTTTTAAAATAGCCGCGATCGAAATATCTATACTTTTAGGTGAAACCAAGCAGAAAGAAAACATGAATATCTTAGCATCTTAAACACAGTATTAGTAATGATACAATGTAAAAAATAAATAAAGAAATCATGCAATATGTAGTTTTAGCTCTCTACGGTTGGATTGCGTGAAAATCGACGTAACAATTCAAACTCACTGAACACTTTCACGAGTATTTATCACTTAATTATCACTTCAGGACTTCGTGTGCTAACTGTCGCCGGAAAATCATTCCGCGTTCGACTACTGTGTGACACTGGCCGGTTACAAGTAGATTAAACAATAATCTGGCAAAAAAGATTAAAACCTGTTCGGAATTTTAAGTGTCAAAGTGTCATTTTTAAATCAGAGAAAAAAAAAACACACTGGCCACAAACTCTTTGCTGAAAAGAGGCAACGATTTATTTTTAAAACGTCGAGAATACTTTTTAATCCCGCAACGTCGAAGCAAAGGAATCGAGCACGAGGGAAATAAGAGGATGAACGTTTTAATTTTATTCCTGGTTGCATTATCTGTGTCCTGTGTGAGATGTGGGGAGTTAGCCGCGTCGGGAGACGAGGCCAGGGGGAAAGGGAAATATGCGTTGCTCAGTGAGTATTTTATCAACTTTATCTATAGGTACTTATAGACTGGGTTGCACCATCTTACTTTAACATTTTTAGTGGGACCCTGTCCTTTTCAGGACGGAGCATCAGGGCGCCGGGAGACCAACACACCACCCTGTCCCCCGGCAGTGGTGAAGATGCGCAGAGCATTTCCTCCGCGACAAAAAAAAACTTACTTCAACATTAACAAACGTCAAAAATCTGTAAAACTCCATACAAAAAACACCGGTTATCGTTAGTTACGATTAAAGTTAGACGGTGCAACTCAGCTTAAATCTTTGTTTGTTTGCTTGAACGCGCTAATCTCAGGAATAATTTTTCCGATTTGAAAAGTTTTTTTTTTGTGTTGAATAGCCCATTTATTGAGAAATACTCAAGGCTATAAGTATTTAACATCACCCTACAGCCAATAGGGGCGGAGCAGTAAAGAAAAATGTTGCAAAATTGGAAAATATTATTCAAACTAAGTATTTTCACGCGTACGAAGTCGCGAGCACAGCTAGTAAAAGATGAAATAGATAGCAAATAAATACTACTTTGATACAAAACGAGTAATTAAATACAAAGACCTTTGGAACAAGTCTTTTGCAAAAGTTGCCTTTACAAATATTGTTTTGTTTATTTCAACTTGGCAATATTATCGGCTTTTAACTATTTTACATAATTTTGAATTATAAAGGCTTGAAATTTGAAAACTTTTTCAATTAGTTATTTGGTTAAATAATAACTTTTTAATCCGTTACATTCGGATAGTTAGACCGAGTCGTATGTAATTACAGTGGTGACTGAGTTTGTTGCGGCGCTTCTTCTCAGCACTTGCCAAATGTTGGTCTCGAAGCGCTGGTAGGGTAAAAAGATTATGAGATATGTAGAGGCTCCTTAAGAGCATATGACGATTTGTAAGAACTACTTATTAGTCTAAACAAATAAAGAAATTTTGACTTTGACTTTGACTTTGATTAAAGAGTTCAACTTAATTTAAAAAATACCTTCCACAATTATAATTCTCTGTTTCGTATCGTATCGTTTCAGCCAAATGACGTCCACTGCTGGACAAAGGCCTCCCCCAAGGTTTTCCACAATGAATTCTCTGTTTAGTTAAACATTAATATGATGCCTTCCAGTGTAGTTATCTTATTAAATTATAATGACATTTTACAAATAACATTTGTATGTTGATTTGCCAATTATTTATCTCTGTATCTGTACTTCTGTAGTCCAGTCATTTGGTAGTTTCGTTCCAGGTAACCACGTTAATTTGTACCAAATGACTGGACTACTGAATCCAACTGGATAATTATTTTCAGTGTGGTATTAGTACGCAAAAGTGTGTCCCAATAACAAGATTTTCATTTAAAACTGTTCTAGTAGGTAAAAACTCTTTCATTATTATAAACCTGGAAAGACAGGATTAAATTGCAAAAGTAACTAGGTACCTTATCCTCCACCGAGCCAGTGTTAAATTACACGTAATGGAAAGAAAATAGGAAAATAGTTAATAGTTAAATATAAGTTCCCGGCGACCAGTGTCGCCGTGTCGCGTTCAGCTTGGAACACTAAAGGACGTAGCACACTAGCACACTTTTTTAACGGGACTATTCTCACCTCTCGTTCCCACCACTGCATCTCCTGTGTAGCCAGGATCTACAGCTGAACCCAACCAATGAAGGTCAAGTTTGTCCTGGGGGAAAGTTAAACTGTCATAGGGAGAGACTATGCCATTGTCGTACAGAACAACGTGTGTTCGAATCACACGTTCCACTGCTGGATTATTTTGAACCCACTTGTAACACAAAAGCATATTTAGCTAAATAAGTATGGATTGATGGGAATTATAATTATTTGTTAATCAAGATTCTAAGTAGGTACATCCCAGATGTTTTAAATAAATGACATATTTATTTTACACTTCAATTTCAGCCGCAAACTCTACATTTTCAAAATAAAGATATATGCAACTACTAGTATTTTAATTCATCGTTCGTTCGTTCGTTCGTTTCAGCCGAAAGACGTCCACTGCTGGACAAAGGCCTCCCCCAAGGATTATTTAGGATAGGATTTTAATTCATATCTTGTTTTAAAATGACTCCACGATCTTATAAAAAGCCGGTAGTAAGAGTCCACCCTTATGATTGGCCTGGGGAGATTTAAATCTGAATAGTTTCAATTTTAAAATTCCATTGGCTGATTTTATTAGAGCTGCATTTTGTAGGTGTCATTTGCACGCGAAAATTACTTTCGAATTGATAGGATAGAGAAAAAGTTTCTTTTGGATTTAAAATTAGCTACCATATTGAATTTAGTGTTTTATTAACGAGGTGCTATTATTAATGTGTGATGATAAAAGATTGAATGTTAAGGAGTTTTTGCCGTGCACTACCTTTGTAAGAATGTGACTAAAAACTGGGTGGGTGACTGACAAAACCTAAAAAAAATTTGCTCTTTGGAGATCCCTAGATGTCCATCACTATCGTTTTTAAAGTCTCAACAAAATATTGTCATTCATCAATATTGTGTAATAGTCAGTAGTAGTAATATTGTTACTTAATGTTAATTTGATAAGGGAGAGCGACTCCTTCTGGTACAGGTGCCATTGCACTTACAAGAAATAGTCCACCTCAAATCCTATTAATTGTTGTTGTTAACGAAATAAACATTTTTCATTTTTCATTTTCAATATTAATAGGGATTCGTCTAGCACATGTTAAGCCACAAAATTGATACACATCTTTCAAGAAAAATAAAATGCCCTTTCTGTTTTGTTACAGCCAACTTGGGCATAGCCCTGGCGGTAAAAGTTGGGCTGTACAAAATATTTCTGGGCATCGCGCTTATTATCGCCAGCATGAAAATAATCCTCGTGCTGGCGTGGGCCTTAGCCATTTCCAAGTACGTCCCAGAGGCGTGGACAAGTTATAAAGATGCGGGTCACGCGCATTCCCACTACGAGAAGTTTGTTGGGATGTTGGAACGGAATCCGTATAGTTCTGTGCCCCAATCCAGCTGGCTTGATTTATTTAGGCGAGGATAATAAATAGGTAGGATATAATTAATAACACGTTGATTCTATTTACGTTTTGATCTAAACCCATAAACAAAGCAATAATTTAATAAAACAATTATTATTGAACTCGAAATCTCTCTCTTTGTCTCTATCGTTCATCGTTAATTTATTTAATTAAGTAAATAATGTAAATGCTAATTAAAAATCAAAATCAAAATTATCTTTATTTGTTTAGTACTAATTTTATAACCACGATAGCCGAACGGTGAAGGGGTCGGTGTGGCCGACTCGAGATACGAGGAACGCGGGTTCGAATCCCACCGCCGCTCGACTATTGTGGTGAGCCCACTCGTAACACAAGCTTATTTAGCTTACCACGAGGGGCTAATGGGACTATTAGTAATTTGGGCAATACAAATTGGTAATAATCTTTTATAAAAAAAAAAAAAAAAAAAAAATTAAATTAGTACTTGCAAATCGTCAAATGCTCTTAAGGAGCCTATACATGTCTCATTCTATTTTTGCCCTACCAGCGCTTCGAGACAAACATTTGGCAAGTGCTGAGATGAAGCGCCGCAACAAACTCAGTCACCACTGTCTGCTGGTTTAAAAATGTATTAAAATACTAAACTGCTTTTTCTCTTGTCCACAGTTCACTTCTTCTACGTAGTAGCGACGAAGCTGTTCATCCTGAAAATCGTCTACGGCATCATATTCTACATTCTCCTAACTAAAGGATGGCACTTCGTTCTATGGTTTATTCACTACCTTAAACAGAACAAACACGAAGAATACATAGAACACGAGCCAATTTATCACGATCACGGCCATGAGATCTATCACGGCTACGGCGCGCCGTATCACGGTGGCGGCGGCCCGTATCACGGTGGCGATGGCCCGTATCACGGTGGCGGGGGCCCGTATCACGGAGACAGTGGCCCGTATCACGGTTACGAGAGTTATGATTACGACAAGAATGGATATGAAACGAATAACTACGTCACCAAAAAGAAAATTTACGACTCAGATGGATCATATTCGGTAAACAAACCTGTGGTTGCAGGGAACAGATATTCAAAATTTTAGTTTCTTGATCTTAAAGATGATAGTGCTATCAACTGTACTTTACTTATTCAGTCATTAGTTATGTGTCTATTTTTTAATATTTTGTGCCAGGCTTTTCTAGTTTTTAAGAAATATGGCAAGAACAAGTGATTTGTATTATATTCGATGAAATATTGTTTGATATGTGTTGGAAAATTACACTCATTAATGATAGTGGGTATGTAACCCAAATTGGAATTTATTGTTTATTCGTTAATTATCTTGGTAGCAATTAACAGACAACCTAATACTACTAACTGTGCTAGTCTGTTGTATTAAATATTTATTTGAATATTTAAGACCTGCTTTTTAACTTTAGTCAACATGTTTTCCGTTTTAATTTATTTCATTAAATATTATTAATTATCGTCAGTAAGAATAAATTCTTTAATTTATTAATCCAGTGTGTTAAGTCAATTAAATAACATAAATAAATAAATAAAGTACATAATTAAATTCAATATAATATACAATAATAATAAACATAATGTTTGTAATAGAAAATAATTTTACAAATTGTACGTACACCACATTAGTTAAGTTCAAAAGGTTACCAATAGATGGCGCTGAGCTTCTTTAGATCGCGCAAGCGTTGTATTTTTTCCGAACTACTTATACCTTTCTTACAAACATTAAATCGCCTCCGTTCTGAGATTGGAGTTTTATTTGAATTTCAACTCAAGGATTTTGGGATCCTGTACCGATATCGTACAAGTTCCTACGAGCCGAAGGACGGTTTTTGAGTGAACGCACAAGTCCTCCCTTGGAAATTGTATGCAAAGTATTAAGTGCCTAGCTGCCGTCTATAAGCTAAAAGGCCGCTAAATGACAAAATCTAATTTTGAGCTAGAGCAGAAAAAAGCGGCAAAATTTTCAAACCGATGCTGCTCAGTATCTATAAACATTTTGTCATGTTGTCATATACCAAAAAAAAAGGTATTTTTTTCAACATTCACATGAAGTAAGTTGATTTTGTAAAATGTTAATAATTAATTCAATAAATACACATTTTCCTTTCTAACCTTGTAAAATTTTAAGGCTTGCTTCAAGTGTGCAGAACTAAATGGCGGCTAAAGAATCATAACTGCTTTTAAGTTATGGATTTATTAATAACTACCAGAAAAGACAGGAAGNACGTAATCAGTGATAAGTAAAGTGCAAGTGAAACCGTGAGTACATTTACGTGTTGCAAAGTGTTAAGTAAAGTAAATTTGACTTAGAATAAATCAGTAGATCTTGGACTTAGAATAATTCGCTTAAAAGTGACGAGACGGGGAATCCACGCCGGTTTTCATAGCGATTGCAAGCTTCAAAAGACTTAGAAAATTTATGCAAAAAGTGGACCGGANATATAATATACAATAATAATAAACATAATGTTTGTAATAGAAAATAATTTTACAAATTGTACGTACACCACATTAGTTAAGTTCAAAAGGTTACCAATAGATGGCGCTGAGCTTCTTTAGATCGCGCAAGCGTTGTATTTTTTCCGAACTACTTATACCTTTCTTACAAACATTAAATCGCCTCCGTTCTGAGATTGGAGTTTTATTTGAATTTCAACTCAAGGATTTTGGGATCCTGTACCGATATCGTACACAGTGTTAATTATTTATTATTTATGTTGAAGTGTAAAATTACTTCAATTAAATTGACAACGGATCAGAAAACGTAGTGTAGGCAGGCCTCACCTCGGTGGATCGACGTGGTGAAGGTCACGGGAACTGGATGTGGGCAGCACAGGACCGGTCGTTGTGGACATCCGTGTCAGGCCTTTGTTCAGCAGTGGACAGAATTCGGTTGAAACTAACGAACGAACAAAATTACTTACAAAGTCTAGAGTAAATTGCAACTAGACGTAGCGTGGGCAGGCCTCCCACTAGGTGGACCGACGATCTGGTGAAGGTCGCGGGAAGTACCTGGATGCAAGCGGCGCAGGACCGGTCTTTGTGGAAATCCTTGGGGGAGGCCTTTGTCCAGCAGTGGACGTCTTTCGGCTGAAACGAACGAAATTTCAACTAACACTCAGTACCAATCACCTAACCATTAAAATGATATAACCTTGGAGGGGGCCGACCCCAATAGGGATACTACGTCGTTTCATGTGCAATCAATCCATTAAGTAAGTGATCCAGTCGTTGCGAGAGGGATATGGGATTAGTTCCGGTGTCTAACGAACTTCAGGATTTCTGGTTGTATAGACAAAATTTCGTTCGCTTGTCTTCGGTCTTGACTGAAAACCGCAGTGTGGTAGGCTGAGACACTAGGCGTTATTAGAGTCAACAGCTATTGGCATCTTGTCTTTACTAAGATCAATTGTTTGGTTTTTTGAGCTACATTTTTTATACAGATACATTTAGTAACCCAATGTAGTAATTACATTGGGTTACTAAATGTTTGTGCCTAGTAGGAGAATTTTGTCAACGTCTTTCTAACCTTGTTCAAGACTCTTTATTAGATAATATAAGCCACTAGAATTCTAAAACTTAATTAGCTTAACACATAGATCAGATCGCCTTACTTGTTTGTGTTTAGCATAAGATTTCAGCAGATGTATACCGCTTACATAATAAATCTTATAATAAAGCCAATATCTTGCCGTGTGGTGATAAGCAACATAACATCGCCCCACCTCAAAGGACAATACGCTTTAGCACTCGACGGGACCAAACCTGCGTCCCGGAGATAAGAGCCCGAAGATACGGCAGTAATCCCGCGGGAACCTGAATTATTTCACGGGCTTGGTTTGACTTGTGACGACAATGGACATAGATAAAGCAAACTCACTACTTTAGTTTTGTATTTAAAACATTTTAAGATGCTTATTTAAATAAGCAGTAGAAGTCTGGGTTTTCTATGTAGCTTAAAGTAGGTATTTGACTGCAATAGCGCCTTATTAGGTGAGATGCAGATTTTTTATGAACTAACCTAGATCTGTTTCTAAATGATATCGTTTTAACACAGATTTCATATATCTACTCGTACACCTTTTAGTAAAGGGTTAATACCTACTTAATAAATATATTTCAAATACAATATAAAACAATAAAATTTAGAAATTTGTTAGTAAAAAGAGCAATGAATCGAAATCCACAAAATAATAACCTAAATTGTCGCGTTGCATGATTATTACAAGTAAAAATTCAGTCAAATTGCCTGTCGAATAAAAAGTAATTTACCGGTCACGCTAATTCCTGTTTTTTTATTACACATTTAGCATTATAACTAGGTAAAATTCGAGCGTAATTTGTGAAGGAAGTTCAAAAGTACACTGGTGTTTAGTTCCCCCAATGACTTCCACATCGCACGGTTGGTAGCGGCCTGCATCCAGCGCCTTCTTGCTACCTTTATCAGGTCGTCGGTCCACGTTGTGGGTGGACATCCCTCATCATTATCGTTATTACCAGCATATTCATTGTTTCATTTAGGTACTCCTAGAAATATAAGTATAGTATATGAGCTTAAGACGCATCTAACAAGTATATCAAGTCCATTTTAAAAATACTTATGAGTCATATTTCAAAATTCATCAAACTTTTCTATGGACATGAATAAATAAAATTGGTCATATCTTAAAACTTATGAAACTTTTCCATGGACATATTAAGCTTGTTCGAAGCGTCTCAGATTCAGCTACCTCCAGTGTCAGTGTGACGTGCTAATTTTGGGACACCCTGTATGTATTATAGTTTAAGGGATATAGTGTTCCCCAGTCGATGAAGCACCTGATGTCGTGCCGTGCCCAAGCAACTGCACTCAGGAGGATTTGATGAGTGCTACTGACAACGCCACTCTTGTGGCGGAGTTTTGGGCTGACACTTTGTAGGTTTGTTGTCGACACGAAAAGAAGAAGAAGGGATAATATTCTATCGGTGCTGCTCTAAATCACCTCTATTGTGCTAACAAAGACCGCACTGACCAACTTTCCAGCTTATGGATTTTAAGAATGAGATTACCAAGAAACTGTTTTAATACATTTTTATTGATTCAGCCTACTGAGTGTTTTGCTGATGGAGTCAAATTAAATTTGAAGTGAATTAAAGTCGTTATTCTGTGGCATTAGCTGATCTTTGCAGATCAGTACCTCTGACAGCCTTTTTGGAAATTAACCTGACATTGCAATGCTTTTATGAGCGCGTTGATGGCCATTTATTTTGTTTTCGTATAGATTTATTCAGTACATACTACATTAATGAAAACAGAAGATTGAAGTTGATTGAAACCACGATAGCCGAACTGTGAAGGGGTCGGGCTGACTGACTCGATATCCGAGGAACGCGGGTTCGAACTCTGTCTGCCACCGCTCGACTATTGTGGTGAGCCCACATTTAGCTTTATAGGTACGAGGGGCTAATGGGACTATTAGTAATTTGTGCAAAATGACTAATAATTTAACAAAAATCCCTTGCTGACTCACTTAAAATTGGGTCAAGCTGTTTGTTCTATGTGCTATTTATGTAGCTATCGTTTATTTCCAGCCGTAGGCAAGCCTAATAGCATTACGATCGGTTTAGACAAGGCGCGGCGTATAGCCCAGGCTTCAAGTAAGCAGATTACGCTGCGTCTGAAATGTGCCACATTATTGGTTCTGAGCAGGATGTGTCGGTTCAAAATCTAGGTTAGACCGAGTAGATTGGTGGAAATGAGAATATACTAAGGCTAGGTCGCACCATCTTACAACTTTAACAAAAGTGAAAAGTTAGTCTAATGCCCGTTTTCACCATCAATCTTTAATTTTTAGTGACCCCTATGTTACCAACACATAACAGGAATTTTGTTTTCATAGGGGTCACTTGTAAAATGTTCTGTGATCGTTTTTCTCTTTAGTAGGTACAATCTTTTATCTTGCAACCGTGTTTAGGGTTTCGAATAAGTTTTATTTTACATTTGTATGGTCAAGGTCATGGTGAGTGTAGGCCGAATTTGCCATATTTTGTCTAGTGAATCCGAAGTGTTCGTACGTGCTCTTGCAGTACTTAGTTAAATGACCTGACGATGATGTTGATACTAATTATTTTTGATCACTGTGTTTGTCACTAAACTGCTTAGGGAAAGATCTTGTCCTAATATTTTTGGACCCTCATTTTATCAAACTGATCAGCATAAGTTCCTAAGACTTTATTCTTTATTACAGCAATGTAAACCTCAGTATTACGAGTCATAAAACATTTCCCGTTTACTTTCCCGGTATTCCCCCTCGAAGGGAATCTAATCGGATTAGGCACAAACTTGCTGCCTATTGGTGTTTTCTGGGGATTTCTTACAAAGGAGATGTTATACAACATAATAGGCTTTTGGTTTTGTTATTGAAATTATACAGGGCTTGGTTAATTAAGCCATCTTCTTTAATTGGGTTTGGACGTTAGAAACATTTTTATGTTACACAATGAAACAATAACATAGGACATTTTTCAGCAATATGAGGCGCCTACTTGAAGGAAATTGCAAACAGTCTTATTTGCAACTTGTATACTTAATTGCGCATACAATTTTGCAGTCCACAGCGTATTAGATGTACCTACCAATGTGTATTGGTCTAATCTACTAGAAATAAAAAGTATTTCTTTTCTCTAAAGCATGCAGGAAAAATAACTTAAGATCCACTTATTACAACTTAAACCTTCATCCGACTACAGAACATAATGAATCCATTTAAGTCCTTTTGTACCAACTCTGTAACCTTTGTGAGAGAAAATAAACATTTTTTTTATTATTTTTATGTCAAGACTTATCTGCCAAACTAAATTGAACAACCTTTTAGTGTAACGCGTACACTATGGGCGTAAAGGGAAAATTAATTTCCACATTGCTCTAACGTATAGACCCGTACCTCAAGTCGGAAACAAACAAACCAAATCTCATATTTCTCATTAGCAGAGTTAATAGTAGCATTTGTTTCATAGTGCGATAAAATTACAATGTTTACACGCGTTTTTGGTTTATTACTGACGATTATGGCAGTCATTATGGCGTACCACTCAAGTTTATATTTTTAGTCTATTAATAGGTTTCTACGTTTTATTACTTAGGGCATATGATAATAGATAGGTAGAGACCACTTCCAGAAGTTCTATGTTGATTGTCACTGAACATTTGTGATATTAAAGGTTCAGCCAAACGCGTGCACGCGATGGTTTGCAAGAGCACAATGTCCTTTTACTCACCAGAGGCAAACTTTAATGCCAAAATAAATTTGTACATATGGCGAACTTAATGCACTAAAACATTCCCCTCGATGGCCAGACGAGTTGGCTAGGCCAGACTGCCTGAGGGTTCTCGTGGCTTACACGACAATATTATTATCATTAAAACCGCCGACTACAGTTAATGGTTTATCATCAAAATCAAAAATAAAAAATATTTATTCAGTTTAGACCACAAGTGGCAGTGGCACTTATGAATCTTTATCACTTATTTATCTTTATGCATCTTTTCATAACTATCTCTACTTACACCTAACTTCATTAAGTTTTATTCATCTTATCTTGTTTTTGTGTGTATAGTTCCAATTCCGGCACTTCTGAATACATTGATAAGATATTAATGCTGTTTCCTATCTTCACAGTAGCAAATAGTGCATGAATATTGCTGCCAGTTTTATAGTCTATCCAAAGTTATGATCGACTGACAACTTGGCGGCGACACTGTATGTTTACGACGACGCGTGATTCGACACACGGCGCTCGCACGGCAGGACCCGTAGCTACAAACGAGTCCTTTGGAAAGACTTCCTGCGACTTGACCCACTTTTAGCTTGGTCCGCAGTCCAAGCCGCCGGATTGAAATTTTTAATATTTTTCCCTCCGGCAACTGTAGTCAAGTCAGTTGGTAGTTTTACCTGGGAAGTTTCCTGGAGTTAAACCACGTTAATTTGTACCAAATGACTGGACTACTGGGCCCACCATCTATGTGCTATTCAAAGATCTATTGATAATAAATCATTTTAAGTGATTTTTTCTGAATGTGTTTCCAAGGCAAGTCGCTGTAAAACTCCCTTTGGATGTGAGGTTTTATGCAACAAACATTTAAATTATTATTTTGCTAGGATAATAGTGAGAAACATAAATTTATTTAATATAATCCATTGTAATATTGAAAAAAACCTGAGCTGCTGTCTCACGGATTTCATTAGTATATTTTCAACTTTACCTAGTACCTACGCTACATAGAATATCATTTTCCCAGCGATTTTCCATAAACTATTATTTGAGCTGCAATGGACTCTACTTTCGATCAGTAGATTAGTCAATAGAATCGATTCAGCAGAGATAGTCGACGAAAACATACAAAACACTGAAGCTCCCACAAAATATAAGGTTTATTACGAAGGCATTGGTGTTAAATAAATGTTTACGTTTTACGGGATTACCCTCATATCACTGTTTATTTTGCCCCGACGCGACACCCTTGCCACATCTCCGTCAGTTGGTTCGAAACAAAAAGTTTTTACGGTCACTGAATAAATAAATGCTATTTCCATGACATTCTCGTACGTTATCCTTATTACTTCAAACATAGCTACTATTATTTATGAACAAAATTATTTAAAAAACATCAGTAAATCAAACTGAATATTGTATTTTTTTTTCTATGCAATTAAGTACCTAAGTACAAAAAAATTTACTCTACTTTGGTTACTGTTTTTTTTTACTTTTGAATTTTAACTTTTCATGCAATGTGACAAAACAATTTAAATGAAACATTCTAAAAATATTTTGTTTCTGAATGTTGTGCAAATTGTTACAGAGTAAAATAATTAAGTACGTGGTTAAGATGTCTAATTTTGGGATCTGTTTATGAATGCGTGAGTGTAACATACTTGTGCATTTTACTGCAGCGTTTTGTCAGCTCAGCTCGATTTGAGCTGTTAAAGCTGTTCTACTGTTACTCCACTTGAAATCTAGGTTATAATGTTGCCTGTAACTAGAGCATTCATTTCACGTTTAAGCTAGATTCGCAAGTTTTGCATTAATAATCTTTATCTATAAAAGCGAAAGGTCACTGACTCACTCATCACGAAATCTCAGAAACTACAAGTGCTAGGCGTCTCAAATTTTGTATGGGGGTTCCTTTTAGAACGTAGGTGCTCACTAAGATGGGATTTTGCATAATTCAACCCCATAAGGGGGTAAAACGGGATCCACGCGTACGAAGTCGCGGGCGGCTGCTAGTAAAGTAGGTAAATAAAATTAATCATCACATCACTACATTATCCTATAAAGCTATAAATAAAATTTTATTCCTTATACTTTCTATAAATAATGTCGAAATCTTAAAACATAATTACTGGAACGTAATTACGTTTTCCCGTTTAATTGTAATACCAGGAAATGCCGACGTTTTAAAAGCCTTTAATTAAACACACGTTTATAATCAACTAGCTTTCCGCCCGCGGCTTCGCCCGCGTGGAATTTTGTCTGAAATCAGTTGCGAGGTTTAAGCGGGAAAGCGTAACAGACAGACAGACAGACAGACAGACAGACAGACAGACAGACAGACAGACAGACAGAGTTACTTTCGCATTTATAATATTAGTTGGGATGGGATAGTTGGGATTAAAATAAGAAATTCCCAAAACGCTTGGCGGCAGTATAAGACCGACTTGTTGCGATGAAAATTTCCTGCAAACTTTATTGCTGCCTTAGCGCTCCTGCACACGACGCCGCCGCCGGCCGCAAACATTATATTCCAAATAATTTGTTTGGTCAAATTGACACTTCACATACCTACTTACCCACCGTTATCCACAAATCAAAGCATGGTCATAAGCACATGATCATGGTTTTCATAAGAATTTTATGTAAAACAAAGAGATTGCAGAAAATAGTATGGTTGCAGAAAGTAGGTATTGCAGAAAATAGTGGGTTAGGTTAGGTTAGAACAGTGACCATTAACGCGCGAAGGCCGTTGCCGCGGCAGCGGCTGCCGAGCGCTAGAATCACCTCTATTGTTAATGAATCATTTGGAAATTTCAATAAAAAGAATGAAATATGAAAATTAATTTAGAACAAAATATTAACTACCCTAAACAAAATAATAACCACAAGCTATTTTGTATTCCATTCTATGCACCAATCATCATTTGTTATTTTGTAAATTTTTTATCGTGAAATATTTTGGGAAACGTAAGTTTTGCATTTGGCAAAACATACTTTGCCAAACAATAATTTGGTAAACAATAATATGCCAAAAACGACATTTGCGAATAAAAAATTTGAAATAAGTTGTTTTGCCAAATAAAAATTTGCCAAATGAATATTTGCGAAACGTTGTTTGCGATGTGATAATTTGGGAAACGTTTTTTGGCCAAACATTAGTAATCCGCGACATTATGCTTTGATGGCGCAGTGGCGGCGCGGCGGCGGCGCGGTGGCGGCGTCGTGTGCAGGAGCGCTTACAGAATGTTGATAGAGTCGCTTTCATGTGCGTCACTTTATTTACTTTATGACGTTTAGAAACGACTGCTAAAGTGCTTGAAATGAGTCACCTTTGTTATGCTTTTCGTTCTTAGAATGGTTTTATATATCTTTTTAGTCATCCTCGTCATGTTTTGCATTGGGGAAAGTCGATATTATATCAAATAATCGTTGTTGGTTCTGACGCCCGTATTCACAAACATTACTATGAGGTCTCACAGAGCTCTATTCAACGCTGTGCGTTTGATTTGCTCCTTCATTTAAGCAGGCATCGTTTGTTAATACGGGCGTAAGATAGTTATTCGTAGGAAGTCCCGAGACTACGAAAAGTAACAAGAGATAGGAATTATTAGAGCTTCCTAATTATAGAGTTTATTTACTTAGTACATAGTAGAATTTGCTAGTGGCGATGCTGGCAAAGATTTACGAAGTTTTTGCATTAACCAAATAGTCTTTACTTGTTGAGATTAAAATAGAACTGGGATCAATTTTGAAATTTACTTACGAAAACGTTGATACTGTAGTTTTACTCAGAATTTTCTAATTATCTTCCGTATATTTTCACGAATAATAGGCCTTTTACCCAATGTAAACACAACGCTGAGTAACTCAATTATTTCTCACGGCTGTGGGAAACACATCTATCATAACATTTGTAATTTATTTTAATTTATTCCATTATGAGTGTAACATATTCCCACGTGTGAATTTTGCAACGTTACGAATGTAGTAATGTGCCACTAATTGCTGTGTTAGCATTACTGTCACACTTGTTTACATTGTGATTTAGAGTTTTTTAGGGACAAAAAGATAGAATTTGTGTTAGTTGTAAGTAAAACAAAACCACAATAAGCTTATTCTAGCGGAACTTAATTTGATGGTACAAGAAAGCTCTCCAAGAAATCTGTTTTTGTCGTATATCCAAATTACTTGTCACACTAAACGTCCACAGTTAAATTTATGCTAATTTCCCCATACGGCCTAAAAGCTCCGGCCATAAATGGAAGCTTATAAAGATAAAACAAGCGTCATACATCAGCTTACGCTGAGACCTAAGCAAGCCATCATCGTAAAAATTATAGTGCCATAAAAGGAAATATTACCAGACATTACTCTTTCACCGTATTGCGAAATGAAACGAATAAATACGACTTACAATAAATAACATCTTTATTCCTAAAACAAAAATAATGTTAATAATAAATCTCACATTGCTTAGCGCCAGCGCTCACATGGCGGCCGACGCCTTAAAGCTTCACTCAGTCTTGTACACCATATCACAACCGCGGCATTCACTCCTCAGACTCTATCAACATGTAGTCCAGTCCGTTGCCTTCCCCGCCCTTCGTCACTTCGTTGTCTTTCGTCGTCTTTGGAGTGGTCTTCAGTTCCTTCTTCCTAATCTTGCCAACGTGTGTCGTGGCTTCAACCAAATCCAACTGCTCCAAAGGCGTCGCCGTCGATGTCACCACAGGTGAAACCTCCTTCTTTTCTGTTGTCGTTTCTTCTTTCACTGGAGTTTCAGTTTTCACTGGACTTTCAGTTTTCTCTGGAACTTCTGTTTTTTCTGGAAGCCTGACCTCGATTGGCACTTCGCGTTCGGGCGGCGGCGGCGGCAACTCATGCTTCGGCGCCGTGATACTTAAGATACCGTTCTCCTTCAAAATCGCTGTCACTTCCTCTTGCTTACTTCCAAGTGGGAGCACAAATCGCTGCACGAAGTGATTCGCCATGAATTTCTGCCTGTTGTCATTGTTCTCCTTGTGGTGTCCCTCAACTAAGATGTAGCGGTTCTTCACTTTCACTCTGAGTTCGTCCGGCTTGAATCGCTTGACGTTCATGTTAATTTCGAATTTCTTGTCATCGGACAGGATTTTGGGTTCCTCTAGATGTTCTTCGGCGTCGATTGCGGCGGCCGCTTTGATGAGCTGGTCCCATGGCCACAGGTAGTGGTAGGCGAGCGTGTGCGTGATGTGCCTGTCGAGGGCCGCGAAGGGGTCTTCTATCCTGTGGCGCCTCGCTTCGTCGCAGGTGGCGGCGCTGACGAGCGCGAGAATGCAGATCGCTGATTTGAGCATCGTGTGTTCGCTTCGTGTGTCTATCGCTTTCGTAATACGTATGTCTGGCCGCGCTCGGAGCCGGTCTTATATAGCGTCGGTCGGCGGGACGAGCGTTCGAGAATGTACTCCGGTTTCATTGACGATAAGTGCAGCGGTAACCGGCAGGTGTGATCAACTGTTGGAAAGTACCGTGTTTGTTTGGTAAACACGAGTCATTGGCCGAAACAGTGTTTTGGTTTTAGCCGACGGTTTACATAATGTTAATGATGCATGCTGTGGGAATTGGAAAATCTGTCGGAGTGGGCTTTTCTGTCTCAAAGTTACAAACAACTTTCTTGCGCGGCAGGTTTATTCTTGGAATTACTTATAAAAGCTTTCTAACTTGGACGCCGATAATCCGATTGGTGGAAAATCTGGTTTTAGATAAAGATTTTGTTCGTCGTCTTATTTATTTAATAGTTCGATCAAAGATTTATACGTATTTAGACTACGTTAAAAACGCAGACAGCACAGATGAGCTTTTTAAAGAGATTTCTTTTAGTAAAATTTAGTCAGCTTCATTTTACTTATAAATTAGTTTATTTATTCGTTAGGATAAGCAGTTTTTAGTTAAATCTTAGACTCATTTATAAAAAGTGTAATGTACTAGCCAATTGAAGGTCGAAAGGTTGTTGAACTGATGGAAAAACAAGTTATGTAAACATAGTCAAACTGAACAAACTGCCAAGTGACAAGAAGTGTTTTCAATACATAATATTTTATGCGTACAGCTAAGGAGTAGAATAACACAACTTACAATAATTATAGAATAGATACTAACCCCCTTATTAATAAAAGTTACACCCTAGTTGAACTCTGGCTTAAATTGTCATTTAGTATGGAAATGTCATTTTTATCCAGAGTTCATCCTAGGTGTAACTTTTTATTAATAAGGGGGTAAGGGTCTAACGCCTTCATGGCTGTATGCTTTACGTAAGTATATTACATTGAACATCTTTAGCGGTGTATGTAGTTTAATAGGTTATAATATTAATTTTACCAAATTAAAAACCGTATCAGAAACAGTTAGGTGCACTATGTGCGAGGTCAACGGCCTGGTGACAATGCTGACCCAGTTCCATGATTTTCCTTAAACTTTTCATGATGTAACTTGATTTAAATGTTGACGACTCCTGCGCGTGCGTCGGGCAACGACCGCGCCTGTGTGTGTGTACCGTTAGCAACACACTTGTTCGTTAAATAAAACTCTTGCTTTTGTTGCACCGAACAAATGAAATGGAAGGTTTGATACTTTTTTACAGATGAAGGCGCCAGTGCCTTGTCCGTTTGACGTGTAACATACTTTTTCAGTGTCCATTTTTATTTATGGTTATTTTTAGGTATTTTGTTCGATTAAAAATAGATTGATATCTTTTTTTGTCTTGGCACTTTTAGGATTGTCGTTTTATCGTAAAAAAAAATGTCTGCTCGCAGTTTGTTGAACTTAGGCGAAAAAATTATCAAAAGCGTGCATATGCACGGTTTTGATAATTTTAATTTGATATCAAAGGCCCTGTAAAAGATCGGTGGTGGAGTATAAAACTTTTAGATAAAACACGTCATTTTTGTGGGAGATTAAGGCTGGATTGCACAAAAGTCTGTCAAACTCCATACAAAAACACCTATTATCGTTATAGTTACGATCAAAGTTAGGTGGTGCAACTGAGCTTAAGATCTATTTAATATTCTTTTCGTTATAATTTTAGGCCATTCTTTTTCCTCAAATAATTTCATAAACCAAGCGCAGGAACAGTTTTTAGAGTTAGTAGGTTAGCAATCTATAATTAATAAACGTTTATAACTGTGCATTTTCTTGCTAACTCTACATTTAACTACATACAAGACGTAATGATTTCATAATGACTCATATTCATCGACTCTATTCATGCAAAATAGGACTTATGTCCTCAGTTATAGAAACCAATCTCCTTTATTTACAAAACATGACTTACCATACATTTCTAGAACAATGCACATGTGTAGTGTCGGTACAGCGTATCCAGTCAAGAGCTTTCAACCTAAACTAACTTCTGTCTATATTACTTTAAAGTTGAAGGTTGTATGTTAATGTGCAGGTACGTAATGCATTTTCCAGAAGTTTCCACGTGTTTCGAAGCCGGTCGGTAAACAAACGCGTACGCAACAGGTAGCCGTGGATAGGGGGCGCTAATTGTAGAGAGAGCAGGGGCAATACAGCCTGGATTGAGTCCTTTAACGTTGCATGAAATGTAACATTGGTTAATGAAGAGATTCATATTAATTTGGATTTATTTCACGTAATTGTTTTAGGCCAATACTTTTCAGCACATCAGCATGATGTAAATTATGATCATAGAGGGATTTACGCAAGTTAATAAAATGGAGTAAATAGAAAAATGCTTAAATAAGAAGCCACGTGATCAAAGTGACTATTTGGTGTCCTTTAATCACCCTTGGATAAATGATGCTGTGTCATCAAAGTAGACTCCAGTTTAATTATTATTCTAGTTTCCTTTGTTCACTTATAAATAAATCACACCTCTTCTAAATATTTGTAGATTTCTATGGTATTAGTTCTTTTAGGTATTTTCATGTAACTGTAGTCCCCTTCTTCCCCATTAGGGGAGAGTAAATGGGAAAGGAATTGAATGATTGCCGTTTGCATTAACTGCACGTGTAGTACATACGAGTATTATGTATATTTGTCTCCAACTGGGGTGGCAAGATCCAGGAAGTGCCTATCAGAATCGAGTCCTGGTCACAAGTGATTTAAAACCTAACGGTCTCATCTGTCGCCCTATGTAGTGAAAATTGTAAGCAATTGCAATAGGTTTAAAGAACATTAATTTATTTCTCATTAAAAACCTTACGGTCACTTACATGAGAAATTAACAAATATGTAGTTAGGTAATTCACAAGATTTCCAATAGCCAGAACAAGCAGATGTACTTCTGCGGGAACCGTCCTAACAAACACATAGTACTACGTAAACTTTGTTGTACATATTACGTATAAATTGCATTTATTTATAATCAGCCTGTAAATAATTTAGAGTGAATTCGACCAAACAAGAGTAATTAATCTCAGAATAAATCGTCAGTTTTGACATATTTCCCATACTGAAACTGTCAATGTGCCAGTTATACCAGGAGTTATTCTCGGATAAAAGTTTGGTCGAATATTATTTATAGAAGATCTAAGATAATATAATATTTTCGGAAACAAAAAACATAACGTAACTGTTTGGCAAATTATAATTTCATACTTATTTAGGTTCCAGTTTCATAGCATAAATATGTAAATCAAGTATGTAAGTTTGTTTTGTAATTAATCATTGAACCAAATTACTTCATGAAATTGTCAAAAGCTGTGATATGTCAGGGACATTATTAACATTGTTTAGCCTCAGATTTTTAATTAAAAAAGGCTGACTAATGATGAAAATTATGTTTTAAAAGAGGAGTAAGTGTACCCAAAATTTAAGGACTAGTGGCCGCCCGCCACTTCGTACGCGTGGATCCCGTTTTACCTCCATAGGGGTGGAGTTTCGTAAAATCCTTTCTTAACGGATGCCTCCGTCATAACATCTACATGCATGCCGAATTTCAGCCCGATCCGTCCAGTGGTTTGGGCTGTGCGTGTGCGTTGATAGATCACTAGATGTCAGTCAGTCAGTCAGTCAGTCACCTTTGAGTTGATATTTAGAAGATAGATAGGTAAATACGGATACCAACTAGGAATTTATATTTTGACGGACAAAATATCGGATCTCTTAAAATGGTTTTGCGGAGTAGAGTCGCAATCTTGCGCTGACGACCGGACACTTTCAACTTTAATAGTTATCGCGAAAAAGGAAACAAAGAGATATTATTGTACAGTCAGCGACATAATTTTTACAGCATTCTTAAAGCGAGAGAAAATGATAACTAAAGCTGGGTTACACCATCTTATTGTTTGCCATTTATTGTCCGAAGCAATGGTAGGGTTAATATTAGGACGTGTAAAATAAATGACCTAGGGTAAACCAGAGAGTGATTGCCCACTGGTAGTGATTGCCCGCTTTAAGAATAATATTGTCAGGTGCTGACTTTGAATCACTCTAGTTAGATTTGAATTTACTAAGTAGATGGCTCCGATATCAATGTACAGTAGATTTAAAATTTACAATAGGAAACACTAAAAAAAAAACAGTTATGGCGGATTTTGTCAAGACGGGTGAAAATGTTACTCAAACAGGTAAAGACTTTAACAATTTTACTAAGGAATTATTTGCTTAGAGGTTAATTTTTTTTGCAAGTTATTTAATATTCAACTAATGGTGTATAGTCATGATGAAATTATAAGTGTTTTCTCCATTATCAATGAAAATAACTGATACAATTTGATTTCTAACGGTCATTTTAACGGTGGGTAATCACTGCACGTAAATCTGTATATTTTTAGTTATTGCCCACCATCATTTCAGTTATTGCCATATGTTAATGTATAGTTATTGCCCAGGGAAATTATTATTAGAATGTTGCCACCATGCAGTAGCAGTGTTTAAGTTGCTCATTGCTAGACTTGTTTTGCAATTTACAGGCATAAATATTGAAATGGCTTTTAATGTTTCATTTTCAGTATGCCAAAGACTCCAAAAGTTCAATATAGCATAGAAAATTTGCATAAAGCGATCGAAGCTGTACAAGATGTATCCAACAATTTATCTACAAGATAAATTGGTGAAAAATATGGTTTGGCTTGAAAAAATTGATAAAAATTCAAACGCAAATACAAAAAATGAAAATCCTACGTTACATCTACCAGTGAAAATGTTAATTGTAAGGAAATAGATACAACTTTAGGGAAGAATAACCAACAGCTAATTGAACATTCTGAGCAACCACTTGAACTGATATCAAAGAAGATACTAAAATAAATACATATAAAATTTACATATAAAATTCAAATTGTTAAGTCATCTATGTTTTGAAGTAGATGATTCTGTCTCTACCGATTCTGACTCATCAATATCAGCTCAAGAAACATTTAATAATATGTTAATAAGGCCAAACGCAATTTATTTTGAAATTTTGAAGACTGTACTACTAGAATTTAAGTTTAATGTTTTGTTTTGTTTATTTAAAGCCTATTTTGTCGTTTTAAAATTGATTATTTTGTTTTAAGATACTGGGCAATTACTGTGCTTTCATGTGGGCAATTAGTGTAAGTAATGGGCAATGACTGTACTTTTTGGAGGATTTTAAATTTATTTCAATATTTTCTAAGTTACGTAAGTTTTAACTAAAAACTGTTAATATTCTGTTTAACAGTTTATTGAGTTATAAGAAAAAAGTTATAAATGGTCGATAATTAAAATACTTTCTTTAATTTTTCATCTCAATGTGTTTGAAATCTTTAAGTGGGCAATAGCTATACGGTTTACCCTACTTGCAAAAATAAATGAGTTTCATGAGAGTTTTTATGAGTTTTACAAACATCAAAAATCTATCAAATTACATACCCTAGAAAAAACACCGGTTATAGTTAGAGTCACGATTAAAATAAGGTGGTGCAACTCAGCCTTAATGTCTTACTTACAGCACAGTCTAATAGAGCCCGGCGGTTTGGTGTCGGCGGTTTTATTTCTAAAGAAACATGTCGACGACTTGTACTTTCTACGACTTTTGATAACATGTCAAAAGTCGACGACTTATGTCAGTGGGTGTCACCGTAACATTGTGAATTCCGACGTAGTTAGATTTCAATCTAACCTAACCTAACCCACTGTTAGTTTACAATCTCACGCGTTATACTATAAATTGACGGAGTTCACAATTTCGCGTTGACATGTATAATGCTCAACGTAGAGCTAATGCAAATATGAGTCAATAATTTATTATGTATTCATTAAAAACTATTCCATAACTAATGTTGTTAGTCGCAATCTGTAGTGACACAATCTCCTCAGTAAATATTTATTAAGCCTTGCCTTGATTCTAGTCTAGGAATTTCTCAGGATAAAAAGGAAAGGAGCCTACGTTCTTATCCAGGACGTGTTTATTTGCTAAATTGAAACTAAAACGTGTAGCCGTTGCTGTGTGGGCGATGTGTCTTATATGCTGGGATTTGGAGGCTTCCGGCGACTGGGACCGCAATTAACTGGGACCGCGGTCGCAGTCGCCGGATGCGTAAAAATTATATAATTTTCTTCCGGCGACTGGGACCACTCATGGATTTTAGTACTGTACCAATTTTGGATTGAATAATATTTTCTTTTAAGTTATCTATGAGTGGTCCCAGTCGCCGGAAGAAAATTATTATTTTTTCATGGATCCGGCGACTGGGACCGCGGTCCCAGTTAATTGCGGTCCCAGTTGACGGAATCCTCGGATTTGTTTATGAGCTATAATAACGGGATAAGATCGTCGGCTACCTAAGAATGTCTAGATATTTCTTTGTTGTACAATTAGGTGTTTACAAAGAAATATCTAGATTCTAGACAATAAATGAATATGTATATGAATGGACGTACCTGCTTTCTGTATCTATTTAAACTGAATGATCCTTTTGTACTGATGGAGTGAGTCTAGTGCAGCCTAGAAGTGGTGGTAGGGCAAGCTATATTTGGGACGTGTATAAGTTTCCTGCTTGAAAAGGGCCCATATACTCGTCGGCCGTTTGGTGTAGTGGTTCAGAACGTGCTACTTTGCCAAGAGGTCCCGGGTTCGATTCCCGGCCGGGCAGAAATTGAAATGATGAATTTTAATTTCTGTGACGGGTCTGGGTGTTATTATGTAGGTATAATATGCATGCATTTAAAAAAAAAGTATATTGTATATCCGTTAAGCTAGCACCCATAACACAAGCATTAAGTTGCTTACTTTGGGGCTAGCTGGCGATGTGTGAAATTGTCTAAAGATTTATTATACTATTTTTTTTTTATATTTTCGCTCTTTCATTAATTAAATAGCAATAGGCCACTTTTGCAGTCATCAAGAAAGTCTTGAAGTGTTTTTGTAGCCGACTGTCCCCGGCGTCATTTGCTCGGGCGCCGGAGAAAGTAAATATTGTGAATGCCATCGTCCCAAGTTTGATTCTCGGTAGCGGTCGAGGAAAATAAGACGAGTTCCGCTTTATTGCTGAAATGAGAGAGCTAGAGACGAAGAAAGTAATAGCCTATTACAGACTTATGAGAGCTCTAGGTCTATTTTTTGTTTGTTTAGAGTAGGCGCACACCGTTGATTTTTCGTCGGCCGATAGTTTAGTCGGGCAGTTGATCAGTATGGGCATGTATTATGGGAGTGCGCACACTACGCCGATTCGATTTGGCCGATTCTTCATACAAATTAAAATCGGGCACAACTATCGGCCAACTAAAAATCAACGGTGTGCACCTACTATGCTATATGTTTGCAAGAGAATAAACTTAGAACGTTTTTCTGTCTGTCTGTCTGTGACCACGGCTGCAGCATCGCAGCCGAAACGTCAAGTCGTGAGTACATAATGTACTCGTAACTCATTAAACGTCGCGTTAAGACCCGTGTCTTGCTATTTTAATAAACTTAGAACTTCTGGATCAGATTTTGAATTGTTTTTTTCATTATAAATAAACAACTTGGGAATCGATGTCATTTATACAGTGTCTAAGTAGCTCAAATGTAAGAGCAGTCGCCCGGCAAGCGAAAGGTCGGGAAAGGACTGAGAAGCAACTCTAGGTAATCGCTAATTTATTTTTTCATTCAACCAAAAGACATCCACCACTATGACTTCTACAATTTCCACATCCAGCTATTTCGTGCGATCTTCGCTAGATCGTCGGTCCAACGAGTGGGCCTGCCTAACTGCTTTACTGGTATGGGTATGCCTATATTATGTTTGCGGTTTAACAAAAAACATTCTGACGTGTCAAAAAAGGTTATCAATAAAACAATGCCATAAAATTTTACAGTTTAATTGCTCAGGTACTTGTGACTTTTCCGATAACCTTATCGGTATGTTGCATTAATTGCTACGAGATCGATTAATTGAATTGTTAACGACTTGAATGTTCTATGCGTAGTTTGCGTAGTCACCAGTCTTTTAAATAAGAATTTTCGTTCAAACTTTTAATACGTTTAAAACCAAAATAAGCGATATAGAGCATATTGTAGAAAAAAAACCTGACTAATCCAAAAGGGGTCATTCTAGTGCTCCAAAGACAACATCTATTGTACATATGTATTGAACATATGTATGGGACTGGAAAGAAGACTATTTCTGTTATCATAAGACGAAACCTTACATGACAACAAATATTTGAAGGGCCTATCAGTTTAGTTACACTTGCTCAAGTGGGTACTTATTCTACTCTACATATAACCGGGTCTTTTGACGCAATATTGTTTTTTTTTTAATCTTTTCAGACGATGTACTTCTAGTTAAGGCGCCACCTTATAATGCATAAAACTTATATCAGCTAAAAGGTTTTTCTCCACAATTTCCACAAGGAAAATGCACATAATAAGCGCATGTCAATTCCACAGCCAATGATGATTAATTCGCGTGTGTGCGCCGGCCATATTTTATTCTGGCCCGAGCCTATAACAGTGATGTACTCGTACATACATCGTACAACGATATCGATAATATTACTTAAATATTAATAAATGACAGTGTTCAATGGTAATCTAACATAATTTTGTGTTTTTGTTTATTTTCATGTCTTGTACGGTGTAAAATAAAATTTGCTCTATCTATCCTACAAGTCAGAATAACATGGATATAATAACTATGTCCAAAGAAAATAAACAAACTTTTGAAAAATAATTTGGAGATTGTTGGTCGTTAAGATACAGATTTTAATGTCTAATACAAGCAAATTAATTTGTTTAATATAATATTCCAAAAACGAGACACATTCGTTTTCAAAATTTGACACCTAGGACTATGCAAAGTCTGTATTCAAAGGTCATTGAAAGCTGTCGCAATGGATCCATCGCAATCCATCCTTCGATGTTACACAATAAAAATTCTGCTGTCAAACATTTTATCGCTGAACCCCTATTATTATTATTAAAAGCTTTACTGCACACACAAAAAAGAATGACAGTACAAAAGGCAAACTTAATGCCTTATGGCATTCTCCCTACAAATCCCTATAAATTTTGATCAAACTTCAGTTTAGTTTTATATCGATAATATCGACAGCACTACTACATAGTACAAATACAATATCCCTCGCAAGAATGAGACATTTGTATTGATTTATTCGGGAAAACATCTAGATAAGAGGATAAGCAATATAAAGTCAAATCATAATTATCAAGGATTTTCATTCAAAAGCATCTTTTTATTTTAACTATTGGACTGTTTTGTCACTTTCTATCAAATGATGACAGCGCCAAGTAGGAAAGAGATAAAACAGTGTAATAGTTTAATAAGCTGTTTGCATTATTATGAATAAGGGTATTAGGATATAAAGGTCATATTATGTATAATATCGTTGTAACACGTTACTATCACACAAACACCACGTTATGTTTTGATCATTGAACTAAAGTTCATCGTTTGTTTATTGCTTCCAGTACTAATTCTTGTTCAAAAAGGTAGTTTAATGCTTGGTTATAGTCCGTAGTTAATCCAGCTATCGGTGGCCAACAGACTAATCGGCTATTCAATGAGATTTCTACGTTTGACTGTAATTAACTTAGGTACTTACTTAATTACTTTATCGCTCACTGTACGAGTATTAGGCTGGGTTGCACCATCTTAGTTTAACTTTGACAAACGTCAAAAATCTGTCCATACAAAAACACCGGTTACTATAAAGTTACCTACGGTCAAAGTTAGATGGTGAACTCAGCCTTAGACTACTTTAAAATTGGTGGTGTAGCATTACTCTAAAATTGACATACTCATACTTATTGGGAGAATAATGCCCGTTTTCAACATGAATCCCTAATTTTTAAGTGACCCTTATGATAACAAAATTCCTGTTATGTGTTACCATATGGGGTCACTTAAAAGTTAGGGATTGATGGTGAAAACGGGCATAAAGCACGCTATCTACTGGTGTTGCAGCTTACATTGAGAATTTTTTGTGCATACATTTTAAAAATAAACATTTCGAAACTAGACCAACATCCAATTTGATCAAGAACCAAACGGGAATTATGAGGCATAAAATAAGAAGTTTTTAAGACAGTTATTATCCTTGGACAGTAAAACTATACTTGGGAATATTTAATTTTCATTGGCAGCAAACTTATAATACTAGCTCGATAGGAGTCAAGCGCAAAGTTAAAGACTTTAGCTAGATCTAGCAGAGCGAAGAGACAGATAAAATTAGGCCGATTTATACAAAGTTAATGTAAGATATCGTTACAAATCTTCCCGCTAGCTCAAAAAACAGGTAAGTATCAGTGCCCACAATACGTCTAAAGTTAGCCAGGGCCCCGGAGCCCCTGATGGGAATGTCAACAGAGGTATTATTTTTTATTCAGCTATTCTGGGTATCGCTGAGCTGGGCACCTCCTGCGCGCCTAACAATCGACCGTCTTCGTAATGGGGTACTGAAGATGTGGTCAATTTGGACGAGGTAAAATATTTCTTTCTTTTGAGATCGTTTTACTAAATCATTATGTAAACGCGTCTGTGGTCTAGTAGTTGTCAAAGTCAAAGTCAAAATTTCTTTATTTGTTTAGACTAATAAATAGTTCTTACAAATCGTCATTTTGATCTTAAGTTGGAAAGTTTGCCTCTCTTGATTTGGCGAACCTGGGTTTTGTTTCCAAGTATTAATATTGGAAAAGAGGCTAACAATAGTGACTAAGTTTTTTGCGCTGCTTCTTCTCAGCACTGGCCCACAATTGTCCCGAAGCAGTTTTAAGAGCTTAATTACAGAAAATAAATTAGTTTTATAAGTTTTTGAATAACTATAAGTATAATGACGTGTTATTGTTTACATATTAACTTGAGAAAAGAGGGGCGTCCCCCGGGGAGGTTTTCCTACGTCCAGTGGTGGACTGCCATAATAGGCTGAAATTTTATTCAAAACATGTTTTACTCTCCATTCAAAAACATTTCAAATGAGATGAGATTTCAGGAAAATACACAAACAAAATCTATTTTTAATGACATCAATATTAAATACTTTTTTGTATGAACTGCCTGCCTACTTTTACATGTTAGTAAATAAATGAATAATTAATAAATGTGGAACTATAAACCTGCCCTTGAAATCCTCTATCTCCAAATTCTCTAAATACCACATCCACCCTTCCTACCCCAGACGTCCGTTGCGATAACGTTGTTAGGGCTGTGGTGACCTTTGGCGGGCGTTTGCTAAATTCAGCCGGCCTCCAGCGGCTGACCTTACTAAAATATCTGTCTATAGTCTATAACTTACCCGCGGATATAGGCTCGGATTCTTTATATGCCAAGGACTGACGGTGATAAATATTTTAACAAGACAATTCGGAAGAAGAGGACACAACGGGACACTTATGTTGAACATCTTCCAGATGATTATTATTACTGACGGCATTGCTACCATGTACCTTAATTTAGAGTTTCCGATATTTCGGCACTGTTGCAAGCGCTATGGTCACGGAGTAACTGAAGAAACTTGCGGGTGAGATGTTATGGGCAGACATATCATTCAGTAATAATAATTATGATAGTGACCATGAAAGTTTAAAACAATATCTTCCAGATGATTTCCTCTATGATTTTACAAGCTTACTGTACTTTTAGGTACTGACATGTGACATGAAAATTATAAGTCTTAGACAAGACACAATACAATACCCCATTGCTGAAAATTGCATTTCTACTCTTATTGTAATAGCCCATTTTCACTACTATCTGTGATCTTAATTTACATCCATGCAGTCGACAGTGCAACAAATAATATGTTTTAGTAAAATCCCACTATTTGAATTGCGTAAAATGACACAATGTGCGATAGTTTGTCCACGACGTCATCCGCATAGATTTCGATAAAAAGTAGAATATTAATAATGATTTTTAGTAACAAACATCCATCCTCCTATTCATACCAACAAACTTTCGCATATTTAAAATACAAGTAGGTACTTATTACTTTTTGAGTTATTCCAAAAAGAATTGACCAGAATAAAATTACCAATGCAACGATACGCTAATCCCGATAACTCCCCAGTTTAATATTTTGTTTAAACGGTACAGCTAACCCATTGCAAACATCTTCAAGACGAATAATGAATTCAGAAGTACAGCAATATTGATATTAGCAATATCCAGGGTCTCTCCAAAGATCCATAATTCCCAAACAGACAGAACTCCGGAAATTATTTTCGATTGTCTATTATGTAAATGGAATTCATATTCGGCAGGCTTTATGAAATCTATTTCTTGTTCGGAATTGAATGGAATATAAAGTTAAATTGTACTGGTACTTCATTGATAATGGGACCTATTATGTCATTTCCTGATTGTTGGATGTTAATAAAGGCCTAATAGCGGAGGCCATTTTAGGAAAGTGATATTTTTTAATTGTTTTGCGTCTTAATGTGCTGCGAGATGAAATAGTAGTCAAAAATCAATTTACAATTGTTTTGGAAGCATGATGGTTGCTGTTTGCAGCTCTATTTATTTATCCATCAACTTACGCCTAGTCTCCTATTGACCAACTGGGACTCTTCCAGTATTAATAAAAGTCACCAAACCTACTTAAATAGTAAGAGATCACTTACTGATAAGACCACCTAAATTGTGCCGTCTCTTTTCTTTATTTCTTGCCTTGTGTTGTATCAATAAAGTGTGTTTTATCAACCTGTATATATCTACGAGTACTTATACCGGGCTTTTCATTTTGTGTACCACTTGCCTCTATTATTTCCACTCATGATTTTTATACTAGACGAAACTTTTAAACGGTGATCATCTCGATCAAGAACACTTAAAGCCTAAATGCTACTTCAGAACTGAACCGCTCCTGAAATATTGATTCACGAGCAGAACTCCTGCTATTACGGAACTGTCGTGAATTTGAAACGTCATAAATACAGGAAGCACCGGAAACACTTCCCGAATTGCACCCGAGAGTTGGCTTTTGCTCTGTGAATCTTATATCATGCATCAAAGTTTGAAATGGGGTTCACCTGTTAAAGCGCGGTACGAATATATCTTACGGAGAAAACTAGGAATTATATAAAAGTTGTTAAAATTAACATAATACTTACCGACTTAGCAGACCATTGAAAATCTTGATCTTTGGATTTCACCTGTAACAAAAAACAGAGGATTATTGTAAAACAATATCAAATCAATCAGTCTCTGAAACAGTATATTCGATCCTAAAAAATAATCTCAAGAGACTACAGGTTTTCCAAAAGCTGAATTAAAATCATCATCATTTCAGCCAGGACTTCCACTGCTGAACAGAGCCCTGAAAATCTCTGTTGAAAATAATAGTTTTAGATTATTTGGGTAAGTAATGAAGAATTTGATGCATTTTAACTAACTTCAAAAAGGAAGAGCTATGTTCGACTGTATGTATTTTGGACTATAAACTTCGAACAAGCGTAAACAGCCAGATGACCCAGGACTGAGCCGCCTGAAGACGCATGATACGGAGGGCCGACCCCAAATAAAATAGGAATGGGCCAGGCAAAGAAGAAGTTTAAAGTTTGACCAAGCAAGATATTATTTAGGCGTGCTTTACACCTACCTACAGCGCAGGCCCTGAAGCAAAATAGTATAGAGGCGGTAGACCAGGAAACAAGCGTCTAAGCACAGCTCAGCCGCTGCAATTCCAGCCAAGCCGCAGGTGATTCGCGCTATTGAAGTAGCCCCTGAAGGGCTCTTGCTCCAAAGGCTCTTCAAACGAGTTAGAGCGGTGTTTGAACTTTCTTTTAGTGCTATAAAGGTTGCTTTACCTGAACACTGAATTCCAAGAATTGTGATCCTCGTATTCCAGAATTCTCATACAAAAGCACAACAAGATAAGCACAGTGACATCTTTTACAGTTTGTATTAGGTACTATTTTACAGAGAAAATGTTTAGATCAATTTGCTTGTGACTGTACATTTTTCCGCTTGAAAAATGTTGTGCTGTATATTGGACGTACAGCATATTTCATATCTGTAATGTTTGAATTAAATTCCCCAGTTGTGTGGGGAAAAATTGATAACTCATATTTTGACATGCAATAGTTATACTGCCACTCAATGGTATGTTGACTCTACTGGGAATATAATTCCGCACGATAACAAATGTAGATACCAGAATAATACAAAATAATTTATGAATTCTTGATATTATTGTGTTCTTTCAGACGAATAATTCCTTACTTCTTCAGTCCGATATATCTCAGAATTACTTTTCCGTAGTCGAATAATATTTCCTATTTTCAGTCTAGAAGCAAGAATGGCTAGAATACTATACTTCTAACGATCCCTGCTAAGTCTACCACATCAAGATTTGTTGTACCTAACCCGATCGGATCAATACAGCATACTCCGTCATTTAAACAGTATACTACTATAATTATTTAAAAAGAAATATCCTTAAAGGCCGTTGGGGCAGGAAAGTTCTCGAGTGGCGACCACAGGCTGGAAGACGTAGCGTGGGCAGGCCTCCTACTAGGTGGACCGACGATCTGGTAAAGGTCGCGGGAAGAGCCTGGATGTGGGCAGCGCAGGACCGTTCATTGTGGAAAACCTTGGGGGAGGCCTTTGTCCAGCAGTGGACGTCATTTGGCTGAGACGACGATCCTTAAAAAGCAAAAAAAAGACTGGCGCGCCGCCTATCGGGCCTACCCGTCAATGCCAAGTAGATCGCCGGCCAGCATGATCTGGCATTAATGGTTGTATTATGCCAAAAATGCCGCCCCATAATAAGATTGCTCGTTGCCAAGTAACGGATAAAGAAGTCCTGCAAAACAAATCCTCTCAACTCTCGCAATTTTTTTCTATATACCGGTTTTTCTCGGTTTTATATCGGGATCCGGTATTGGCCACAGTTGACGAGTTAACGATGGATTTTGTGTTATAAAGATCGAAATTTAAAATTTATGCAGTTCCTAAAATACATTTAAATAAGTACCAAAGTAGATAAGTATTGCTGCAACGGACATTTTTAAATTATTAACACGTTACGTTCACCGGCAATGTAATCCAGGTGTGGTGACAACTATAAATTATATTTTACCGAAATTCACGCGAATTTAATTCCGAAAATTTATACATTTTAAACCTTTTAGTTCTCCGCCGTATTCACAGAGAGATTATGTAACATCGTCCACCAAGCCAGGAGTCTGCCATCTGAAATGTTTTTTAAACTTTAGTAAAATAAATAATAATATGAAACTATCGCGTTCAATTTTGGTACAAGAAAAAGGATTTTCGGCGCCCTGATACGTTATGAATTTTAACCATACAAAACCAAGGTGTGTATGAGGGCAATTTCGAGGGATAATATTTTTGTCTAGCACCCGAGGCGGCTTGGCGACCCCGTTAAGATGTAATAAGCTTATCCTATTTCGTATTTTTCAGGCAGTTGCCTAAGATGATCAAGTTTCTTATTTGGGAAGGGAAAATCCGGTAACAGGTAATCTGTGCTTGAATATTATATTTAGGCACACAACCGCTGGTGCTAAGCAACCCTTTGTGTTGCCTACATTTATTACTAGACGCTACGCGCTACTTAGTTTGCATTGAATTATTAATAAGACTTGTTAACAGTCATGATCATCTTAGGCAACTTTTTGTCTATTTATTTTTTTACCTCCTAAAGATTAATATACATACGTTGACGTAACTCCTGTAAGTATACGTTATATTTACGTGTTAGCCAAAGATAGAAAACCGAATAAACAAAAACACAGACGGAAATAATATCATAATTAGTTTATTCATGAAATCGAAATGAGTAACCAATCTACAAAATTGGCTCAGAATTGGGCCCAAACATGGTCTATAGAAATGAATTACCTGTAGTAAGAAGGGTTTCCATTAGTGCCTATTTATTTCTACATACATGGCGGCTGTATCGTTCCTATAGTTACAGTAAATAACTTCACGGGATTCGATTACTTGGGGCCACAAAACAAGAGGTTAACCCTGAATAACTTTTACCTGCTCTCATGCACGACTCACTAGACAAGTTAAAGATTCAATTTTGAAAGATTAGATTCTCTACATTGCTTAGGCTGAGTTGCACCCTCTTACTTTAACTTTGAAAAACGTCAAAAATCTGTCAAACTCCATACAAAAAGCACCGGTTATTGTTATGATTACGGTTAAAATAAGATGGTACAACCAGCCTCAAAATACAAAATTGTCAATTACAAGAAAACCCAAAATGTCTAAATCAGAAAAAATATGTTTCTTTTCATCTATGTAATATGACTTTTGCGCCATAGGCTCATGGGACATGTTACTCCAATCTTGACCTGTGCTTAAATACGAAACCTTCTTCTATGGAGCTGGTGTATGAATTTGCTAGCTGCTGTAGGTATGTAACAATGCAAGTGTTTTCGCGGCTAACTTTGTGTCAAAGAGTGGCTAACTTGTGGCTATCTTTCAGTCAATATTTGCCTTTCTCCCGCTGGCCTCATGGCCCAACACAGGAGATATCCCGCCTAATCGTTCTAACGTCGAGCGTTTTACGGCTTTCCGTAGCGGACCCTTTAGCGAGCTACTGAACCCACGTTAATATACAGTTATTTGTTGGATTATCGACATGTAAATAACAATATACTTTAGTCGAAGCTTTGAGGGAAAAATACAGTTACTTCAGTATTTCATGACGAATCCAATTCAGAACACGAGTTTTCAAAGAAAGTATTTATTTGCGCAATGAGCTTAATCTTATTGTGGCCCGTTTTGAATCTACATTTATGATGTTGAATTAAATTGAACCAATCACAGACATGAATTTTATTGTACTGGAATTAGCTATTTTTGCGTCATCTCGTGAGATACAGAGCTATCAGACTGAAATTGAAAATTCGGTTCTTATATTATTTTAAAGTTTAAAAAGAATGAGACGTTTATTTGAGAGCAATGACAGCGGTATAATTAATCAATCACCTGGATACTGTAAGATAAAGAGGCAAGGAGAAGGTTTCAGCTCTATCTATCACTTTCTCTCTTACCAGCATTCTATTATTAGCATAAAAGAAGACGGATGATAATCGAAATTGTTTTTCAAAGCCTCTACAAAAGTAATGAAACAAGCACGTGGCACTTTAGCCCGATTCAACTGTTCTTGATTTACGAGAAAAGCTTTTATTCAGAACAAGATAAATGCTGCAATCGCCTGCATGCCTGAAAGTGCATTCGACGTGGAAACTCGATTCCGCATACAAAGCCGAGATTGACGCAACAAGTAAGTGCAATTGGGTGGCTGTTGATCTTTATTTAACGTATACAGCATGGAGCCGAGTAGGTACTTACCTAAATAATATAAATATTGTGTACCTACTAAACGTCTACAGATCGGCAAGACTTGGAGCGAGATCAAATGCGAAGCTCAAGACCGAACGCGATGGAGGACTGTTGTGGACGCCCTCTGCCCCATCTAGGGGACATAGGACCTTAAGTCAAGTAAGTCAAGACTACACGTCTACATATTATATTTCCGATTAAAAACGCTGGTGACATTACATCATACGGGATTCGAATCATCAACAGCTGTCATTGATCCGAGATAAAACTATCTTTTAATATCATCTTAAGAATAATGCAAATCTTGGTCATATAGCTAGGTTTATGTGGAAATATTTTTACATCCAGGCATGGATGCGAGCGGCGCAGGACCGGTCTTTGTGGAAATCCTTGGGGGAGGCCTTTGTCCAGCAGTGGACGTCTTCCGGCTGAAACGAACGAAATTTTTGCATAGAAGATTTTCGTGTTTTTTGTAAACAGTAGTATTCGTTACATTCTTTGAATTATTGTATGTTGAATAGAATTTTACAATACAAAGGTGTATCGTACATAACATTAACATTACTATGACTGAAAATTGGAAAACGTAATATTACTCTACGTAACCAGCAAAAAGCTCTACACGTGGGCTAATTACTTTATTTCAGTTTCTTATACATCCATAAACCATTCCTTTTCTGGAGGCAAAAAGACTAATGGGCTTGCTAATATATTCCGCTCCTTTCAGAAGGCTTTCAATTTGCGTACAAATCAGACGGCGTCCGAGGACTGATTGCATTGATAAGGGCCCTGCACAGTGGCCGGGAGATAATGAGCTGGGCTTTTGGGATTGACGTCTTCTCATCGTATGGTGTTTATCTGTGGTGTACATAAATTGGTTTTTGATTGACATGACGGATAGGTAGGTAGACTACATTATTTGCACATAAAATATATGACATAAAATATAGTAAATACTAGCTTTCCGCTCGCGGCTTCGCCCACGTGGAATTTTTCGGTTTTTTTATATAACTCAGCAATAATGTGGCTTTTTATTTGTGAAAGAATTTTCAAAATCGGTTCAAGTAGATCCCGAGATTATCCCTTACAATTTTACAAATATACAAACACACAAACCTCTTTATAATATTAGTATAGATTTAAAAACTTTCGTAGAATCCGAGCTTATCCATTATGGTCCGAATGTATTGACACATTATAGTGGCTCTTAAGCGATATCTAATACACATTATGATGGCAAAAAGATCAGCATAATAAAGACAACGCCGAGTTGATTCTGTATGATTAATTATTAAATGATTCATCATCATCATCATCATCATCATCATCATCATTTCAGCCACAGGACGTCCACTGCTGAACATAGGCCTCCCCCAATTAAATGATTATCTACTTGGAATTAGGAACTAGAACTAATCTTATTTAAAGTCAGGTAGGTACATGAGATTTGAATATCCTTGCACTATCAACTGTCCATTCATACTTTATTGTCGCGGTCTGCTCGAGCCTTTACTTGTCTTTTCCTTCAGTACATCTAAGTATTTATCGCTTTTAGAATCCTGTAGGAACCTAATCAGTCGAAACGACGTGTCGTATTTCAAAATGTTACATCTACAAATGACACAGAACTTTTGCTATTCATCAACCTGCTTTTGACTTTTAGGACTTGGAAATAAGATATGGAATGCTATGTTTTGGTAAAATTGGACGGTTTGGTAAATTTGTCAGCTTTTGTATTACGTATGCTGAAAGCCCGGGCTTGTACGGATCCCGCTAATTTGGAGATATGCCAGGAAAGGGGCAGTGTTTACGCAGGTCTCGATGTGGGAATTTTAGGCTTCTAGGATCAAGGAACAAGTTGTACCGAACGGCTGTATTGAGAACACCGATGATAGAGAAATGCGGTCTGGAATTCAGTCAGTAAGTTCTGAAAATAGTCAATTGTATTTATTTAGATAGCATGTTAACGAAAACACTCTTCATAATATTATTACTAGGTCTCTATGATATGATATTATATTGTTTTAAACTTTCATGGTCACTAACATAATTATTATTAATATCGGACACTCAAAATTAAGGTACATGGTAGCAATCCCGTCAATAATATATATTAGAATCTCTATGATAACTACTTTCTTAAATTATTTCTAGGTTGTGTAGCTAACAGGTTGTATAGCTTGCATTGATTTTTCTTTGCAAAGCTTACAGAACTATGAGCACGGAGGCTCTGCCAGTCCTGGCTGGTGTACTGCCGGTCGACTTAGAGGCACAAAAGCGTGCGGCTATGTACTTCGCATCAAGGGAAAATATAACCTCCGATTTCTTAAATAGCCGCGATCGTTCTAAAATAAGTCGATTATTTGATTTCCGAGAAGTCGTTGAAGAAGATTTACTTAATGAATGGCAAAAGAGATGGGATACGTCAGTCAAAGGACGTCACTTATATAAGGGTACTTCTCATTTGCACTCATATTTGATGGTCACACGATAATAGTTCATAAACGGTATAAGTTAGAACAATAACTTTGAAATCAGATGATAAAATATCTATTTAGCTACATACAAAATAAATTTGATCGTAATAGAAGCAAAAATAATATGAAAAAATCACATGAAACGATAAAAAACGGGGTGATTTTTCGCGTTCTCATCGTGTCACACCTTCGGTTGCAATGAAACATTTGGTTACTGCATTCACAATTTTCATTCAATTTGTGTGTAGCATATACTAAAATCATCGTAATTAAATATACTTTCCACACAATAGTCAAAAAAATATCTTCTTATAATTATTTTGAATTGAGAAAGCGAAATACGTTGGTCACACGATTTTAGGTCCTAAAATTTTGAGTAATAATACAAGATTGTCGTTAAACCGAACGTCAGCAACCAATCACAGCGTTCTATTCGGTTAACGTCAGTCGCGCTTCGACCATTGGGGAGGTGAAATAGGTCGATCGTCGCTCCGCGAAAAAAATACATAAGTTTTTGTGATTATACATTGACATACCGTCGCTTGCTTGAACAATATTTTCTACCTCTAAAATTTAAACAATTTAATTGAAACTTTGCCATCGAAAACTTAACATGTTAGTCTTATTTGTGTAGTATTCGACTTGAACCGTTACATTCAAATTTAAGGATAATTCATAAAAAACTAAAATTTTCGTCACCTTCGTGGCATCACCTTCGTGGTGTTTTATACACGAAGGTGATTTTAGGCCACGAAAGTGATTTCTTGCTTTGGTTTATTTTAAAATATAGTGACTGGTGTTTATGTTTTTACAATATTTTAATAACTAATAAATTATACGTGGTAAGTAGAGATCAGTACATCAATAAATAAATAAGGGTATTTTTGTTATCTGTCTGTATGACTGTATGTATGTCTGTATGTGACTGTGTATCTGTTTGTAAGATAAATTTAATCTGAAGTTTGAGTTAAAAGTTGTACAACAAAAATACGAGGCCCTCTGGCCTAAATAAAAAAAAAATTGTTGAGGGACTGATAATCAGTTAGAGTTCTTTTTATTGAGGTACTGATAATCCGTTTTTTGCTTCTTTAGTAGCATTTCAGAATGCCACCAGTGTCACCCTTAAAACCAATTGCGTAGAATCTTGTAACTTAGTAGGTGACGTAATCGGTAAAATTTTATCTTGTATTTTAAGTAGGTACCTATTAAATTTATTAGGGTGGTCCTTATTTTTCGACTTTTGAATTATCCCCGGGGCACTTTCTCATTCTAATATACCTCTAAATATGAAATTAGCTTTTTTTGTTTTTTTTTGGTTAAGATTTAGAGGTCGCTACCAGCTGTCAAAATATTTACAAAAAGCTTTGAAGATCTTAAATCATGGTTTCATAAATGTTTTATTTAAGTGCTTATATCACATTTTACGTGCAAATGAACATCGCATAGATAGAATAGACAATCGCTTCTTGTCCCCTTCTCCCCGCAACCCCTCTTTTGTACCGACCATGGTACCGACCCGTCGAGATACTAACAAGTCAACTCTTATATCTTAAAAATAATTGATTCAAATATGTACATTGTACATAATATCTTAGTTCATAGCAACAACCAACCTACATACCAACATAGCGATCTCCAACCCGCCTGCCAAGCGTGGGGATTATGGCAAAACCCTCCACTATAGTGGAGGAGGCTCATAGTCCAGTAGTGGACTGTAAAGGGCTGTTGATGATTGATTGATGATTGATAGCAACAACAACAATTTTGTAATATTTTGATTTTTCGGCTATAAAAATAAATGAATCTAACAAATACTGATTTTGTGTTTTTACTTAAAATTCAAACCTTGGTAGCGACCCCTAAATGTCTTTTAAAAATTTAAAAAAAATTGAAAGACTCATATTTTATGGTATATATTCAAATTACGTGGTGCCCCGCAAAATATAAGAAA